>NC_134711.1:218451604-218781604 GCF_049634645.1 Pelodiscus sinensis
GAGCCTCTTTCGAAAGAGAGCGTCTAGACTGCACACGGAACTTTCGAAAGAGCAAGCCGCTTTTTCGAAAGAAAGCACCCAGTGAGTCTGGATGCTCTCTTTCGAAGAAGCCCTATTTACATTCAAGAACGCCTTCTTTCGAAAGAAGCACTTTCGAAAGAAGGCGTTCTTCCTCGCCGTCGAAAGAAAAGCCGCGTTCTTTCGATTTAATTTCAAAAGAACGCGGCTGCAGTCTAGATGCACGTGAAGTTTTTTCGGAAAAAGGCTACTTTTCCCGAAAAAACCCCTGAGTCTGGACACAGCCAAAGAAATGACCCAGTAAAGCAGCATTAACATCAGACCAACTCAGTTCACATTCCACCCCACCGAAATATCATAACTCTCAAATTACCCTCAGATTACTTATTACAACAAACTGCCTTTTCATTTCAGAATTCAGACACCATACACATAGTCTCATTCTCATATGAGACCACGTTAACTCGGAAGGCTATGTAGTAAAAACAGAATAACAGCTCTTTCAAAATAAGGGATTCTTAGTAAAATATAATTTTCCAAAGATGAGGTTAGGGTTATGCACGTGTATGCGATTTTTGTCCTGGTATTACTCGTTCTCAGACACACAGGTATTGAAGTGAAAGGAATCTATATTTGTGTAACTGAAGTGAAAATTCAGCCTTGATTTTGTTCTTTATAGTATTCTGAGTCACTTCTCTGAGGGCAGCTTTATAAGTAGTATGCTGCTGTTTCCTTTGTTACTGGATTTGAGATGTTTGAACTTCTTTCTATGGAAAGAGAAATTCAACACACTCCACCACCTTTTTGTGTAAATGAGGGAATTTGTTTGACTGTCCTTGACTTTCCAGTTCCCAAAATATATACATATCGTGCATTAATTTGAATTGCTCAAAGATGTTTCATTTGCTTTGTGTTCAGAAAGTCCATTATATTCACCGTAAGCTCTCCTATTCTGACTCATACCATTCTTTAATCTATTTCTGCACAGAATCTAGTAATAATCAGAGCTCACCTTTGCTGTGGGTTGAGATTTTTGTTTCTTTTCTGATATATTTTTAGAAACAATTTATGGATCATATTATTACATAACTGTATATTCAGTTCTTCATGAATTTAGCAACCAAGCATTTTTGTTGCTAACTTCTTAAATAAATAAAGATTGACAGTAATGTGATAAATAAGCAATTTCTGAAATGTACAGGGGAGGGGAAGGAGAACGTTCTGGCTAGGACTAGTAGGAGAATAACTAAAATACCATGACAAAGGATGTTCTAGCAATAGACAACAAGAAGAGAGTGTTGGAAATCTCATAGGGTATGTCTACACTACCCCGCTAGTTCGAACTAGCGGGGTAATGTATGCATACCGAACTTGCTAATGAAGCCTGGGATTTGAATTTCCCGGGCTTCATTAACATAAAGCCGGCGCCGCCATTTTTAAAAGCCGGCTAGTGCGAACCCCGTGCCGCGCGGCTACACGCGGCACGGGCTAGATAGTTCGAACTACGTAGCCATTCCGAACTATCTGTACTCCTCGTGGAACGTGGAACGAGGAGTACAGATAGTTCGGAATGGCTACGTAGTTCGAACTATCTAGCCCGTGCCGCGTGTAGCCGCGCGGCACGGGGTTCGCACTAGCCGGCTTTTAAAAATGGCGGCGCCGGCTTTATGCTAATGAAGCCCGGGAAATTCAAATCCCGGGCTTCATTAGCAAGTTCGGTATGCATACATTACCCAGCTAGTTCGAACTAGCGGGGTAGTGTAGACATACCCATATGGACTTATTCCAAGGAAGGGAACGTGGTACAGATATCTCTGCTGTTATATAAGCACATTCAAGTTTATGCAAGCACATTCAAGTTTAGGAAGAGAACACAGAATGCCTGTGTGGATTGTGATGCAAAATCAGAATTTGGAAGTCTAAGGATTTCCAATTATTCAGATAAGCATTGAAAGAAACTCACAATGAAGTCTACACCATGCCATGGTCTTAATCATGGAAGCAGAGGGTGCCCTTTCCTGACTTCCTATGATCTTGGGATGCAAGTCTGTTGCAGGGTTTAGCCTCTACTTTCTGGATACTCTCTGCTGAGACCCAGTTAATGGAAAAGATAGAGGCACGGGTGGAGGCTTGATTCTGCCCCATCTTCTCCTGCCATGGTAGCTGGTGACATGAGAGGCAGGAAGTAAACTGCACCTTTCAAGTGCTTTAGTAACTTACATTCTCCCTAAAAGCCAATGGGGATCAGGACTGGGGAAAATACCCCAAATCCTGGGGCTATAACTGGGTGGATCAGGACTGAACTGACATTAAGGCCATCTCTACACTATATCTTATGCCAGCATAACTTCTGTTGCTCTGGGTGAAAATAAACCATGTCTCTGAGGATACGTCTACACAGTAGCATTATTTCGGAATAAGAAGAAGTTATTCACCTTGTGCAATAACAATGGTTCTTCGAGGTGTGTGTCCCCTGTGGGTGTCGGGCTCGTCCCGGCGCCGCCGTTTGGAGATGTTTCAGCTGTTGTTCACCGGACCGCATGTGCGCGGTGGCTATCCTGTGGCTTTTCGTGCCGTTTCTGGTTGTGCAGTCCAGCTCCCGCCAGTTCCTCCTGATTGTCAAGGTCTGCAAGACAAAATAACATGCTCCGAAGAGGGGAGGAGGGCGGGTCATGGAGCACCGATGGGGACACACACCTCGAAGAACCATCATTACTGCACAAGGTGAGTAATTTCTTCTTCTTCTTCGGTTAGTGTCCCCATGGGTGCTCAACTGTGGGTGATTCCACAGCAATAGCCGACATAAGGTGGAGGGGCGGAGTCAATTTGTTGCCGCTGAAGAGAGGACCGCATTGGCTACTGCTGTGTCGGAGACGATGATCTTTGATAGTGCATAGTGGTTTGCAAATGTAAGCTCAAAGGACCAAGTTGCCGCTCGGAAAATGTCTTTGATGGGAGCCCCTTTAAGGAAGGTGTTGAAGATGCTACTGCCCTGGTAGAGTGGGCTCTGACCATATGAAGTAGTGTGACATTTCTTATTACATAGCATTTAGTAATACATGAGACTATTGTTTTCGATATTCGCTAAGATGATAATGAACGACCTTTAGAACGATCATCAAGCAAGATTAGTAGATGTTGAGTTTTTTGTATATTGCGGGTCCTTTCAATATAGAATGCCAGACCTCTATGGACGTCCAGCAAATGAAGTCTAGCATAGTGTTTTGAGGAATGCGGTTTTGGGTAGAATACGGATAAAATGATAGGTTTGTTTATGTGAAAACTGGAGTTGACCTTGGGCAAAAACAATGGCTGTGGTCGTAGGATGACTGCCTGTGGTGTGAAAACGGTGTAGGGAGGTGATGCCGACAAGGCTGCAAGTTCTCCTACCCTGGGTGCAGATGTGATTGCTAACAGGAACACAACCTTCATGGTAAGAGAATTTAAGTCAGATGTGGACAAGGGCTCGAAAGGTGGCTGCATAAGAGTATCTAGGACCAACTCCAAGTTCCAAGGATCTGGGGGTTGCTTGTGTTCAGGAAACAGGTTGGCCAGTCCTTTGAGGAATCTTCCCATAGTAGGATGCGAGAAGATGGAATAGCCCTCGATTGGTTGGCGGAAAGCTGTGATAGCCGCTAAGTGCACTTTGAGAAAGAGAAAGTCCACGGTGTCTGAAGTGTAAAACATGTTCTAGAATGGAATATAAGGGGTTCTGTAAGGATCTGAGCCTTTGTGTGAGCACCATTCAGTGAATCTTTTCCACTTCTGCAGGTAAGTATTTTGGGTCTAAGCTTTCCTACTATGTAGAAGCACATGGTCTACAGCTGCCAAACTACCTAGTCTTTCTTGTTGGCAGGTGTCAGGAGTCAAGTGCACAGGGCGACGCGATCCGACTGTGGATGAAGTAGCTTCCCATGATCCTGAGTCAGAAGATCGGGCCGAGTGGGAAGGTGATATGGGGGACGAGGCGACATGTGGAGCAGGTAAAGGAACCAAGTCTGGCGTGGCCAGAATGGTGCAACTAGGATTAGCCGCTGCTTTCTCTAGGACCTTGTGTATTGGGGGATAGGTGGGAATGCGTACCGAAGGTGCTGACCCCAGTTGTATAGGAAAGCATCTCCCTTCGATGCGAGGCCTACGCCCACTCTGGAGCAGTAGTGATCGCACTTCACATTGTACTGTATGGCAAAGAGGTCCGTAGTTGGGTGACCCCAGCAGTAGAATATGCTCCAAAAGACTTCAGGGTGTAGCTACCATTCGTGTAGTTGCACAAAGTGTCTGCTGAGCGTATCTGCTGTCGTGTTGCCATCCCCCAGAAGATATGTTGCCATAATTGTGATATTGTGTTGGTTGCACCAATTCCACAAATGCACAGCTTTCCTGCACAGTGTACGGGAGTGGGCTCCCCCATTTGTTTATGTAATAGGCTGTGGTCATATTGTCTGTGAGAATTTGCACCGTGTGGTTGCATATCCAGGGAAAGAAGTGGTTGCAAGCATTGTACACCGCTCGCAACTTGAGCAGATTTATACGGCAGAGCGATTCCTGGGCTGACCAAAGACCTTGAGTTTGTTTGCCCTGCATATGAGCCCCTCAATCAAGCAGGGAAGTGTCTGTTGTCACCTGGACAGTACGTTGAGAAGTGTGGAAGGGGATGCCCGCTAGCATGTTGTGGAGGATGGTCCACCACTTCAGAGATTGCCTGACTGTGCTCGGTACAGTGACCATTCTGTGCACGTCGCGCAGGTGAGATGTGTATACTGTTGATATCCAGTGCTGAAGGCATTGGAAATGGAGGTGGGCCTGGGGAATGACGTATGTTGTCACTGTCATGTGCCCCATCAGTTGCAGACAGGTGAGCACCGGAACTGTGGGACTGGTAGTGAGAACCTGAACGAGATCTTCATTCATATGAAGTCTGGAGATGGGTAGGTAAGCGCGTGCAGTAACAGAATCGAGATGAGCACCTATAAGTCTATAGTCTGTTGAGGTACAAGGGGCGACTTTTGGATATTGATTATAAGGCCTAGGGTATCGAAGAGCCGTCTTGTTGTGGTGACTGCAGTCAAGGCTGCGTCGAAGGATCGGGCCCCGAAGATGCAATCATCCAGGTAAGGGAAGATAATGATCCATAGGGGACGTAGGAAAGCCGCTACTACTGCCAGTGTCTTGGAAAACACCCTTGGGGCTGATGAAAGGCCGAATGGCAGCACCTTGTACTGGTAGTGCTCGGAACCTACCAGGAAGCAGAGGAAGTGCCTGTGGGTAGGATGCACTGTCACATGGAAATAAATGTCTTGTAAATGGAGGGATGGAAACCAGTCTTCTTGCTTGAGCGCCGGTATGATGGTCGTGAGGGTCACCATCTTGAATTGCAGCTTCTGCACATATTGATTGAGACTGCGGAGGTCTAGTATGGGCCTCCAACTGCCAGAAATTTTCTGCATCAGAAAATAGCGGGAGTAATACCTTCTCCCCTGAAAGGATTGTGGCACCCTCTCTATTGCTCCGATATTGAGGAGGTGATCTACCTCTTGCTGGAGGAAGAGCTCGTGAGATGGGTCCCCGAAAAGGGACAGGAGGGGAGAGGTGGTTGGAGGATGGGATATGAAAGGGATTACGTAGCCCATTGTTATGAGCTGCATGACTCATCTGTCTGTTGTTATTGAGGCCCAATGATGTTGAAAGGGCCGCAAGTGGTGGTGGAAAAGTGCAGTGCTTGCAGTCAAGGCAGACAGTATTGGAATGGTTTGCAATTCCTCGATCAGCACGTCAAACTTGCTGTTTGGATTGTGGCTGAGTTGTAGGTCTAGCAGCCTGAGGGCGTCGTTTTTGAGGACGCTGCTTAGGGCATTGTTGGTCATATTGCCATGGCTGTGCATAAGGGAACGGTTTCTGCCTCTAATAGGGTGTATACTTTTTGCGTCAGTATGGTGACATATAGGCTGTGTCTAGACTACATGCCTCTGTCGGCAGAGGCATGTAGATTAGACACATAGGCAAAGGGAAATGAAGCCGCGATTTAAATGATTTCCAGAAGACTGGAAAAGGGCAAATATTGTGCCCATCTATAAAAAGGGGAATAAGAACAACCCAGGAAACTACAGACCGGTCAGTTTAACGTCTGTCCCAGGGAAGATAATGGAGTAGGTAATTAAGGAAATCATATGCAAACACTTGGAAGGTAATAAAGTGATAGGGAATAGCCAGCATGGGTTTGTGAAGAACAAGTCATGCCAAACTAATCTGATAGCTTTCTTTGATAGGATAACGAGCCTTGTGGATAAGGGAGAAGCGGTGGATGTCATATACCTAGACTTTAGTAAGGCATTTGATACGGTCTCACATGATATTCTTATTGATAAACTAGGCAAATACAACTTAGATAGGGCCACGATAAGGTGGGTGCATAATTGGCTGGATAACCATAGTCAGAGAGTTGTTGTTAACGGTTCTAAATCCTGCTGGAAAGGGATAACAAGTGGAGTTCCTCAAGGGTCTGTTTTGGGACCCGTACTGTTCAATATCTTCATCAATGATGTAGATATTGGGATAGAGAGTACGCTTATTAAGTTTGCAGATGATACCAAACTGGGTGGGGTTGCAACTTCTTTGGAGGATAGGGACATAATTCAAAATGACCTTAGCAAGTTAGACAAATGGTCAGAGGTAAACAGGATGAGGTTTAATAAAGAGAAATGCAAAGTGCTCCACTTAGGAAGGAACAATCAGTTCCATACATACAAGATGGGAAGCGACTGTCTAGGAAGGAGCATGGCGGAAAGGGATCTAGGGGTCATAGTGGACCACAAGTTGAATATGAGTCAACAGTGTGATGCTGTTGCAAAAAAAGCAAATATGATTCTAGGTTGTATCAACAGGTGTGTTGTAAGCAAAACTCGTGAAGTCATTCTGCTGCTCTACTCTGCACTAGTTAGGCCTCAGCTGGAGTACTGTGTCCAGTTCTGGGCGCCACATTTCAAGAAAGATGTGGAGAAATTGGAAAGGATACAGAGAAGAGCGACAAGAATGATTAAAGGTCTAGAGAACATGACCTATGATGCCAGGCTTCATGAACTGGGCTTGTTTAGTTTGGAAAAAAGAAGATTAAGGGGGGACATGATAGCGGTTTTCAAATATCTAAAAGGGTGTCACAAGGAGGAAGGAGAAAATTTGTTCCTCTTGGTTTCTGAGGACAGGACAAGGAGTAATGGGCTTAAAGTGCAGCAGGGAAGGTTTAGATTGGACATTAGGAAAAAATTCCTAACTGTCAGGGTGGTCAAATATTGGAATAAATTGCCAAGGGAGGTGGTGGAATCTCCCTCTCTGGAGATATTTAAGAACAGGTTAGATAGACATCTGTCAGGGATGGTGTAGATGGAGCTTGGTCCTGCCTTGAGGGTGGGGGGCTGGACTCGATGACCTCTTGAGGTCCCTTCCAGTCCTATTATTCTATGATTCTATGGCTGCCGCGCTGAGCCGACAAACAGCTGATCAGCTGTTTGTCGGCTCAGCGCGGCAGCCATGTAAATGTAAATGAAGCCGCGATCATTTAAATCGCGGCTTCATTTGCCTTTTCCAAAACAACAAATCTACATGGCTCCGTCGACGGAGCCATGTAGTCTAGATGTACCCATACATTCCTAAGGTTCTTAAGGTGTTACGCAAATCCCTGCCAGAATGAAGTAGCTGGTCTGTTTTGTCCGCAAAGAGACCTTGTGTGCCGAATGGTAGGTCTTTAACCTTCGACTGAAGTTCCCTCGGAACCGCCGCCATGTGGAACCATGAGGCCCTGCGCATTACTACAGATGCCGCTGTCGTTCTTGCTGCCATGTCTTCTGTGTGAAGGGCTATGTTCACTGCTGAACGAGAAGTGGTATAGCCCTCTTGAAGAATAGCCTTGAGAAGCTGTCGTTTTGTGTCAGGCAGGTGTTCGAGCAACTGGACTAACTTTGTGTAATTGTCGAAGTTATGATTGTCCAACAGTGCTGAATAGTTGGCCATTTGGAGTATGGATGTTGCTGAAGAGAACACCTTCCTCCCGAAAAGGTCTAGACGCTTATTATCTTTATCCCCTGCAGTCGCTTTGTACTGGGGGGCTTTAGCTCGTTGTTGCGCTGCGTCTATGACCAGCGAATTAGGTTGGGGATGGTTAAATAAGAATTCCATCCCAGTGGCTGGGACAAAATACTTATTTCTCGGTAGGGCTGTGTCAGAGGTCTGCCATACGCCACTGGCGATTTCAAATATGGCCTCGTCCAGAGGAAGAGCGACTTTAGAAGAATGGGAGGAAGGATGTAAATTTCTCAACAGATGGTGTTGTTTTTCTTGAACCTCTGTTAGCTTTATATTCTGTGTATCGGCTACCCAGCGGAAGAAGTCTTGGAATTCTTTGAGGTCATCGGATGGTGAAGTATCTCAGATAAGGATGGCATCGTCCGGTGAAGAGGAAGCTACGTCCATGGTGGAGGCTTGTTGTGATGCCTCCATGTCTGAAGTTTGTGGTATCTCCATGGTGTTCTGTTCTGCTTGTGGCTGGTCACTGGATGGAGCTGGTGGTCTGACTAGTACCGGAGTGGAAGATCTGCTCCTACCGTGAGTGGCCACTGATGGAGGTGGTGACGGTGAAGAGCAGATAGAGCAGGAATAACTGGCTTGGTGGTCATGGTGTGAATGCCAACGATCATCATAGCGAGGATGGTATCTGTGCCTGTAGTCATCCCTGTATCTTGAACTCCTAGAGTAAGAGGGAGACCTTGGAAATCTGGATCTGTGGTGAGAGCAGCAAGGTGATGGTGGCTAGTAATAACGGTGGTAGTAGAGTCTTGGTGAAGGGGAGACACTACGCTGAAGTTATCTGGAATCATGTCTGGTCCAAGGTGGAGAAGGAAGTTCGGGGGATAAAGTCATCAGTTCTGGGCTTAGTGGTCCCCGACCGCGCATGGATGAAGGAGAACATTGCATCAAAGGCGTAGGTGGAGTTGTGCCAGGTGTTGAAATCCTCCGGGAGTATGGTGGTGTCAGAGAAAGGCGAATCGGCACTGGTCGTTCCGGTGCTGCATGCATCGGTGACGACTGTGTTCATGACTGTGATATCGGTGCTGATGCTGATGTTTGATGAGATGGCGTGGCACATTCCGGTGCCAAGGTTGTCGGTGCTGGAAGGTTGAGCACCGGAGGAGTGGGTGCCACACGTGCTGGAGTTGGTCCCAGGAGGTTGGATGCCGGAGGAGAAGGCGCCGACCGTGCCAGAGTCAGTACTGGGGTCAGTGCCGGCTTCGGTGCCAAGTTGGCTCTTGGTGCCATATGCACCACTGAGCTCAATGCCGATGTACTTCGCATCGGCCTATCTTTATGCAGCTTTCAGGTTGCCGCTGTTCCAGAAGTGCCTGGTTTATCTACCGTGCTCACCCTCAGCACTGGCAAGGAGCGAGATGGAGAACGACTCCTTCTTGAGCTCGTCGCCACGGGGGAGGGCTGACGAGCTGTGGCTGGGAGAGATGGCGGTTGAGCTGTGATTTCTGCCTGCAGACGAAGTTCCTTGTCAAATAGAAGCATTTTAAGCTGCATCTCCCGGTCGTGGCATGCTCTTGCTGTCAATTTAGAGCAGTGCTAGCACTTTTGGGGGATGTGTCCCTCCCCAAGGCACTTTATACATGAAGTGTGCCCATCGGATGTGGGCATTAAGTCCCAGCACGTTAGGCATTTTTTGAAGCCAGGCATGGTGAAGGAACTTTTTTTTTTTTAAAGACGATAACTGACTGAACTCTAACTACTATAAGAACTATAGAAACTAACTAATTAACTAACTATGTACAATACTCTCCTCTCTCAGTCCTGACAGGATTAACGCAAGAGGGAGCTGTTTCTCCGTCTGCGTCTGAAGATGGTCAGGAAGAACTGGGGGGAGCCGGACCGCGTGACCAGAAACGACTCGAAAAGCCACAAGATGGCTGCTGCGCAAGCGTCATCCAGTGAGCAACAGCTGCAACATCTCTGAACTGCGGCGCCGGGATGAGCCTGACAGTGGAGCACCCATGGGGATACTACCCGAAGAATGTCAGTTATTCCAAAATAACAAAGAGCACATCTGCACTAAAAGCCTTTATTTTGAAATAATCGAGCTGGAGGACTTCTTACTCTGACTCATGGTAACCCTCATTTTACACAGAGTAAGAGAAGTCAAAGAAGAGGACTTCTTCCTTCAACTTCCTGTTGTGTAGACAACACCAAAAGCCAAATTAAGCTATTTTGACTTCAGCGATGCAGTTGACATAGCTGAAGTTGCATAGCTTATTCCAACTTTGGCCCCGCTGTGTAGATGTACTCCGAGTGACATCAGTTACACTGACATAAGCACTCGTGTTGGCAGTGCTATGTCAGTGGGAGCGCTTTGCGTGCCAGTTTAGTTTCTGCTGTTTGCTGAGGCAGTTTTATTATACTCTCTCGTCAGCTACAGTGTCTTCACCAGACACTCCGCAATGACACAGCTGCATCCGTACAACTGCTCCATTACAGTGCTGTAAATGGAGACATTCTCTATGTCTTTAGGAGTACAGCCACTGCCTAATAAAACCCAAGCTACAAACTCAATTCTACTTGTGCTAGGAATCGCATTCTCAGCACCAGGTGTAGACGTAGCAACAGAGCAACTCCATTAGTTCAGCAAGCACATTTCCTGAAATAATATTTACTTACAACAAATTTTTATTTTTTTAAACTATGCCAGGTAAGGATGTTTTTACAGAAAAACCTGACTATGAATAAGTGAATGAATCAATGTGAATACACACAGTAGAAATCATTGTCTTTAGTGAACGGAAGCAATAACTTTACATGTAAAGTCTTACTTAGAAAAGACTGTTTAAAATATTTTGCTCGTCAGCTCTCACCTGCGCTAGGTCTCAAAGAGGCAAATTATGATGACCACCGCTATTCTAAAAGACGCAAAATCCAAAGTCCTGCTGTCAAATTATGGATACAATATTTGCTGTTTTCTTGAAAAGTGTGTGTTGTATACTATATTTTTTTCTACTTCCTTTTCCTTGGGGGAAAGTTGCTTCACGTTTGTTATTTGATCAAATACTTCTAGCTGATTTGCAGCTATTTCATAACCTATGTAAAGGTCCAAAAATTTGCTATTTGCAGATGTGTTTGTGACATGGTACACTTGAGCTGTATATATGGAGCTGGTAAAATTTTTGGATGAACCGTTTGTTTAAATGAAAAATGTAGTTTTTGTTGATCCAAATTGATCATTAATTTGGCACAAATTGGCAAAATAATTGTGGAATAAAAAGTGGGGGAATGCTGAGGTGGTTAGGGACATAACTGGGAGACCAGGCTTCAATTCCTTCCACTGCCTGATGTGGATTCACAATTTTCTGAAAATCAGTTTTTCATCCAGCTGCAATTGCATACATTAGGTGTGAGGATAATGAACTTTTGGCTCAATATCTTCAGTTTAAATCCAGTTTCTGGCCCTCTGATGGAGATGGCTGATCTTTCAACTCCTCTTAGGACAGGAGCCAACTTGAGATAACTATTTTATTACTTCTACAGTAGCAGTGCCTTGTTTCCCAGTCATGGATCAGGGTCACATTGTGTTAGGCACTGCACAAACACATAGAAAAAGTGGCAATCCCTGCTCCAAAAAGCTTATAACCTATGTATAAGATGAAAGACAGGTAAGCCCCACAGACAAAAGAGTGCAAAGAAACAACATTTTTGTTTCTTTGACTTTACCATTTAAATGGCTAATCCCTTAAAAAATATATACTTTTTTTTTATCACAAACACATCTCTGTAGCTGAAATATCAATCTTTTTATCAGAACTATTTTAGATTAGAGGACTATTTCCCCAACATGAAGCATTGCCAATCTCAGGAACACATTTAAAAGCATGAGACAAGCTGTAAAGAAAATCACAAGTTTTTTTTAAAATGGGGGGAATAGGTTCTTTTTCTTTGCTTTCTGGCCTTTAAGTATTTTGGAGGATCTGAGATACGGTAGCTGTAGCCTCATGGCTTTTGAGATTCTGGGCCTGAGGCTCCTCCATGGTTCCCTAACCTTCCAAAAAGCCTGACCATGTTTTTAAGCTTTTTTAAACTCTATTTACCATGCAAAGGACAAAGTATTTTGCAGTTATTAAAGAAATAAGTTTCATAATGCTCCTGAGAGATAGAAACACTGAGCAAATGACAACTGCTGGGTGCTTGGTAGTGTTGAAAAATCAAGTCCTTTGTTCAGGTGCCTATATCTACTATATATCTAAGAGTTTGTCTGTTTGAGAGAGAGTGAGTGTGTCTATTTGATTGTTCAAGAACTCCTCCTAAACAGTAAGAGCTAAGACCACCAAATTTGGTATCCTTTCATCATAACTTAAAGCAAGATCAGGGTTTGTTCTGCTAGGATAATGGGATGTTTCTGGCATGTGACTGCTTCTCATAATACAGAAAAGGAGGGGTCAGCTAACAGGAACAGTTATTATGAATAATGACCATAGGGGGCAGCAACTGGCGAGAGAGATGGGTGAAATGAAAAGCTATAACACTGTTGGTGCAGCAGGGGGTAGGAGTGGAGAAAGGGACAAGATATTTAATATATCTTTGAGAGAATTTGTCCGTGTGTCTGTCTGTCACCCAGCCAGGGGACATGCACCCCTGGCCCACCTCTGCCTGCTACAGCTGCAGTGGCCATGGACAGGCACTTCTCACCTGGCGCCAATCTGCTGTGATGAGAGAGGGCTGGGGTAGTCCTTTTTTCACTAGAGAAAATTGTGCAAATCATTCCAGCTGAGCCCAAAGAACCTGTAAGTTGTTCTTTATGGCTCCTAAGAGCAAGATAAGAAATCACAGAATCATAGAGCTAGAAGAGACCTCAGGAGGTCATCAAGTCCAGCCCCCTGGCCAAAGCAGGACCAAACCCAATTAAATCATCCCAGCCAGAGCTGTGTCAAGCCGGGACATAAAAACCTCTAGGGTGGAGATTCCACCATCTCCCTAGGTAACCCATTCCAGTGCTTCACCACCCTCCTAGTGAAACTGCTTTACCTAGACCTCCCCCACTGTAACTTGAGACCATTGCTCCTCATTCTGCCATTCATCACTACTGAGAACAGCCTCTCTCCAGCAGTATAATCTGATTTTATTTTTCTTAAAAGATTTTCCTGGAGTAGATGGGAGAATGCCAGCACCGAATGGAGCCCTCAATGCTAGTATTAATAGCTCTAGGTGAAAAAATAACAATAGCTCTGTCTCTTCTATCACAGAGCAGCACTAATAAAATATGGTAAGACTGTTTGTCATGCTTGTCAGGGAAACACATTTCCACATAAAGTATTGTTAGCAGAAGCGTGTATCAGTTGATTAGGTCAATTTTTTCTTGAATTTGATATTAACAGTTTTACAGTATCTGCATAGGCTAGCAACGTGGTTCCTCTCCTTTGGCAGTTATGTAATTTCACACTTAGCAAATAAAATGCCCAAAGTGTGTCACACAAATTCAGCTGCAGCTGCTTTGCCATGATGATCTAAATAACAAATTAAAATGCATAATGAGACAGTTTAGCTAAACTGAACTGGTATCTGCTTTGCCTCCTCCAGCTGTGGTGACCGACTTGCACAACTGAAACCTGGAAGAGCAAATTTGGGACTTTCACAGCTTTCTCCTTTTTGTGGCCTGTACATTAATGGAGTGCAAGGAGAAGGGAAAGAACGGGAATTGGCCTTGTGGGCCAGAGAAAAGAACAAAGGCAGGAAAGGTGTAAAAAAGATGCCTCTCTGTGTGTATGCAAACAAATTGGAGTGACAGGGTGAGAACTTCAATAATCAAGAATAAAACTGGAGGAGAATTTTTTGCAGGTCATAATGAACTTTAGAGAGAACAAGTTGTACTCCAAGGTGTATGGTGCTTCGCTAGTAACAGCCATGCAAAGCACAAGTTGTGGATTACAAACAGCAGCTTTAGGGCTGCCCAACCCTCCTGGTTTTGCTGGAGGTCTCCTAGAATCAGGCTCTATCCCCAGAAGCCTACTGAAGCCAAAATGAGAGATTTCTGGATGTTAAAAGTCTGGCGGCACAGCGAGGCTAAGCAGCCAATGGGAAGTGTGGAGTTCACATGTGGGGTGGAGGCAACATGCATACACCCTGGCCTCCACTCTAGGGGCTTGAGGAACATACTGGCCACGTCTTGAAGCCAAGCCACACAGAGCTAGGGCAGGCAGGGAGCCTAACTTAGCACCACTGCCTGGTTGACCAGGAGCCACACAAGATTAAGTGTCACCTAGTCAGAGCCCACACCCTGTATCCCTTCTGCACTCCAATCCCCTGCCTCAGCCCTGAGCCCCCTTCATCCCTTCCTTACCCCAACCTTTTGCTCTAGCCCTGACCATCCTCCTTACCCCAAACTAGGGATGTTAAAATGCAGTTATTTTACAAATGGAATAGTCGATAAGGGAAGGCAGCTGGCCCAGTCTCAGTTCATGCCAGGACCAAACCCCGCTGAGGCTATGCAATTTAAAATGCAGTAGGAGCCGGGCAGCCTGTCCCCCAGCTCCTACTGCATTTTAAATTGCAGAGCTGCAGCGGAATTTGATCCTGGACCTGGTGCAAGCCAGAACTGAACTGGGCTACCTACCAACCAGCAACAACCTCTGTCCATGAGGCGGCGGGGGTTCACGGTGGGGAGCTGTGACCCCCTGCGGACAAGAGCTGCTGCTTCCCCTGCCACTCCCACGCTGCTGCCTCTGCAGCAGTTGGGGGGGGGAGCAGGAGGCACTACAGAGATGGTGTAGGCTTTAAGCTGGCTTCCCTCAGCACTGGCTCCTGCTCCCTCCCACTGCCTATGATATGGGGGGGGTGGGGAGAATGCGAGTAGTTGACTTAACTAGTTGACTACACGCTTACATCCCTAACCCAAACTACCACCTAGAGCCCACACACAATCCTGAATCCAATTATTTAGCCCTAGACATCCTCCCACACTCCAAACCCCTACAATCCAAGAGCCTGCACACCAACACTCTGCCTCAGCCTGGTGAATGTGAGTAAGGATGGGGGAGAGCAAGCTGTGGAGGAAGGGAGGATGGAGCAAGCAGCACAGGGCCTCAGGGATGTTACTGGGCAACCTGCCCTAATCACATTTTCTTAAAATAGCCTATTAAAATCTCCAGGATTGCTTTCAATAGTCACCAGGAGATCAATGCCAATTCTGGGAGACTCCAGGCCAGTACAGGAAGGAGGCAGCCCTAACTGACACACGATGCTGAGCCCATGGAGGAGCCTCAGGCCAGTTTCCCAAAAGCCACAAGGCAACAATTACCATATTCCAGGTTCCCAAAAAGAGGACATGGCCATAGAAAGGAGGAAAGGGAAGCTGAAGAGGGTATACACTTGGGAGTGCTGGAAGGCACACTGAGGTGCCAGAAGGGTGTGTGCTGGAGGAAAGAGAATAAAAGCAAGCAAAAGCCACATAGTGTATAAAGAAAGACGAGACAAGTCTCACCATGATACAGAAGCCAATATTAAGAAATTGAAGTAACAGGTGTCAGAGTGAGAAAAGTTACAGTTCTCCTCTGGATTCATGATTTTGGGCCAGACCTTCATATGGGATTCAGTTCCCTTTGTGTCTTGGGGCTAGATCCAGTTTCATGTCCGTTCAGACTTTTGTTTCTACTGAGAACAGTGATAAAGCAGCCCAGGTTATTACTGTGATTGCTGCCAATCACATCACAACTCGCAGGCATCAGCCTGAAAATTACCCATCTAAACTGATTTTCAGTGGAACTTTTTTTTTTAGCAAACACTATTTTTCACACAAAAAATCAGCTTTCAATAGAAAATATTGCAAAAACAAATGCTGGAAAATGAAAACATTATGGCCAAAACCTAAAATATTTTTATTTGGAAATAGAAACATTTAGATTTTCAGCTGTTGGCCAAATGACTCTGGGGTAGGATCTGCGGAAAGAAGACTCAGGCCTACTAGGACAAAACAGCTGGGGAATTCCCCCTGCCCAGTGATTCTTAGAATCGGTGGAGGGGGAAGGGAAGGGAGCAGAAAGGCGGTTTACGATCAGAGCCACCTTCTCCTTACAGTACCTAAGCACATTACATCACACTCTGCCTACCACCAACTGCACTTAAAACTAAACTGCAAATTTATAACAAAAGAATAAGAAGACCAGGAGATTCTGTTGATGGTTCAAAAAGTTTTGCTTATTGTAACAGCAAAGTGTACGCTGCATAGTTTTATTTTCACTCTATAAAGTAAGTTAGAACAGATAGATGAAGGACTGAAACAGAACACATTTCTTAAATAAATCTTCAGTAACTCCACTGAAGCCAATAATTCTGTTTCACATTTACACAGTGTAACTCAAATCAGAAATTGACCTGTAATCTCTGTGTTCCACTGCATATGGTCTGATGTATCTCATTCATTGGGCGTTCAAAGATATGTCCCAAGTGATTAATTAAAATCATATTTAATTGAAAAAATTCAAGACAAATATCATATGCCAATGCATAAAGTGATTATACAGGATAGATTTACTAAAGAATGTAAGTGCACAAACTACCACTTTAGCTCCAATATCTAATCAGATGCCGCATCACATGGACCATTATTGTTTTTAAAGTCTTTTTACAGTCCTGTGGTTAGGGCACTCACTGGAAACTGGGAGTCCCTTGTTCAAATTTCCTCTGGCTTTCCCACATGAATGATATAAATACTATATTCAATGTTATAAGGGGGCCTTTCTTCCCACTGCTGTTTAGGCATGGGCCTATTTTTCAAGAAACAGCTTGACTGCTTTACTCCATGAGAGGATTCATGGCTGTAAACTCCAAAGGGTGACAGATAACACCCTTTGGTCTCGACTTGGGTTCTGAACACTTTGAAAAGGGTAAGGTTTAAGACCAACTCTTTCCTTGACCAGGCCCACTGGGGGGGGAGGGGGAGGAATGGGTGAATAAGGTGCTGGAGCCCACTGATTCAGAAGGGCCTGTGGCAACGATGGTGAGCAAAGCCCCAGGCTCTTTAACCAGCCACCAGAGTACCACACGGCATGCTCTGGGCCGTGATGAGGGTTGGCTCGGGGGTACGTAGTACGGCTCTGAGGGCTGGCTGTTCCAGCCCCACCCCTCCTGACTGAGGCCCCACCCCTTCCAGGAGCACAGAGCTGGCCCTCGCACCTTGCCCAGAGACCCGGCAATTCTGTCATTCTCCCTGTTCTTGGCTAAATTAGGCAGCTGCCTACTCAGCTCTCTGGCTTCTGTGGAGCCCAATCTCAGAGGCCTATTTCTTTCTTTATTTCTCACTTGCATGTAAAACCCCGGCACCTAACTAGGGGTTTGTGCATTCTACTGGGTTTCATGGGGCCTAAAAGATAGGCCTGGCTATACTGAGCATTGCAGCACCTAAATCACTTTGTGACTCTAGCCCTACCTGACTAAAATTGGGTTTGCAGTTTTCCTTTCCTCTCCTCTCAAAAAAACACCTGTCTAGCCATGAAACCTGTTTATCTTAGGATAAGATCTATCACCAATGAGAAACCTCAAGCTTCAAAGCAAGCTCGGTGCATCTTGACACAAGGTGCCAAGTCGTATCACAGCATTCCAGGCAGCATACTGGTTCTTAGCATGCTTCTTAACAGGTGACCAGACAGACATCGATTGATGCTGTAGATGTGAGGTGGCCAGTATGACTTTAGAAGTACACATACTACTCCTGACTAGGGACGTAATAGTGTAATCAATTAATCGATTAACTGATAAGAAAAAGCTTATAGGTTAATGCTATAGACTACATGCATTTCCTTTCACCCCTCCCCCCCAGTAAATTTTTTAGCAAACTGGCCATCAGCCTGGCTCAATCCTGGCTTGTGATAGGTTTGGGACCTACTCTTGCTGCAGCTCTGTATTTAAAGTGTATTAGGAGCCGGGCAGGCAGGCAGCCCAGCTCAGTTCCGGCTTGCACTGGGTCCAGGAGCTCAGATCCCCCCTAGGTGGGGACTGCTGCCTCCCCATGCTGCTGCCTCTGTACCAGAGGCAGCAGCACAGGGCGACAGGCAGCCGGTCTGCAAGGGGAGTTGGTTTTTAAATGAGCTGCCCTTGCAGACCAGCTCCCCTGACACAGAGGCAGCAGCATGGAGTGGCAGGGGACTCTTCAGCAGTGAGGCTGGAGCACCTTGGCTGCCGGCCCAACCTCTGGGGACTATAGAATAATCGAGTAACTGATAAGAATTCATGAGGTTACTTGACTATTCAATTAACCAATATTTAACATCCCTACTCCTGACATCTCCAATAAAGCCAGCACTATGTAATATGTCTTCTATGAAAAGGGTCATATCTCAGTCCTCACAAAATGAATGGTACTCTGGATATTTTCCTGTACAGATAAGTAGCTGACTATTCCCCTACTGTATCGTCAAAACCCATGTTGTCCACGCACCGAAAACCTTTAGTCTCAGACTGCATTTTTGAGGAGTTTATATGCCATAAACATCAAGTCAGGCGGGGAGGAGTATGACACTATGGAAAAGTCAGCATACACAGTCTGTCTTTCTGGTGAACTATCGATTTTTCTTGTGTGTCTATGAACTGAATCACTTCGGGAACACATTGTTATCCAGCATATGTGCATCATCCAAACCCTCTGCCATTTCAGTAGCTTCTACTCTGCCTTTCACTGAACTCTACTTTTCACTGAACTCTGCCTTTCAATGGAACAAATATTATTTAAAATGTATTTATATAGTGCTTTTCTCAGTTCTTGCATCACTAACAGAATTAGACCTATGTCCCTATCTTCATGAGTGGGGAGACACCCCCCACCACCATTAGCATCTTCTATTGGCTAGCTTTGACAGCTCTCCTGCCTACTGTGCTGGCTTTTGTAGGTTTTGTAGTAAAGCACTTATCTGTACCCATTCATTGTTTAGGGAGCCTCTGTACCTATCTCAGCCCTGTGAGCCCTCAGCCCTGAATGATCCCACAGACAGTGAGTCAAATAGGTGCTCTTTTCAAATGCTTATGATGAGCCCGGTGTATTTGAGATGGTGGGAAACGGGAACCCATTCTGCACTATCACATACACCTAATGCACTGCTAGTTATGTAATAAAGCTTCAGAGAGGTAGCTGAGTTAGTCTGTAACTGGAAGAAGTGGATTGTACCCACGATAGCTCAAGATACCATCTACATGTTATGTTATACTTTAAGGTGCTGCTAGACTATTCGTTGCTTTTTAAGTTTTTCTGATTATGTAATGTCCATTTCTTCTTGTTATGAATAGACTCAATAAACATTATATCAAGTATAATGTAGTATTTAAGAAAATATGATCATAGAAATGAGATATGGGAAAAAACCATTGTCATCTAGCTCATTCCTCTGCCAGTGCATGACTGTTGTTTACAGTGTATTTTCAAGGGCTGTACCTTCATGGATGGTGTATTATACAGTGGCTTTTGTGATTCACTTCCTTTATTAAGGGAGAGAAAGGTACTCACAATTTATTGGCATTTAATTTGTATCCTGCAAATATTCGGAACAAATTTCCTCTTCTTCCTGAATTTCTGCTGCACTTGCAGCAATGATTGTAGTGCAGGTTAATTGTTTCAAAGGTTATTTGTTTTACTACTTTCTTCATTTACCCAAGGGCACCATTTCAGATTCTGACGGGGGAGCAGACCTATGCATGCCATGATGAGGGGTGGGGAAAGAGAGTGAGAGCATGAAGGGGGTGAACTGAGGACAGAGGCTGCAGCAGTGTTACTGAGCATACTCAGAACAAGCCAAGCACCAAATGGGGAGGAAGGACAGGGGAAATCAACCCCATCTACCTCCCCCCCCCCACACACATCATTTCTATCCAGGGACTACTAAGGCACTGGAACACTATGCTGTTTTTGGCAGATAACTTAGCAGTTAGTTGACATGAGCACTGTATCTAATTCTTATATAAAAGAAAGACAATTAAATAAATATTTGCCCCTCTCAGCTCTAACACTAGCATATTCTGACATCTTGTGGCAAGTCATTTAAAGGACACTGATTAGCCTTAAAATTTTAATATATATTCTTACTTTTTTGCTAACTCTCTGGAGACAAGAGATCCCCTGTCAAGACTCCTGGACTCTATCTCAGCTCTGGAAAGGGAGTGGGGTCTAGTGGGTTACAGCAGGGGACAGATACATTTCTACTCTATATAAGAACATCAGAATGGCCATACTGGGTCAGCCCAATATATCTAGCCCTATATCCTGTCTTCCAACAGTGGCCAATACCAGGCGCGTCAGAAGGAATAAACAAAAGAGGCAATCATCGTGGTCCATCCACTGTCGCCTATTTTGCCAAAAAAATTAATTTAATTCTTGTGTTATGTTAGTGAAGCAATAAATAACATTTCCTTATTCTATTTTTCCACACAATTCATGATTTTCTAGACTGCTAACATATCCTCCTGCCATTTAATCATTTCTTTTCCAAGCTGAACAGTTCCAGTCATATTAATCTTTCCTCATGTGGAAGCTGTTCCTTACCCCTAATCATTTCTGTTGCCCTTTCTGTACCTTTCAAATACATCTTTTTTGAGATGGGGTGATCAGATCTGCATATGGTATTCAAGATGTAGGCATACAATGACTTCATATAGAGGCAATGTTATATTTTGTCTTATTATCTATTCCTTTCCTAATGATTCCCAGTATTCTGTTGCTTTCTAGTTTTTAGACTGCCACTGCACATTGAAGAGATGTTTCCAGGGAACTGTCCACAAGGATTCCATGATCTCTTTCTTGAGTGGTAACAACTATTTTAGACCCCAGCATTTTTTGTATCTATAGGATTGTATTTCTCCATGTGCATTACTTTGCACTTATCAACACTGAATTCCATCTGCCCTTTATGCTGTCCAATCACCCAGTTTTGTGAGATCCTTTTGTAACTCTTTGCACTCAGCATTGGATTAGTCACTGTTTACCCCCTTTTCAAGAACATTTATCAGAAATATAATACAGTGATCCAAATGCAAATCCCTGCAGCACAACACTCATTCCTACTCTTTCCTCCCCTATCTTTTAAGTGGAGCAACCGGCAATGTTTTCATGAAGATCTAACTAACTTTCAATTGTTTCAATTCTGATCATTGCATTACATAATTTCGAGATCTCTAGAAAATCATTGGAACTCTACTGAGATCCACAAGAGCTGAGATAGGTACAGAGGTTCCCTAAACAATGAATGGGTACAGATAAGTGCTTTACTACAAAACCTACAAAAGCCAGCACAGTAGGCAGGAGAGCTGCCAAAGCTAGCCAATAGAAGATGCTAATGGTGGTGGGGGGTGTCTCCCCACTCATGAAGATAGGGACATAGGTCTAATTCTGTTAGTGATGCAAGAACTGAGAGAAGATAGACTTATAGGGCATGTAACAGCACTGCTGCCAGGGGGCAAAGAGGACCTATTTATAATCTTTAGCTCACTGGACAGGTTACTCATACAGCATGTGGAGTTTCCTGTTTCAGTAATGGGAGAAGAGACTGCCATCTTTCAGCTAAGTGCCCTGGTCACCGACTACTGTCATTCGGACTTGTCCATTGGCTAGTTTATATTTAATTGAGAAAATGAAAATGAATATGCTGGGTAGATCAAAATCTGATCTAACCCATTATCCTGTTTTCTGATAGTGGTCAGAGCCTATCTTCCATGAATGTATCCAATTCCTTTCTTAACTCAGTTATACTTTTGGGCTACGTCTACACTGGCACCCTTTTCCGGAAATGCTTAAAACGGAACAGTATTTCCATTATAAGTATTTCCGTAAAAGCGCGTCTACATTAGCAGCGTGCTTTTCCGGAAAAGCACTTTTTCCGGAAAAGCGTCCGTGCCAATGTAGATGCGCTTTTCCGGAAAAAAGTCCCGATCGTCATTTTTGCAATCGGGGCTTTTTTGCGGAAAAGTCTACTGTGCTGTCTACACTGGCCCTTTTCCGGAACAGTTTTTCCGGAAAAGGACTTTTGCCCGAACGGAAGCAGCATAGTTTTTCCAGAAAACCACTGACAATTTTACAGTAGATCGACATTGCTTTTCCGAAAAAGCAAGCAGCCAGTGTAGACAGCTCGCAGCTTATTCTGGAAAAGCGGCTGCTTTTCCGGAATAAGTGGCCCAGTGTAGACACAGCCGTGGCCTTTACAACATCCCCTGGCAATTAGTTCTATAGAATGACTGTCCATTGTGGGAAGAAGTATTTTCTTACATTTGTTTTAAACTTATTACTTATAATTTCATGGGGTGTCCTCGGATTCTTTTGTTATATGAAAAGGGGGGAAAATTATTTACTTTCTCCACTCCACTCATGATTTTATGGACTCTCTCATCTCTTTTTAGATGAACAAGCCCTTTTCTCATCCCTCTCTCATCTCTTTTCTAAGATGAACAAGCCTAGTCTTTTTTAATCTCTTTTCAAATGGAATCATATGTATCCAAGATCATTTTAGATCATGCCCCAAGATCACCTTAAGTCACACAAGGAGCCTGTGGCAAAGCAGAGAAATGAACCTGGGTTTCCCAAGACTGAGGCTAGCATTCTCACCTTCTCTAATATCTCTGGGTATGTCTACACTACCACCCTAATTCGAACTAGGGTGGTTAATGTAGGCAACCGGAGTTGCAAATGAAGCCCGGGATTTGAATTTCCCGGGCTTCATTTGCAGAAAGCTGGGCGCCGCCATTTTTAAATGTCCGCTAGTTTGGACTCCGTGCCGCGCGGCTACACGCGGCACGGACTAGGTAGTTCGGACTAGGCTTCCTAGTCTGAACTACCGTTACTCCTCGTTTCACTCGTTACTCGTTACTCCTCGCTTCCTAGTCCGAACTACCTAGTCCATGCCGCGTGTAGCCACGCGGCACGGAGTCCGCATTAGCGGACATTTAAAAATGGCGGCGCCCGGCTTTATGCAAATGAAGCCCGGGAAATTCAAATCCTGGGCTTCATTTGCAACTCCGGTTGCCTACATTACCACCCTAGTTCGAACTAGGGTGGTAGTGTAGACGTACCCTCAATCATTTCACTGTTCAAATCCTAGTTATTGTGGAGATTTTTAAACAAGTAACTAATTTAGTAGCCTGTTATCAACTTCTGACGCTGTATTCTGGACATGCTGGCAAATATCAGCCTGGCTACTTTCAGCCTGATGTCATGGGACTGTGTTAGTGCAGTCTGCCTACATAGAAACAGCCAGCCAAAACTCAGGATTCACATTTTGTAAGAAATTTCAGCATTTTGAAGTTTGATTTCATTCCAACTCAGAACAAAACCCAGTTTCTCATGAGCTAGAAATGTACATTAAAAAAGTTGTTTCAGAAACAAATCAGCTCCCAGTGTGTGTTGCTAAGGAGCAAGTGTTGGGATTGCCCCAGAGCGGTGGGCCCTCAGCACGCACATAGTCTGCTTAGCAGAATTCCCAGCATCAGGGTTCTGCCAAGACCCTATCTTTGACTCATTGGAAGTTTCTCATACTGAATTTGTTATTGCAAGAAATTTTAGGTTCATCGAGCTGGCATTTTCCAATGAAACTTGTTTTTTCCTGAAAGTTTCCGATCAATACTATTCATTGGTGAAAGCGCAGAACCAACGCCTCACCCAATTATTTAAATAAGAAATATAAATAAATAGAATAAATAACAGCTTCAAGTCATTTAGAGTTGTATGTTGTATCTCCTCCAAAGAACTGAAAGTGCTTTTGGCATTGCATAATATATGAGTTGTATATACACCTTCCTGCTGTAGTTATCACTGATGATAGCACTCAGAGGATGTCCTGAAATACAGACAGCTGGGTTCAGGTTGTTTTATTTATTTAAACCAGGCTTATGTTCAATTTTTAAATTGCCGCTTTGCAAGCACAATCCTCATCTTTCAATCGTAGCAGGTTGTATTGCCAAAAATAGTCTCTGGAGCTTGATGATCTGTGACAAGAGAAAGGGTAGCAACAAACACAAAGAATATTCATCCAAAGCCCATCAGGCTACCCAGTGCTCAGGATCCCTTGTGTAGATGTTATTACTGTCAGATGCCTTACCATAGCTCAAAATTTAAGAACAAGCCTGGAGAAAAATCTAAAAATAGATCTGTACTTTATTTCAAAACATTCCATTTTTCAATAACTATTTTCCCATTAAAGGATACAAAAAGCATGCCAGCTAGCCCTATCATAGAACATTTTCCTCCCATCCCTCCAAATTATGAATATGTTGAGAATAATTTCCCTAAACTTCTGATATTTATATTTTCATTAGAATGACATTGGGCTATTATGATTTCTAAACTCACTGGGTTTACACATCTGAGTCTCAGGCTGGCATCAATTGTTTGAAAATAGGACCCTATTAGCAAGCGTTGATCCTGCTGGAAAGTGTGAAGTGGATATCGTTGATTCACTGGTTCAGCTGGCTCATCGTCCCTACAAGAAAAACTTAAAAAACAACAAATAGTCTAGTAGCACCTTAAAGACTAACAAAATATGTAGATGGTATCATGAGCTTCCGTGGGCAAAACCCACTTCAGATAACTGGCTTAGCCCTACAAGATAAGGAAAGGGGAATATGCCAGGACAGAAGGGATCTCAGGGCCAAGGTAGGACCCAAAATGTAGGCATACTGGCAAGATATCTTAGGCACACTAAACTACAAGTATTACAGTAGCAGAGTTGCTGTGTAGTCGTTTACTGCAGTGAGAGAAGGTTTTGTTCCTGTTGCTATAGTAAACCCCCCATCAACAGACAGCAACTCCATCAATAGAACAGTTCTTCTGTCAACCTAATAGTACCTATTGCAGGACTTAGGTCAGCTTGCCTACATATCTCAGAAATGTGATTTTTTTTTCAAACCTGAGTGACATAGTTAGGGCACCATAAGCTTTAGGTGTAGCCTAGACATTATGCTAGGGTAAAGTAACTATAGATATAGCTAAAGCCTGAGAAGAAAGCTAAACCTGGAGTTTCATGGGGTATAAATCTAGGAGTATCTTTTGTTTAGCAACTCAGACCCCTAACAGATGGCTTTATTTTGGTCACAAAAGGATGTAGGGTTTTTCAGAGAGAAGTAGGGATGTTACCAATTCCAATATTCTGTTAATGCATTTGCATTAGAAACCCATTAATGGCACCAAATAATTTCTAGCAAGAATCTAATCATTCTAATTCTATATTCAAGTTTCATTACTGGAGCGTTTAAACTTAAAAAAAGAGATAAGGAGCACAGTAAGTATTCAAGCTAAGAAGCTGCTTTTTTTCACTTCCTTCCCTTCTCTTCTATTACAGCTGATATTCCATAGCTGTTACCCTCTTTGACTCAGGTTAAATACTTTTGAAATACGTATATTAAAAAATAACCCCATGGATTCCTTATGGCAGTGACACCTAGCATTTTTTAAAATTCAGGTTACTAACATCTAAATATTCAAAAACATTCTTAGAGTTTTGCCCTATCGGTTGTTTGGCAAAACCCAATGTGTCATCACTATAAATAAACACATTGGCACAGATTAATTTTTTTCCGAACACTAGTTTTTTTTTAGTCTCTTGAAATGTTTCAAGACTTCAAAGGATGAAAGTTTTATATAATACCCAATTGCTATATGAGCTGGATTATGTCAAATACCAAGACCAAGCATCAAATGTAACAATCTTCTGCATCCAAGTCCTGCTTGGAAAGAACATAGGATCCATTTGAACAAGGAGATCCTGGTCCAGTCACTGTGTTGCTGTAGCACTATCCTGATGTTCTGAAGTCCCACTGGAATGTCATGCTGCACTCGAAACATCAAACGGTATTTCAAGTTTGTCCACTATACCACACCTGGTGCTTGAAGCAGCAGTGAAGAGATCTAGGACTGGATTTTCTGAATTATTTAGTCTCCAGAAACTCCTCTTGTTTTAATCTGTTCCCAGTCATGTAAACTTTGACAATACTTTTGAAAGCTAAAGTTAACAGTAGCAGATGAAGTTCTGCCCTCATTCTCAGTGAAGTCAATAGGAAAGAGGCCCACGTCTTGGAAAACAAGTTTTACTCGGTATCTGAACTAGAGATCAAAGTTACAGCTTACATGCTGCTAGCATTCTGAGACCACTATTATGTAGCCCCATACTGTTTTATTGCAACCATCTACTATTTCTTGTCTTTTACTTAGATGAATGCTCACTGAGGTAGGGGCCATCCTTTTATTCTGTATTTATACAGTGCCAAGCACAGAGGAGTCATGGTCTGTGACTAGGACTCATAGGCACTGGGATAACACCAATAATAAATAAAAAAGCCTAATTATTACTCCTTAACATGGGAGGTATGACTCACCGCCCAGTGTCTCCTGCTGGTCACTCTGGGAATCAGCTCTTTAGCCATAGAGCACCCCTTCCAGCTAGTGTGATACCTGCTGTTATCTTTTATTGGCTCTACCACTTGGTGTTAGGCCTCATATCTCTCTTAGATTGTGGCACCCTTCCCTTTGAGTACTGCCCTGCTGCAGTGCACCTACACTCTGGGATCCTCCCCCTTTGGGAATCCTCAATCCCGTAAGCCCATCTTGCCTCAGTGACCCATTGCCAGTCTTAATCTAGCCCCTGCCACAGGGGCAAACTGCAGTCTAAAATGGCCACTCATCATTAGCAAGGGGGTGAGGACCTGCTGCCTTTGCCTACCTTGGCTGCCTCTCTTCAGCCCTACTAGCCTCAAGCCTTGCCTCAGGCCCTGAAGTCTGGGAGCTCTGCCTGCCTTTCCCTAGCTTTGCTCTAAGGATACGTCTAGACTACAGGCTTTTGCCGACAGAGGCTTTGTCGGCAAAGAGCATCTAGACTACAGCCAGTTCTGTCGACAAAGCAAGCCGCTTTGTCGACATGAGAGTGTAGACGAAAAGGACAGTGTAGATGCAATTACGCCTCTGTCGACAGAACTCTGTTGACAAAAGGCGTTATTCCTCATAGAATGAGGTTTACCGCCGTTGACAAAACCCGGTAATGTAAACGCAGGTATAGTTTTGTCAACAAAAGTCCACTTTTGTTGACAAAACCCTGTAGTCTAGACACACCCTAAGACAGGAAGCCTCTAGATTCCCTGGTAGCTAGGTCCCTCTTGCTCTACAGCTGGAGCAAGAGTGAGTCTGTGAGTGTTTCCTCTCCTCCAGGAACCTTTATTTATACAGCCCAGGCTGGGCCCTAATTAGCTGAATTAGCTGCCTCAGCTGCTTTCTCTACCGTTCCAGCCCCCACCTAAGGTTTTAAGCCTTAAAGGGCCAGTGTGGGGCAAATGCCCCGTCACATTACTACAATGACTCTCCCACGTTAGTAAAAATGCAAATTCCACATAATTAAAGATAAAGAATGTGTGGCTTTAGATGTTGCCCTCAGTGGGACATGTCTAGACCAGGAAAACAGGTTGCATTTTAAAACATGTTAGCTAGCACATGTTAACTGACACATTTTTTACTGTCTCAGAGAGGTAGCCGTGTTGGTATGTAACTTAAAAAAAACCTTTAAAACAATGAGTGGTCCTGTATATTTGTCCCTTTGCCTCTTGCTCCATTCATCTGAAGAAGTGGGCTGTGCCCACAAGAGCTCATGATATTATCTATGTTTTTTACAATCACAGAACAATTTGGGTAGGCAAATGTAAGGCTAACTTAAAAATGTTAGTTCACTGTGGGAAAATGACTCTGCCACCTCATGGCATATTTGCTATGTACTCATATATTGGCCTTTATGACGGAAATTACCTCTATACCTAGAAACCTTCCAGACTTTAAATCAGGCTTTCTTCAATTTCTAAAATATGATCATTTCTTTGCTAAGTATTTGTATAAATGCTGAGATTTACCTGCCCTTGGTTCTCTTTCTGTGCATGGTAGTTCTGATATTTCTATAGCTCCTGGCACATTCTAGACAGTCAGGTAGGGTCAGTTTTTTTTCTGGTGAGGCAGGCAACTTGTTTTTATTTCAATTTTCAGTATCAGAAAAATTACCGGATAAGTACATTTTATCATTTTAATGGTAAATTCATTCACTAAGGGTGGATCTAGACTACATAGCTCCGTCGATGGAGCCATGTAAATTAGTTTATTCGGTATAGTCAAAGAAGCAGGGATTTAAATAATCCCCGCTTCATTAAAATAAACATGGCCGCCGTGCTGTGCCGACGATCAGCTGATCCGACATAGCGCGGCAGTCTAGATGCAGATCTGTCGGCTAGGGAAGCCTTTGCCGACTGATCCTGTAAACCTCGTTTCATGAGGCATAAGGGATCGGTCAGCAAAGGCTTCCCCAGCCGACAGATCTGCGTCTAGACTGCTGAGCTGTGTCGGATCAGCTTATTGTTGGCACTGCGTGGCGGCCATGTTTATTTTAATGAAGTGGGGATTATTTAAATCCCCGCTTCTTTGACTATGCCGAATAAACTAATTTACATGGCTCTGTCGACAGAGCCATGTAGTCTAGACACACCCTAACTGCTTAAGTCTCTGTTGATCTTTCCCAAAATTGTGACATTCTTGTTCCGTATTTATTTTTGCACTAAAGTAAGTATCTCAATGTATTTTACAGAATGCAAAGTCTTTGGACAGGTGGACCTACAAAATGCCAGAACAATGTTATTTCTGCTGGGCTGTTAGTACATTTAATACAACTAAGCACATTTTCATATCTTGTGAGGTATTTTCTACAGTTGAAGTATGTAGGAAGATTACTGGTACCAAACTAAAAGAAAAGGGGCATAAACTGATCAATATAAACAAAATTACAAACAGAAATATTTTTGTATGCTTTGTATGTTTACTTAGTTTTACAGAAACTATCAAGTCCAATTTTACTCTGACTTTAATTTTCAGCAGATCACAACTACAATTTACGGCATTTTTTACATTCTTTCACTTGGTTGCTTCTAGCTTTCAGCTTGTTAGACACATCAGAATTCTTTCAAATCTTTTTTTTTTTCAGGCTCTGTAGCAAATTAAAGTAGTTATTGCGAAACATCACTGCCAGGGCACTTGGTTCAAACCTGCATCATCTTTGTGTGGTGGGTACTTGCATTCTTATAAGTAAAACTGGTCTTTACTAATTAAGCCAACTTTGATGTTTGCACAAGTTCTACCCTTTTTTTAAATTTTGTACTGCTTCCATATAGCTCCCCATCGTCGATTGAACACACTGACTATAGTGGCTTCCATTTCTTAAAATATATGTACTCAGAGCTTCAGACTACATCTATACAACCATTGGGATTGACACTCTGAGATTGATCCACCTCCAGTTGATTTAGTGGGTTCGGTGAAGACCAGCCAAATCGACTGCAGATCACTTTGAGGTCAACCCTGTTACTCTACCTTGAAAGAGAAGAGTAAGGGAAGTCCATGGGAGAGTTTCTCCCATCAACCCTCTGCAAAGTAGGCCCTAAAGTATATCAACTTGTTCATGTAGCTGGAGTTGTCTACCGTATGTCGACTTTCTGCTCCAGTGTAGATGTAGCCTCAGGATGCAATAGCAGCTGTATTTAAGCAACTCCCACTTGAATGGGAATTGCTCACATGCAGTGTTTTCAGAACCCAGTCCATAATTCCTGAGTCACTGCCCTGAATCACTGCCAGCTATAAACAATACAAGAACATTACTAGAAATGTTATTACAGAACTGCCAGCATGATTCTCTGTAATTGAAGCTCATAACTCTAAACCTACCTCTAAGACTTTGGAATGGAAATTATTCAGTTTTGAGGAAAGGGAAACAGACAAAATGTATTTTTTTCATTATACTGAAGGAGGACCTTACACTGTAAATTTATACATAATACTTTTATACAGTGCCTTTCATCCTTAAAGGTCCTGAATTACTTAATATTTGACAACTACATACAATAGACAAAGATCACATATAGCTGCAATGGTGGAATATGTACATGATTGTAGTGAGTTTCCCCTTGCTGGATTACAAGGAAGTGTGATTTGAGAGAGGGGAGGCAGAAAATGAAATAAAGTGGTTTTCAGACCAGCTCTAGAATAATAGGTATTGCTGTGTGAGGGTCCTAGCTACATTAAAGGACTCTGGAATGGTAAAGGAACATATTCCCCAAAAAATCAATTAATATTTATTTTAAAGTGGCACTCTGCATGTTAAAAATGAAGAAACTGAAAGGGGAGTTTAGGTGGGCACCTATGATAGATCAGAGACAGACAATGAATCCACTTAACAAGCTAGCAGCAGCCAGACATTTTCTCAGGAGAAATGTGCCATGATCTGTGCATTTATTTAGATTTCTTTGCATACAATTATTTTCCTGGAATTTCTATCTCATTTAATTTTGCAGATCTAGGCTCAATATACTCTTGTGTATGAAGTGATTACATCTAACTTTGGTATATTTTCTTTTTTTTTTTCTGTGTGTGCTTTTACCTTGTGTTCATACTATAGTGTTTTAGTAGCTTTAGCAAATGGTTAATTGACACCCTCTGGGAACCTCTATGAAAAGGTACCACCTAAGTAATTTTTTCCTGGATCATGAGCTAAGGAGATGAGTAAGGGAATAAAAGGAATTTTCTGAGAATCATATCAACTCTCATAAGTATGGCAATTATACAAGAAAGTGAAATTTTGAGGTGTCTGGGGAAGTTTTAGTACACTGGCCTGGCCTGTAGAGATGAAGACAATGAGGAGATTCTGGATAACAAATTATCCTGATCTTGAAGTCTCTATACAGGCAAAGCTGCCACTGGAGTCAATAGGAATTCTACCTGAATGACTGCACAGAGCCTTTGTAACAGTGGAAACATCTCTGATGACAAAATGAAGAGTTAACTCTAAATCAGCTGTAAAGACCAGAAATATTCTCATGTGTGTTTGGAGGATTAATATTGACTCAGAGTCAAAGGCTTTGGACTCCCTCCAGTGCAGCATTTCTAACTCCTAGCATTCAAGCAGTCAGGACCCAAAAATGTCATGAGACTGGCTTAAAATTCCTGAGGATTTTTTAAAAAAACATAAATATAGGCCTCCTTTTATTTGTCTTTTGGTTTATGACTCTCTAGGGTACAACTTGGTGCAGCTTTCCTCTGCAACACTGCCATTGTATCCTGGATCCTGAATGCCATTCTGGTGCCATAAAAGAAACAGCAATATAGTCAAGGAGAGTCAAGTTCAAATATGTATTTGCACTGGAATCCAAACCTAAGTTAAATTCCTAGACTCAGGGAACAAACTCAGGACTGATCTGGATACCACACTTTTTTCTTTTTCTTTTTTTTCAGTTGCAAGTTTTGAATGAAGAATGTATTTGCAAAAAGTCACAATATGTTGCTTCATCTGATCTCATGGAACTGGTATTTCTAGTTAAAAGATGAAAGAAATGCCTACTGCAAGCTATTTATATTCTGAATTTTCCCCTTTTTGTATTTGCATGGAGCTTCTCATAGTCTTTTGGTAAGTAGAATCATAGAAGTTTTGCGGGGAGTTGCGGGAAGCGACGTGGACCGGGCCACAACTTCCTGTGGCTCACCTTTGGCTGCAAAGGACAAAACGGAGCCAATGGAAGCCGTGAGGCTCTGTGGCCACGGTGCTGGTAAATAAATAAACCGGGGCGGCCAGTTGATTTGTTGCTGAGTATGATTCCGCAGAACACTTTCAGAAATACTGATCTAGACCATCCCTGATAGATGTCTATCTAACTTGCTCTTAAATATCTCCAGAGATGGAGATTCCACAACCTCCCTAGGCAATTTATTCCAGTGTTTAACCACCCTGACAGTTAGGAAATTCTTCCTAACATCTAACCTAAACCTTCCTCGCTGAAGTTTAAGACTATTGTTCTTGTCCTATCCTCGGAGGCTAAGGAGAACAATTTTTCTCCCTCTTCATTGGGACACCCTTTTAGATACCTGAAAACCAATATTATGTCCTCTCTCAATCTTCTCTTTTCCAAACTAAACAATCCCAATTTGTTCAGTCTTCCTTCACAAGTCATGGTCTGTAGACCTTGAATCATTCTTGTTGCTTTTCTCTGGATCATCTCCAATTTCTCCACGTTTCTTGAAATGTGGTACCCAGAACTGGACACAATACTCCAACTGAGGCCTAATCAGCGCAGAGTAGAGTGGAAGAGTGACTTCTCGTGTCTTGTTCACAACACTCTTGTTAATGCATCCGCGAATCATGTTTGCTTTTTTTGCAAAAGTGTTGACTCATATTTAGCTTGTGGTCCACTATGACCCCTAAATCCCTTTCTGCAGTACTCCTTCCTAGACAGTCGCTTCCCATTCTGTATGTGTGAAACTGATTGTTCCTTCCTAAGTGGAGTACTTTGCATTTGTCTTTATTAAACTTCATCCTCGGCTTGATAAAGCCCTGGCTGGTTTGATTTATTTGGGATTGGTCCTGCCTTAGGCAGGGGGCTAGACTTGATGACCTCCTGAGGTCTCTTCTAGCTCTATGAATCTATGATTCTATTTACCTTAGACTATTTCTCCAGTTTGTCCAGATCATTTTGAATTATGACCATATCCTCCAAAGCAGTTACAACCCCTCCCAGCTTCATATCAGCCACACCATCATGGGTTCATTCACCTGCACAACTACCAATGTAATATACACCATCACGTGCCAGCAATGCCCTTCTGCTATATACATCGGCCAAACTGGACAGTCCCTACTAGGAATGGCAATACAGGCAGTCCCCGGGTTACGTACAAGATAGGGACTGTAGGTTTGTTCTTAAGTTGAATCTGTATGTAAGTCGGAACTGACGTCCAGATTCAGCTGCTGCTGAAACTGATCAGTTTCAACAGCGGCTGAATCTGGACGCCAGTTCTGACTTACATACAGATTCAACTTAAGAACCCCAGGCTCCGCGGCTTTGATCCCCGTTCCCCTGGTCTGCAGACCAGGGGGACGGGGAGCAAAGCGGCAGAACATGAAGGCAGCGGACAGCCCAGACGCATCATTTTAGGATTAAACAAACACTGTGAATGGCTAGCCAACTACAAAAGAAGTTTCTCCTCTCTTGGTGTTCACACCTCCAGATCAGCTGCTAGAAGTGGGCCTCATCCTTCCCAACTAAATTGACCTCATTATCTCTAGTCTTACTCTTGATTGGTACTCGTTTCTTATGCCTGTATATTTATACCTGCCTCTGGAATTTCTGCTACATGCATCTGACCAAGTGGGTCTTTGCCAATGAATGCTAATGCTCCAATAAATCTGTTAGTCTATAAGGTGCCACAGGACTCCTCGTCACTTTTGCAGATTCAGACTAACATGGCTACCCCTCTGATACTCTCAGCTTCATATCATCTGCAAACTTAATAAGCGTACTCTCTATGCCAATATCTAACTCATTGATGAAAATATTGAACAGAACCAGTCCCAAAACAGACTCCTGCAGAATCCCTTCCAGCAGGATTGTGAATGACTACTCTCTGAGAATGGTTATCCAGCCAGTTATGCACCCACCTTATAATAGCCCCATCTAAGTTGTATTTGCCTAATTTATTGATGAGAATATAATGCAAGACCGTATCAAATACCTTACTAAAGTCTAGGTATACCACATCAATCGCTTCTTCCTTATCCACAAGACTTGTTATCCTATCAAAGAAAGCTCTCAGATTAGTTTGACATGAGATGTTCTTTACAAATCCATGCTGGCTGGCTGGACAGAAAAAGTCAAAGGACTTAGAGTAAATAGAAGCTTTTAAAGACTTAAGTACTAATGTGTTACACAATTAACAAAAATATTAGAAGAAAATGTAATGAATTATGGTGTTAGGGCCTCATATTGAGGCACGAGCACCTAGACCAAGATATGTGAAGAAGAAGGGAGGGTCCCTGCCTACACTGGCAGAAGCAGAGGAAGTAAAATAGATGCTTGTGGTAAGAGAAGAAGGGAATGAGGAGGAGCACTATCTGTCTGTTGTGGGCAACAGGAAGAGGGTGGTTATTTTCCTATGTGTGCAAGTGTTTTGTGGCCAGTATGTGTAGCCAAGTATCCTGGTCTGCAACTATTACGGTTTCTGAGTCAATAGTGCCGATTGGATACCTTGTTTTCCACACAGTTCTTCTCTCATTCTGATGCTTTTGAGGTACTCTCCCCTCCATGACAGTGTTCTTAATGAGGTAATGATACATTAGCCAACTCCAGGCAATCATGTTTTCAGTGAATGTTTTTTGAGAAACAAGCACATTGTGGGCGAGAGAGGAACCAGGTGGTCAGCCACACTTGATACATTACGCAGAAGGCATATGAAGTAACTCCTTTCCCTGAAGCACTTTGCCTAAGACAGCGTCTGTCATTTGAATCTGATTTTAAAATTAGAATGAATCAGTGCTATGTTCTGAATATTCAGGATGTTGCCGGCTCAAGCCTAGCACTGAACTGAAGCTATTTTTGGAAGTGTGTTTCTCTGGAGATTTCTAACGCACGTTCCCTTTTTTTTTAAAGAAGTTATTTTGTGAGCAAACGTCCACTTTTGAAGGTAGATACATAATTGTTGTCTACTTTTTATATTTATTATTTTTTCATTGTTTCTGCTGCCCACTTTCCAAACAGATGGTTTATTTAAAAACAGAAGCTGCCCTAGTTTATATCCTTTTTCCGGCTCTAAATTCTATAGGTCAGAACCCTCAAGACTGTTTTACTATCACAAATATATAGTATAGTACCTGACAGCAAGCCATTCATGCTGACGTTGAATTGGTACTAAATTAGTTTCTTTAAAATATCTGTTATTTTAGATGAACAATCAAATCTGTCAACCTTTTCCTAGTCACTAAGAACATTGCTAATTTAGTTCAGGATGTCTTGCATTGAAACTGATCATTTATGGCTCCAATTTTTATAAGAGGGAAAAGTACTGTCATATGATTGCAAGGAGAGTCTGGGAATAGAATGTGGCTGGCAAGGGACATCCACTATGCTCTTTCACTGGTAGGTTCTTAAATCAATGTTACTACAGCTACCATAGTATTCTTTGTTTAACCAGAAAGCAAAGCTTTTAAAGGCAATGGAAACTCTCTCTTGTATGTGCTTGCACTCTTTCTCTCTCTCTTGTGCCCCTCCTCATACAAAGCCAGTTGTCTGACTACTTTCACTAAAAGGTTGATGTACTGAGAGTCTGAATTTAATGAGATCTGTTCTCGTAATAGGAAAACAAAACATTTAGTTGGCAATTGTTAGTATCATGCTTTTGAAGTGTGTAGTGTTAAAGGAGATGTTCAATTCCCGGACCAAGACAGCTATATTAATGATTTTACATTTTTTTTATTTGTAAGTAGGCACTGGGGTTCTCTGCATCAACAGGAGTCATGATTAACCACTAATAGTCTCTAATTCCTTTGTTCATGTAAGAAAAGGCAAATAATATTGATATGAAAAACTCTTGAGCAAAGCAAGCAAGAGAAGGACAAAAACAAAAATGAGGCAAAACTTATTAAACTAGGTCTAATGTGATGTATATTAACACATTTGGCATTTCACATAAAAAGCTGCAACAGGATTCATGCACCCTAAAGTAAGAAGTACAAGGAACAAATTTATCAGTATTATTTTTTCCACAAGAGAATGTGGGAAAACTATTTGGAAGGTCTCAATAGATAGTGATTGTTCCCCTTTATTTTAAGGAAAAACAATTGTTCATTTGTTCTGTGGGTGTATAAGGATACTACATTTTAAAAAAATGAAACCAAAAGTATTTTAGGAAAGCTGAATTACAGAGGAAGATATATCGCCAATAATTGGGTTAGACTGACCATTGCTCTAACCCAGTATGGTGGATCTTATATTCTTATCTCCACTAATTTAGAATAACACCTGAGTAACTGAGAACACATTTTGACCTAAACTCTTCATAGCCTAAAAAAAAAAAAATTGTTCAGAAAATCCACTACCATTAGCTGAAAAAACTCCTTTTACCCTAAGTTAAAACACAGGTAAATGCATAGAGGAAAACAGCATGTGCTCAGCAGAAAACAGAAATAAACAATGACTAGAAAGTCTCCTCTCCTTTGAGGACTACACATCTCTCATGGAATGCTATACAAAGTGGGATACTCTGGACCCTAGTTTTTGGCATTTATTACTATATACTGTACATATTTAAAGACTTGACTTGCAGTGGGTGGCACTGATGGAATTCATTTTGATTACTATAGTAGATTCCAAGATGCAGAAATTCACTAGGACTCATTAAAATTTTTCAAATATTGAAATTTCAGGAAAATGTATGAGTTGACATTTTTTATTCTATTCCTCAACCAGCTATATTCTCAAGGCAAACCTGGCACCCAGCAACAGAGTAGAATACTTATTTTTATTTCCAGAACTGCAGTCCGATTACTTCTGGTTCATTTCCACCACCGGTCCTATGGATTTAAAAGTGAACGTTCTACATGCTGCAGAGCACTGTATAACCCTCTGTGGCTGCCTAATTTTAAAGCCGGCAACAGAGTGAACAAAATGGTTGCAATTATTACTCTCCCATCTTAAAACCCCCTATTTCAATCTGAATTTTTGTCCAAGGATTTGAAGAGTGATTAGTAATTTTGGCAAGACATACTTTAAAGGGGCCTGATTTTTAAAAAGTGCTGAAGTGAACATACACCCTGGGAAGATCTAGGAACTGAACATCCACACTATAAAACTTTTAAGGAGGATTAAACCAGGCAACCAAATCTTGACAACTTTCAACTCTTTTCTCTTTAAAAGAGATTCTTTAAACATTTTTATTTTTGTAACTCATAAAAATGTAGGACTGGCAGGTATCTAAAGGGGTCATCTAGTTTAGTCTCCTACACAGAGATAGAACTAAGTATTATCTAGACCTTCCCTGACACGTATTTGTCTAATTTGTTAAAAAAAACCCTCTAATAAGGCATTCTACAATATTTGTAGGTAATTTGTTCCAGTGCTTAATTAACATTACAATTTAAAAGTTCTGAATAAGGTCTAACTGAAATCTTTTTTGATGCAATTTAAGCCAACTAACTGGTTTCCCCATGGTTAAGGAGAAAAAAGTTTCTCCTCCGCCTCTCTATAAACTTAGAGTTGGGCTCCTCCTCCCCAGTTTTCTGCAGACTAAACAACCCTGTTTTTTCAGTCTTTCCTTGTAGGTCATTGGGCATTTAAGCGACTAGTCAACTATCCGATATGCAAATGCTTATCAGATAGTTGACTCAACTAGTTGCTTCCTCTATCAGAGGCAGCAAGGGGGGGGGGGACAGAAGCCAGTACTGGGGGGAGCTGGCTTAAAAGCTGTTTCCCCCCAGAACTGCCTCCGTGGTGCCACCTGCCCCTCCCTGCTGCCTCTACCAGAGGCAGCGGGGTGGGAGGGAGGGGGGAGGATAGGGGATACTGCTGCGAAACAGTCCCTGTCTGCAGGGGACCCAGCAGGGAGCTGAGCCCAGCCCCCGCAGACAAGGGCTGTTGATGCCAAGCAACTCCGATTCACAGAATAGGGGCTGGTGCTAAAGTAGTCTGATTGCTGTGCCTCTGCATTTTAAATGTACTAAGAGTTCAGCAGCAGTTAGTACATTTAAAATACAGAGTTGCATCGCGAGTGGCTCTGGAGCCAGCATGAGCTAGGACTGCTCAGTATGAGCTTGAGTAGGCTCCTCTGGAACGACCCCTGCTACAGCTCTGCAGAGGCCCTTATCGACTAATCATATAGCTGATCCAAATTATATCGACTATACGATTAGCCAAATAATCGCATTTTCACATCCTTATAGGTCATGTTTTCTAGATCTTTTTCTTATGCCATTAAGCAGCTTGGAAGAATTGCTTCTTGGGTTTTGCTTACAAACTCCAGGAAATACATCCTAGAACAGTGGTTCCCAAACTTTTTGGCATCATGCGCCCTTACTGAGCAAAAAAAAAAAAAAGGAACTGACTGACCAGGACTGAAAAACAAAAATAGCAGCAAAACGTGGGGTGAGATTAATCAGGGGAGGAGACAGGGGGAACTAGGTCGCCTCATGCCCCCCTGAAATTTCTTCATGCCCTCCAGGGGGGCACGGCCCCCAGTTTAGGAACCCGTGTCCTAGAATAATGTTCCTTTTTATTTTTTGCACCAATATTACATTATAATGTTCCTTTTTATTTTTTGCACCAATATTACATTATTCATAGAATCATAGAATCATAGAATAATAGGACTGGAAGGGACCTCAAGAGGTCATCGAGTCCAGCCCCCCGCCCTCAAGGCAGGACCAAGCTCCGTCTACACCATCCCTGACAGATGTCTATCCAACCTGTTCTTAAATATCTCCAGAGAGGGAGATTCCACCACCTCCCTTGGCAATTTATTCCAATATTTGACCACCCTGACAGTTAGGAATTTTTTCCTAATGTCCAATCTAAACCTCCCCTGCTGCACTTTAAGCCCATTACTCCTTGTCCTGTCCTCAGAAACCAAGAGGAACAAATTTTCTCCTTCCTCCTTGTGACACCCTTTTAGATATTTGAAAACAGCTATCATGTCCCCCCCTTAATCTTCTTTTTTCCAAACTAAACAAGCCCAGTTCATGAAGCCTGGCTTCATAGGTCATGTTCTCTAAACCTTTAATCATTCTTGTCGCTCTTCTCTGTACCCTTTCCAATTTCTCCACATCTTTCTTGAAATGTGGCGCCCAGAACTGGACACAGTACTCCAGCTGAGGCCTAACTAGCGCAGAGTAGAGCGGCAGAATGACTTCACGAGTTTTGCTTACAACACACCTGTTGATACAACCTAGAATCATATTTGCTTTTTTTGCAACAGCATCACACTGTTGACTCATATTCAACTTGTGGTCCACTATGACCCCTAGATCCCTTTCCGCCATGCTCCTTCCTAGACAGTCGCTTCCCATCTTGTATGTATGGAACTGATTGTTCCTTCCTAAGTGGAGCACTTTGCATTTCTCTATTATTGACTAACACTGATGAGTGAGGCATCTCTAAATTACAAATTAAAAGAACAAGGTTCAAAACTGGCATTTTTCACAATCAATTATTTTTCATGTTGTTCTTGTAGAGAGAGCTGCTAAAAATTTCATTTACATTTTTAAAGCTGATAACTTGAGCATTCCCCCTTTACTTTGTGTGTCAGCACTAGAGGCAATACAGCACTGAGATTAGTAGATTCTTTCCCTCTGTTAATGCAGATTAACATATCTCAGTGAACTGTTTTCTCCTTTCTATCCAATTTTCATGTTCACATGATGCACTGTTTTGAATTTATTGGCATTTAATTGCAATTTAATTTGTTATGGAAAGGCCCTTAAATTATCTATACTGAAACTCGCAGTTTTGGTATGAGAAGCAATCTTCTATGGAGGTAGGGGAAGAGAGCAAAAAGGCAATAAAAGTGCTGGTTTACTTTATTGTCTAGTTTAAAAAAAGAAGTTGAACTAGTTCATCCTAGATAAGTCAGTAAAGATTTCTACTAAACACAAAAATGAAACTAAACCCCAGATTTGTAATACAAAAGCTGAACTGTTGTTAGTGCAATCATTTTGACATTTATCAATATATGTTTACATATAGTGCTAAAATACCATTAGGATGTTATTTCTTTGTAATATATTGTGTGTTGTGTTGTATTCCAGAATATTTGCACAGCACACATGTGTTTCCTGAACAGCGTGTGCAGTGTATTTCCCACTTACATTAATGGAATGATGATCACAGTGACAGAACAGACCTCTGGGCATGTCTAGACTATATCCCTCTGTCGAAAGAGGGATATAAAGGAGCCCAATTGAAAGTGAAAATGAAGCGCGGATTTAAATATTACGTGCTTCATTTTCATATTTGCGTCTGATTGCTGTTTCGAAAAACGGTATTTTGAAGGTGTAACTGTACTCTAGACATGGTTCTTTTGGAAAAAAACCCCTTTTTCAAAGGAACCTGTACTCCTCATTTTTTCAGGCGTACGGGTTCTTCTGAAAAAGGGTTTTTTTCCAAAAGAAATACCCTTTTTCAAAACAGCGATTGGATATGAATATGCAAATGAAGCACAGGATCTTTAAATCAGTGCTTCATTTGCACTTTCGATCAGACTCATTTACATCCCACTTTTGACAGAGGGATGTAGTCTAGACATGCCCTCTGAGTTGCAATATACAACCACACCATGCAACCAAAGATAAGTTTTTTTATTTGATGAATGCAGTACTAATAATTATGTTGTCATAGCAGTGCATTTTAATAGCACTAACTCTTATGCTAGCGAAGTTCCAGAGCAGCAACTCTTGACATTTTTTACAGTATTCTTTTATGTAAATTGTAACTTTAACAAAGAAAAGCAATCCACAATACAGAAGTACCAGTCTGTTCGCATCAGCAGAACAATAGTATTTGATCAAGTTAAATTAGGCCAAAGCACATTCTGACATACACCGTGACCAGAACATTATACAAAATCTTAGGTGGCTTTAAAAGTGGAAGCTACATTGTCATTGATTATGCTCTTTTAAAATATAAATGTTTAATGATTCAGAATCCTGAGCACTGAAGATGATGTCCAATTAGGCGAAAAAGACAGGTTAAATACCAGGAATTAGAATTTTTCAAAGGTGTTGCTTCAGAATATTAATACATGTGGGCCGACTCACTTAGATACAGGAGCCTTCTACGAAAGCCGTTGGAATTACACAAGTGAGTTTTTGTGGTACTGAATGTTCAAAGCCAAGTTCATATAGGTCATGCCTTTCCCCAACTCCAGCCACCTGAGTTCCTTCCATTAAACCTCAGATTCCTAGTGAGTATTAGGGATGGTCAGCAGTTAGTGTGAATATGTTGAGAGTTATCACTGCAAAGCAACCTTTCTTCTGAAAGATGATCTCTGCATATTCCCATTTGTCAGAGTCTAGTTACAAACCCCAAGAAGGTGGACTGAGAAGTTCTAATTAAGCAAGCGTTGCCAAACTGCCCTCCCTAAATGAGCATCAGACCTACATGCCATGTTTAAATATGTGAGTGGCTCCGGTAGCAACCCCTGCTTTCTAAGATGGAAACAGCATGAAAGCAGGCCCTTGATGCCACCATAAGCCTACCAAAGAGATGGTCAGATTTTCAGTTAAAGAATAGCACATCTCAATTAATAACCTGATCCATCTTGACAGGCAGTGAGTAGAAATGACATTCCCCTTGCACTGTCTCCCAAAGGCTACAAAACACTTTAAGTGACTTCCTAATACTTTATTCGTATCTAAATAAGAACAAACAATCATTTTAAAATAAATTTAAAAGAATTCAAAGGATCCTGAAGCTTCACGGATTGCCCCACCACCAGGGACTGTAGGAAGTGACTCAGGGACAGTATACGAGGGCTCTGTCCCACCCAAGTAAGCTCAGCATGTTTTGGTAGGATTCCCCACTGAGCTAATGGTGGATCACTCCACTACTGCCAAGGCCCTGGGTTAGGGCTGGTGGAGTTGGTTAAGTCCTGGCCCTTCCAAGTAGGGCTGCTGCCCCAACACCTCCTTCTAGTGACAGATCCCTCAGTATGGACCATTGGACTGCCCTGCCCTGCAAACAAAGGCTGCTCTATACACTCTAGCCATTAGGCTGTACTTCCTTGGGGTGATGGACTGACTTAGGTCACCAACAGATAGGGAGAGGTAGTAACAGTGTCCATACACACCAGTCACCCCTGTTTTTCATTACAGGGTATGCATACACTGCCACACCTTCATATCTATAACTCATAATCGTGCTACAACCATCTAAACAAGATTATCAAACTTGGCAAATTATAAAATTTTCACAGATATCTCGCACAGTGCATCTGGCACAATTTACTGAATTTTTTTAATATTAGTATTAATAATATTATAAAGTGTCCCATATATCCCATACAGTGTCTCATGTATGTACACAGCAGCATTATTTCGAAATAATTAGTGTTATTTAGAAATATCTTAGTCCACGTCTATATAGCAGGCAGTTATTTCAAAATAATGTCAAAATGCTATTAGGAGGGAGGACTTCTTACCCTGACTCCTGTAACTCACATTGTACAAAGAGTAAGAGAAGTCGAAGGAAGAGTGCTCTATTTTGAAATAAGTTCTATGTAGATGCTCCCAATTTTGAAATAAGCTACGCAAATGATGTAGCTCAATTTGAGTAGCTTATTTTGAGTTAAGACCTGCTGTGTAGATGCACCTGTAGCGAGCAAACATACCTGGAAATTCAGAGAAACACTGAATTCCCCTTTGGGACAGTGCAGTTATATCCTGCCCTGGATGCTGTGTTGTACCTAATAGCATAATCACATCTTTTTGTTGCATGGTTGCACATTACAATACCCTTAATACCATGTACTATTTCTCAAATATAACACTTCAAATATAACCTGAAGCTTTACTTATATGTATAGCGTCTTGCTATTTGTTTTTAATTGCATCATTCCTGTCATTTTGCAGGATTTTCATCCTCATATGCAATCCAAGGTGATCTTGGAAAATTTTGGGTATGCCTTCAAATGTATAAATGATGATAATTCAGCCAAACCTCCAAAATAGTTGAGGTTTACACATCAGAGTCTTAAATCCACCTCTCCTGATAGGCTAACAATCCTGCTGAAAAGCACTGAAACTGATAACATTGCATGGTGATGTCCAATGCAAAAAGTATGTGTCATGTCACAATTCTGAAGCCTTTTTATACTTTGTCACCATGAGTGTCAATTGACCTGAGACAAGTACTGCAGATTGTCACCTCAATGAATGAATGACTCCTTCAGCACAGGGACTTTTATAAGACGGGCAACATGTTGACGTTAGTATGGCAGCTGTCACAATGAAAACTTAGATGGGGGGAAAAAAAAGGCCAGTGTGCAATTTTTAGTTCTTTGGCCTTCAAAGCACAATTATAGTGTACATAAAAGCATGAAAAGTATAATAATTCTCATGGGATTTGTGACTTTATCCTAGTGGTGCTTTTATATTTGGCTCCTTTCAATAGTAAAAATTGTCAAGTTGGCATAATACCCACCAAGCTATTCAGCAAACATTCCTATTAGCTGTAAATTTTCTTAAAGACATATTTTCAGACCCTGACTCAAATGTAATGTCATGTAAACAAATAAATAATATATTCAGAAAATATATTCATTCACTATATGCTTCATTCAGGTCTCAGGTCTGTGTTGATATAAAATTTTGTTGTGCAGCATCAAATTAATGCCAAATAATAAATTGGTTGTGTAGACAGGTGTGTTTTTGTAATAAAAAAAATGGAGAAAGCTATATAAAAAAAGAGAAAACCCAATACTTTAAGCAATTTATTTGCAATCACAGCCTAGGGCTTTTTTTCTGATTCTTTTCAAGTTGCAATAAAAATTATATGAAATATTTAAAATGTGAACAGGCAAGTTTACTTACTGTTTCCTGGATGCCAGCGCACTGCATTTAAATATGCATTACAGTAATGGAAGAGAAATTCATGCTCGGATCGGAGAATTTTCCCTTGAAGCAAGGGCATCAGATCACGTCCATCAATAATTCTGAATAAGAAAGCATTTCAAAGTCAGAGAGAATAACACAAGCCAGGGCTGGCTGAGAAGAAACTAACTGTGCATTTCCATTTCTTAATAGACAGTGGAAACACTATTCCACCATGAAGGCTGGAGTGTTAGAGGTAGCTTTCTTTTCAAGACTTGAAGTGACACATGTTGGTGAATTTGGAACAAAGCCTGTAGGCATTTTTTCTCTTTGAGTTCTACATTATTCACAGGAATTTTAATTTTGCATTTTGCCTTTTGAGGATAGTTGGCTCTCCCACCCCATTTTCTCTATTTTTGGTCTGAGAATATATGCACTATATATATACATTTCTGCCACCATGGTCCTCTAGGTACATAAACGTACACAGTCATTAACGCTACTTATAGGACTAGCTTTATTTAGTAGCTATGGAACAGCTAAGTGAAATCTTGATTGCATGCCATTGGCTCTGTCCTATCTTTCATGACCAGTAACCTCTGGGGAATTACATGAATATATTTGATGTGCTGAACTAAACCATGAATACAAAATTGAAATGAACAATTTTCAAAATATATATTAAGGGATGGTCATCACATAAAAAGCTTCTCTAATTGCTGGATATATCTGATCACACTTTGAAGGAATTTTTCCATTTAGATGGAAAAGGATGTATATAATTAGTAAAACATGACTGTTTCCATTCATTAAGTCAAATCACTAGAATGAACTGACAGGAAAAAAATAATCACAATCTAAAGTTTTGACAGTGTGAAATACGAGTTTTACAACAGTTTTTAGAAGAGATTAATTCACACACATACAGTATATACTCGAGTATAAGCCGAGTTTTTCAGCACATTTTTTGTGCTGAAAAATGCCCCCCTCGGCTTATACTCGAGTCAGCCTCCTGCTCGCGGGCGGGCTCAGCGCGTCTCTGCCGCCGGCCGGGTCTAGCCGCGTGAGCCCGGAGCTCCGGCCCCGGTAACCGAGGCGCTCGGGGCGGGGGGCGCTGCCGGAAGCGGGCTGGGCTCCGTGTGTCGGGGGCCGTCGCTGCGCGGGGCGCTCGGAGCCTCTGCCGGCCGCTTGGGTTGCGGGTGCGCCTGCAGGTGCTGCTCGGAGCCAGCGGCCTCGCCCCGGGGCCGCCGGCAGGGAGGCTCGGGGAGCAGCCGAGAGGGGCTCTGGCCTGGGAAAGGTCCGGGCGGGGGCGGCGGGGGCTGAGCTGGTTGGGCCGAGTGTCCGAGCGTCTGTTCCCGTGTGTGACTGGTGCTGGCACTCGGCGCTTTCTTGCAGGCGGCCCTTCAGGGGCTCATTGGATTGGCGGGAGGACTTTGAGCGGGAGTTACGGTATTTTTGATACCATATTGTTTTTGTTGACCCCCTTTTCCACTTACAGAGCTAGGTTATTGTTTTTCTTTGAAATAAATATTCATGTAATTTTATTGGCATCTATCTTCATTTTTTACATTTACCAGTAGCTGCCTCATTTCCTACCCTAGGCTTATACTCGAGTCAATATTTTTTCCCAGTTCTTTGTGGTAAAATTAGGTGCCTCGGCTTATATTCAGGTCGGCTTATACTCGAGTATATACGGTACATTGATCAGCAAGGTTATTATTCTTTCAGCTTTTTTGAAAGGCATCTTATAAAAACAGTTTTTAAAACAGCTTAATGTTTAAGCTTCTACGTAAATTTTATTTATGATATAAATTGTCAAATATTTACTACTTGGGAAATTAAACCTACTGGCCAGAAACTGATGAAAAAAGTTTGGAAATAATGGAGCCAGTACTCAGTACTCACCTCTAGTGAATGAGAAGGGAGAAGATAGTGGGGCTTCTATCACAATGTTGTTTCTGGCCTCCAATTAGGCTGCCATTTTTTAGATTACTTGCAGGCTAGTTAGTATCTGATAAAATTAGAAACTCTTTTCCTATGCCCTAGGGTCCTGATTCATGGAATCAGAATCACATGATAGGCAGCTGAAGCAGCAGCAGAGATATTCTGGAGCGGGGGTTGGCTATCACAGAAACAGACACAATCTGCAGGACCTTTTCATACTCAAGAGGAATAAAAGGACCAATCCCTTTATTCAGTTCCTTTCCTACTTATTGACTGCTGCCAGGATGAGTATAGGAGAAGAAGGTCCGTCTGCTATCCTTCTCCAGCCGCCTTTGGTAAAGGTGTGTGTTTCTCTTCTATGTAATCCCTCCCACAACCTGGTAGCTACAGTCAGAAGGGGGTGGGTTCTGCTATCTTCCCCCTCCTAGACAGACATTCATTTTTGGGTCTTCCTCTCAGATATGTAGCTTCCTCTCAGATCCAAGGCTATCTATTGGCTTTTTTTTCCTTTTCTGAAATGAATTCAAAGGCCTGTTGGTGAGTGAATCAGCTTCTAGGGTACATCGTGCAAGGCACAGTAACCTGTTTTGAGATATTGTGGAGCAGGAATTATGGCATGCAATTTTTCCACTCTTCCTCATCTACAAGGATTGAGGTAGCTACAAAGCAGTGTGAGAACAGAGGTTAAAGCAGAGAAACTAGTTGGAGCATAAGCGCTATGTACATACAATCTACACACCTCAAGACCATCAAGGGTCTGACAGTGATTGTTTGTAAATGATGTCCCAGGGCAAGCCTGTAATTTTTCATATCCTCTACCTGTCTTGTCTGTTACTAGAAGTGCTCTATAAATCATCATCAGCAGAGTGCCTCTTCACTGCATCAGTGAAGAAATACCAGTCTAATGTATCAGCTGGTGCTCATTTTTGCCATGTAAAATTAAAAAGTGACCCTGCTTTAGTGAACTCAGAGTAGCCTGAATATTCTAACAACATATGATTCGCTAATTCTACAGCTATCTAGTGTGAGTTTTAATGGACACTTAAAATAGTCACCTCACAAAGTAGTTCGTATTTTTCCCATGGGAAGAAAACCCTGCAATTTTTTTACTTTAAAAGCCATAATTAATTTGGAATATCACTTCACTGGGAGTGACAGATAAGCTGTTTAAATGAACACTACTAACATCAAATAATCTGAAATGGGTAAGATGTTTAGGGCTGCACAACCATGCAGACACATATAGGGAAATATGCCCCATCAGAAAGACAGTGTGGCTTTGGGTTTAGCTGCAGAGAAGTTGAGGTGCTACAAATTCACTAGCTTGGGTGAGTAGAGGAGAATAACTGAGCACAGATGGGGAATGGACAGAGATTTAGTCTACTCCTCTTAGCACACCAGTCAACAGAGATCATATGGTGCATTGTCAGAGTACTGTCTTTCATATTCCATGTTGCATTACAGAAGATGCATTGTCACTCCACTGGTTGATGTCAGTATAAGGAGCAAAGATGAGAGAAACCTGCAGTTACTAAAGGAGCAGGTGCTTTATTAAGACAACACTGAAATGAAACAAGAGAGTCCATTAATCTGCACACCAATAAGAACATATAACCAGGTAACAGGTAAGCACCCTTGCATTTTTATTTAACTTTAACCACTGCTTAAACATCACTAAATTGCTTCTCTCAGTGTTTCTCCTTAGGACTAGATTGTACCTCTGCTTCTTGTATAAGTACAAAGTAACTCCATAACAGTCAATGCTTTCCATTGGCTTAGATCAGAATGTGTTCCTTAGTAGTGACCTTTGTATATTTGTGATTATCTAAATAAGGGCTATTTCCTTTTACCTGTTCTAAATTTCTACTGGTGGATTTAATTTCTTTGAGCACTCCATTGATCTCGTACTGAGTAACTGCAGGAAGAGGACTGTTTCTTCTCAAGCTACTCATTGTTTTGTATAATTTAGGCAAATAGTAGGGGGATGATCTAGAACATCGAACCTGATCTGGCATCCCTTGAATAAAGCTAGTATTTTTTACAGAACTTTATATCTATAGCTCTCAAAGCATTTTACAAAGGAGTTCAGTATCATAATCCCCATATTACAGGTGGGAAAATTTTGAGGCATATGGAGGGAAAGTGACTTGCCCAAAGTCACTCGCCCAAAGTCACTCAGGATGTGAAGGGCAAAGTTAGAAATAGAACCCAGTTTTCTTGAGTTCCAAACTAGTTCATTATCTTCTAGGACATATTACCTCCATGGACACAGCACTCATTGACATCAGTGGTGAAGGATTAGTCTATAGGGTGGTGTGACAATGGAACTAGGATTCGCAAAGGGATCACCCCACAGAAGATAGTGAAGAAACAGAATTTAAATTTTCATTTAAAATAACATCTATTAAATGAATTATATGACTTACTTTAGGAAAGAAACTCCATACAATTGTAGTGATTTTGTGGACAACCCGGCTATAAAATGTACCATAACAGCTTTATAAAAAAATACATTTTACTATTGTAAATAATGCTCAAATAATGAAATTTCAAATCCAGACTTTGTCCATGTTTATCTCCCACTAAAAAAACCCCAAACAAACAAAAAACCAAAACCTAAAACCTAGCAAAGAGGGAAATGTCCATGAAAAATTCTGTGTAGAATACATGTATACCATACCTGTCATTGGGTAATGGTATCCCTGCAAGTTTAATAATTGTAGGGAATATATCCATGTTACTTGTAGGCTCATCAATACTGACACCCGCTTGTATCACTCCTGGCCAGTGCAGAAGACCTGGCACACGAATACCTCCTTCCCAGTTTGTGGTCTTTCCGCCTGAAAAAGCGAACATGACTTTTAGCAGAAAGCCATTTCTTACTCAGAAATGCCATTTCAACACAACCATTTTGTTCCCTCTTTACATGCCATTCTTGCCAATTGTTTTATTTTGTTTGCCCTAAATAAAATAATCCTTTGCTCAGGAGATTTTTCCCTGACACACTAACATAATATTGTTAATACTGTAATATAAGAATAGTTGGAGGGGAAAAATGCCTTCTAAAACGTTGCGTGGTTTATGTGACACAAAGTCATGTGTTAAATCAATTCAAAACAGAAGTCAAAAGTATACATCTACAAAAGTTTGGGGCAGGAACACCTAGAAAAGCAATTTCTGATGTATGGCTCATAAAGGAGAAAGAGATTTTTAACTTCATTACTAAATTCTGGAATTAGAAACATCAGGATTTCAAACCATTTTTGGATGTCCTGAAGATCTTTTTTAAAGCGACAACAATTATAATTCTATTATGCAAATAATCAGACTGAGTGCTTTCAACACAGCACTAGCAAAGACATATTTCCTTCTTTTAGAATCCATAACAGTCATGTAGTCCTCTCTGTCTACTGTGAAAATCCTGCACACATTTATTATACAGGCAGTCCCCGGGTTATGTACAAGATAGGGACTGTAGGTTTGTTCTTAAGTTGAATTTGTATGTAAGTCGGAACTGGTAAATATTGTAGGGGAAACTCTAGCCAAACATTTCTCCAGAGCTCAGTTTTATTCTCCCACACCTCACTTCCCTCAGTCCTTTATTCTTAAGCTGAGGTGTCTGCTGAGAAAAGCTGCTCCGCATCTCCCTGGTCTGCTGGGGGGAAGCAGCTAGTGCGGGGTTGCCTCACCCCGTTTGTAAGTAGGGATCCGATGTAAGTCGGATCCATGTAACCCGGGGACTGCCTGTATAGACAACATACCTATCCATTATTTAATGGGATGTGATAGACATAAATCTAAATGGAAAAGGTATAAAATATTTTAATTAATGGATTACATAGTACCATGGACAAACACAATTCTCCAAAGTGTCTTAAGAATGAATATATGAACTTGGAAAAAAATTCTGGGTTCTATTATGTATACATGCAGTCCTCGGGTTACGTACAAGATAGGGACTGTAGGTTTGTTCTTAAGTTGAATCTGTATGTAAGTCGGAACTGGCGTCCAGATTCAGCCGCTGCTGAAACTGATCAGTTTCAACAGCGGCTGAATCTGGACGCCAATTCTGACTTACATACAGATTCAACTTAAGAACCCCAGGCATCCCCAAGTCAGCTGCTGCTGAAACTGATCAGCGGCTGATTCCAGGAAGCCCTGCAGACCAGGGGGACGGGGGGGGGGCAAAGCAGAGCCAAGCCACGGAGCACGTGGGCAGCGGACAGCCCTGTCCGCTGCCCGCATGTTCCGCCGCTTTGCTTCCTCTCCCTGGTCTGCTGGAGACCAGGGAGAGGAAGGGCCCCGTTTGTAACTGTGGATCCGACATAAGTCGGATCCGCGTAACTCGGGGACTGCCTGTACAACATATACACAGAAGAGCTAGATAAAAAGAAATATTCTGTGGGGCAGGTTTAACATAAAACTACTTTATTTCTTAGAACGATATAAAACCCACTTGTTCCGAGAGGGAGAGAGAGAAAGAGAGAGAGAGATGCTATGTCTAGACTGCAGGCTTCTTTCGGAAGAAGCTTTTCTGGAAGAGATCTTCCGGAAAAACTTCTTCTGAAAGAGAGCGTCAGTCTTGCTGATATTGAAGCTGGTTGCAAAATGAAGCTGCATTATATTACAGTGTCCGCAGTATGGGCAACTGTGTAACTGCTGACATTTTCATGGTTACCATACTTTTAACATTCCTAACGGCTAGTGCCCATGATATTGAGAAGACCATCCAAAGCTCTGGGACAAAAGACTGTTTTACAACTACATAACCTCTGGCACAATGAAATTCCCAACAGTAACAGCAATGCTCATCTGAACAGCAGATAGATTTCTCTGGAGCCTGGTCCAAGACTGTGGAATGTACTTTCCCAAAACTAAGGGTCACCACAAACCTCACTGTTTTCTGCTCCAATTTCAAGGTGCATTTCTTTGATGTTTCCTTCTCATAATCACATAGCAACGAGACAACAAAGAACAAGTGACAGACTTCTAGTCATATTGCTTAATGCATTGATAGCAGGTTCTTAGATACTAAGGTGGTAAGTGCCGTGTAAGAAAATATAGAAAAGAATAGACATCCTTGCTGCATCACAGCTGAGCTATTTTCTCACTTGTCTCTGCACAGACACAATCATGATTTTGATTCCAGGAAACACATGAACTGTTTAAGACCTATGGAGACTGACAATAGACCACTGAGCCAGAGCAAAGGGCTGCTACAACAGGATAACTAGCAGAGTTTGTTACATACATCTAGATCTTACTCATCTTTATTGGAGCTGTGTCCAGTAACAACAGAAGCATTGCCAGCTCTCATAATATAATCACAAACCTTATCATATTTGATATTTTCTCAAAACTCCAGCTGCTTCAATCGAAAAGCTACATGAGGATTTTAGCTTTCCTTTGAAAAATATAGGTTTGTAGCCCTAATGATTGCAAAAAAAAAGCTTGAATATGAGAAGCACCCTAAAGGTTCAGAAACCAGAAGGCAAATGAAAAGAACCCAGATTTATTACGTATTTAAAAATGAAACTCACGGTATTTTAGGGCTTAACTCATGATTTTTGAATACGTGAGGTTGGCAGTATTTCAAAGGAAGAGGAGGAACAACCCTTGAGTCCATATGCTGGCAGATCCTAGGTAGCAATATGCATCCTCACACAGGGACATATTTTCTCTTTTAAAGTTCTTTAAAAATGTTTTAAAAAACAGAGCAGCAGCAATACAGGTTGTATTTAATGCACTGATATTTAAACGTTCCTAGTAGCTATGGCCTTCTGCCTTATGTTCCATAGCTGATATTCCACTTTCCCTCGGGAAAAAAACAGTAGGTGCACAAAAGTACAGAAACAATTCTCTGTTACAGAGAGAACCTACATTTCCATTTCCATTGAAAACTTACTTTTTTTCTCCCTTGCATAAACTTCTAATTCACACTGACTTCCATTATTTAACTTTTTAAAGAATTTTGGAATAGGGTTTGTATGAAAGATAAAGTAGGAACTCTGCAATTCTATTGCACTGGCCTATTAATATTTGGCATGGTTCTCACATAATGATCAACACTGTTTAAAATCTTTCTTTCTCTCTCTCACTGGAATTTAATCAGGCTAAACTTTTCTTCCTACCCATGCACATAAGGAAGTGGCCTCCCTCAGCCTATTTATTATTTTAAATTAGAGGAGTATAAGCAGAAATGAATTACTTGTTGGCTTCCACTTCCCACAGCTCTCATGGGCTGTGGTTTACCCTCCCCAGACAACAAAACCTGCGAAGAGCAGGACCTGCAGATGCAATAAACAACCTGTCTGGCAGCCTGCCAGCAGCTTACCCTGATGAGCTGTGTGTGACCCAGAGGCTGAAGTTGTCCACCACTAACATAGACTGAGTACCAATAATGAAAAAGGGATCTAGCCAAATGAAACTAAGGTGCATCAGAACCACATAAGACCCTACAAAATGATAATGGGGGAATTCGGCTAGCTACATACAAATGGGTCAAATGGCATAGTGGGCCAACATTTAGAAAAATAATTTCATAATATGCCAGTGCCAGATCTAAACTACAAAAGCTAGGTCAACTCAACCATGTTGCTTAAGGTGAGAAAAACCCACACTTCTGAGTGATGTAGTTAAGCTGACACAACCCACTGACATAGACAACAACTAGGTTGACAGAGGAATCCTTCTGTCAACTAAGCTACCTACCACTTCCTGAGTAGGTATATTAACTATGCCATCAGGGAAACCCCTCCCATCACTGTAGTGAGTAGGTACAATGAAGCACTGCAGTGATTCTAATGATGCTTAAGTGGTTGTGTTTTGAAACAGTTAACACACCAATGGAGAAGCTATTCTCATCATAGGGCATGTCTATACCTGAGCAGAAGGTGTCATTTCCAGCTCAGGGGAACAGACCCATGCTGCTTTGATTGAGCAAGCATGCTAACAATAAGAGAGTAGCTATGTAATGGCTGACAGGCAGAACTGAACCTGGAGCTTAGTGCATGAGACTCTACAGCTTGATCTAAAAGCCAGTGGGCTCTCAGCTAAGGCTGTAGATGAAATTCATTTTCTCTCTGTCTGTATGTCTCTCTCTCTCATCTCAGTGTCATTACATGGGACAGCACATCACACAGCTACAGTGCTATGGGTGGTGGAGTGAGCTATCTATTCACCCTAAGTACCTAGAGTTCTGGATGGGATTGTATTCAGACCAGCTAGCTCATATTTTTAGCCCACTAGCTCAACCAATGTTAGTGCAAGTAGGTCTCCCTAGCAAAAGCTATGCACAGAATAGACTACCTAAGCTAACTTGACTCCAAGAGTGAAGAGTGCATTACTGGATTCAGAGTGGGCTAGCTAGCTAAGTACATAGCCCTGTGTTGGGCTTGTACTATATGCCCTGAAAGGCACACTATGATGTTTTCATTAGTGTTCTAAACACTAACTGGATAACTTGGGAAGGCACAGCTTTTGCTGTGTAAGCTTCAGTGACCACAATGTAATTATGTTAAACATCCTAGGGAAAGGCAAAGTACAAAAACTGACACAGTAATACAGAATTTAGAAGGGGAGCTGCCAATAACATGAAGAAGTTAATTAATGAGGCCCTTACAGTCAAAACTGAAGTAAGCAAAATGATTATATATGGCAATAGAAAACAATGCCTGAGAAGGTCTGCATATCTCAGAACAAAATCAGAACCAGGAAGTCCAGAAGTAAACTTCCCTGGCTAAATGGCAAGGTACAAGAAGATATTCAGATGAAACAGATTGGAACCTTAGCCCTAGGAAATCCAATAAGCAGGAGAATAATTTACAGCTGTCAATGTATAAGAGAGAAATTAGGAGAGTTGATATAGATTTTGACCAGTTCATTTCTGGTAATGAATATGAAGTAGCCTCAAAGACTGAGGAATCTGAAGTGGGGCTGGAAGAAATCAATAATTAAAAAAAAAACCCCTAATAATTCACCACATCCAGATGTACAAGTCCAAAGGAGCTGAGCTGCTAGCAAAAATACATAATCGCTCATTACATTCAGCTACTGTCCTGGATGAATAGAGGGGAGCAAATGTTCTTCCTATATTTTGACTTTCAAAAGTCTTTGCCAGGTCCTTCAGAAAAGGCACCAAAGGAAAAAGTAACCATGGGATAGCTAAAACTCTTGTATGAAGAGATATTCAAGAGACTGGGGTTGATTATTTTATGAAAGAGACATGAAGAGAAGATATGACCAAAGTATACAAAGCCACAGATGGCCTATAGAAGATCAGAGCTGTACTGTCCACTGGATGGTTTGGGACAATGTCGCCAGGCCCTGCATTTTGGGGGACCCCATGCTTGAGAGAGAGACACAAGTGCATGGTCAAGGGTTGTCTGGAGGATTAACGGGGGCCTGGTGCTCACAGTTAGAGTCGGGACCCCTGCATTCACCAATGATCTTAGAATCACAGGGTGGCCTGAGACCTCAGAAGGTCAAGTTCAACCCCCTTCTTAAAACAGGACCAATCCCAACTAAATCACCTCAGTCAAAACTTTTGTCAATCCGGGACTTAAAAACCTCAGGGGATGGAGATTCCACCATTTCCCTAGTAACCCATTCCAGTGCTTCACCCATATTCTAGTGAAATAGTTTTTCCTAATATCCAACTTAACTCTTCCACACTGCAACTTGAGACCATTGCTCTTTGTTCTGTCATCTGTCACCTTGAGAACAGCTTCTCTCCATCCTCTTTGGAACCCCCCCACCCCTTTCAGGAAGTTGAAGATTACTATCAAATGCCCCCTCACTCTTCTGTAGACTAAATAAGCTCAAATCCCTCATCCTCTCCTCAAAGTCATGTGCTCCGGCTTCCTAATAATTTTTGTTGCCCTCCGCTAGACTTTCTCTCCATTGAGTCCACATTCTTTTCGTAATGGGGGCCAGGGACAGAACTGGACGCAATACTCCAGATGAGGCCTCACTAGTGTGAGTGGAATAATCACTTTCCTAGATCTGCTGGCAATGCTCTTACTAATGCACTAGGGATGTTAAATATCGATTAATTAACTAATAGAATAATCAATGGGATTTCCATCGACTATTTGATTAGTCAATAAGGCTTAGTGTGTTCTGACTTTGAAATGTACAAGAGCCTCTGCTGGGGCTCCTGTACATTTCAAAGCAGAAGTGCTGCCACTGCACCCCTGCCCTGTCACACAGAACTGGAGGGGAACCAGCTTTTAACCCGGCTCCTTGCAGCACCCTCTCATCTTCCTCCCCTTGCTGCCTCTTTGTGATAGAGGCAGCAAGGCGGGAAAGCACCAGTCGACTAATGTGTCGACTGTCTGATAAGCGTTTCCCTATAATGCACCCTAATATGTAGTTAGCCTTGTTGGCTATAAGGGCACACTATTGACTTATCCAGCTTCTCATCCACTGTAATCCCCAGGTCCTTTTCTGCAGAACTGCTGCTTAGTCAGTCGGTCCCCAGCCTGGAGCAGTGCTTGGATTTCTTCCATCCCAATTGCAGAACTCTGCCCTTGTCCTCAATGAACCTCATCAGATTTCTTCTGGCCCAATTCTCCAATTTGTCGAGGTTACTTTGGAACCTATCCCTACCGTGCAGTGTATCTACCTCGCCCCCTAGCTTAGTGTCATTTGAAAACTTGCTGAGGGTGCAATCCATCCCCTCATCCAGGTCATTAATAAAGATGTTGAACAAAACTTGCCCCAGAACTGACCTTCGAGGCACTCCACTTGATACCAATTGCTGACCAGACATCAAGCCACTGATCACTTCTCGTTGAGTCCAACGATCTAGACAGCTTTCTATCCACCTTAGAGTCTATTTATCCAATCTATAGCTGAATGGGGAAATTCCAAAAAGGATGGAGAGAAGCTTCTTGTCAGTGGCCACAGACAACAGAACAAGGAACAATGCTTTCATACTTCTGGTGGGAAGCAAAAAGACCTGGGCCCAGTCTGTTCCACTCTGCCGGCTCCCAGTACTGCTTCACAGAATGGGTGGAGTGGGGGTGGGGAGGGAGCAGAGCAGTAATGAAAGAGGCGGGGAGAATGGAGCAAGGTGGGGGCTTAGGGGAAAGGGCTGAGTGGGAGAGAGCCTGAGGCAGAGGGGGACAAGCCCTGCACCTCTCTTGGGATGTCTCTGCAGTAGGGACACTGAGATCTTTTGTTTTCACAGATTTATAACAAAACAAAGAAGGGACATTCAATTAAACTGAAAGGTACCAATTAAAAAATTATATAATGAATATGTTTCCACATACAGTATAATTAATTTGTGGAATTTATTGCCACAGGATGTAGTTTAGGCTAAGAGTTTAGCAAGCTTCAGAGAGAGACTGGATATTTACATGGACAACAAGAATATCTAGAATAACAACAGTTAATGCTGTCCCTGAGGACATTGTGGGGTTTCTTGCACCTTCTTTTGAAATATCTGATATTTGCTACTGTTGGAAAGGGGTGATTAAGCTGCAAGGCCACGAGTCTAACTGCAATCCTTAAATTCACAGATTATTATGTAACAGCATTAAGCATAAAGGAGTACAGTGAAGATTTTAGTGGGATTTGTTTATCTGCTGGTAGCATCAAAGAGCTGGGTAATTACAATATCAATGCTGGGTTTTAATCTTGCATTGCATCCAGCTTTTCAGAGATCACGCTACAACCAGAACATAGACATTTAGGAAATAAAAATAGTGATGCCACTTTTTTTGCAATCTAGCTAGCTACTGCCAGCCACTCCATCTAAACAGCCCTTAACTTTTATTATTGATCCTAATCTGGCTGTGTATCAAGATAAATTACTGAGGTCAAATTGTGAAGATCTGTTGGGAGCTTTTGATGTCTTGCTGAAACAATTAATGTTGAACAGACTGCTACAGCTTTGATAAGAGGGTTAAAGAGGTTTGATTATTCCTCATACTTTCATACACAGAAAGGTATTCTATTGAGATTCCCTAGCAAAGACACTGCAATACTCCTCTCGAAAAGTATGCCCTTTCCTTTTAATTCCTTTTAACCAGATGTATGGAATTCCAATATATACGTGCATCTACAAAAGCAAGAGGGATAGATTTTAGTTGTTAATTTTCTAAATATATTAATATGAAGTGCTTAATAGATTAGGATTTTCAGAAGGTCAGTCATGCAAATGCAATTTGTGTGTATATGATTGTATATGCAAAGAAGGTCTTCACACATAAAAATAACTACCAGTAGTTATGTGTCAATAGTTCATTTCCATTCCTGACCTTTTGACAATCGAGCATGACATATCTTAATGTTAAAAAGAATGCCTTTTGATTTGGGGCTCTAGACTAGACTATGAAAGATAAAACATAATCCATTCTATTTTCAATCTGTTAGGGTAAATTACACTGATTGCACAGATCTTTTAAATATATTACTTTCATGATAAATGTATTTTATTACAGTGCTTATTTTCCCCTCCATAATATATTAGTGCATTTATCAGCTTACCTAAGGGGCATCTCTAAATCATTTAATAATCCATTTAAAAAAACCCAAAAGGGTCTGTTTTTTACTTCAGGCAACACTAGCTATTAGATCTGTATTGATTCAATAAACATCTGTTTCAAATTCTTCACTGTTAGATAATTATAAATATAATACTCTATGTTAAATCAAAGTTCCAAAGGAAGGTACATTTCAAAATATATTTATCTTCTTTCTCACAGGATGCATCTAGACTGGCAAGATTTTGCGCAAAAGCAGCCGCTTTTGTGCAAAATCTTACCACCTGTCTACACTGGCCGCGAGTATTTGCGCAAGAACACTGACTTTGTACTGTACAAAATCAGTGGTTCTTGCACAAATACTCCAACGCTCCTGCTCAGGGATAAGCCCTCTTGCGCAAGTATTCTTGCGCAAGAGGGCCAGTGTAGACAGCCAAGTTAATTTCTTCTGCAAGAAAGCCCAATGGCTAAAATGGCCATCGGAGCTTTCTTGCGCAAGAGAGCATCTACACTGACACTGATGCTTTTACACAAAAGCAAATCTTTTGTGCAAAGGCATATGCCAGTATAGACACCCACTTGCGCAAATACTTTTAATGGAAAAACTTTTCTGTTAAAAGTATTTGCGCAAAATCATGCCAGTCTAGACGCAGCCACAGTGTATCTCCCACTTATGTCTGACATTTTGAAGTGTTAACATTTTAGAGCTTCCAGAATACATTAGGACATGCCTACAAATACAGATGTGTAATCCTATGACGCTTTGAATATTGCAAGTGACTAAGTGTTATTAGAGCTCTAATTCAAGTTCATGATAGATTTCTCATCTGTCTCTCTCTACAGTAAACTAATAGCCATTGTATATTCTGTGACCTTACAGTACATTTGTGATTGCAGCAATTTTTGCCCTATCAGTATCTAGAATTATTTCTCACACACTTCATAAACAGATTAAAGTTATATAGCTTCTTCACAAAGTGGCTCTACTATACCTTTTTTGCTTTCTGGATCCTCTCCTTCCTCCCTCTAATTCTGCATCTATGAAATCATATTCAAAAGCAATGTGCTACCTGTTCTATAAAATAGTAATTGGCAAATTTATAGATTGATTTTTCAAGTCTGTCTCTTCACTCTCCGAAAAGGAAGGGAAAGGAAAATTAAAGAACTATTTAATTTCTCTCGTATGAGTGTGGCTATCTTAATCTGTCTATACAAAAATCAGGCATCTGTCTCTTATTCTGAGGAAGTTAAGATCATTTTCGTCATCATAGGCAGACTTTTCAGACATGATATCATGAAGACATGTATCTACCACTTCCATGTTAACAATCGGGCCCTGTTTTAGCAGCCGGTACTAATGGAAACTTCACAGGGCAGTGGAACAGTAACAGTTCTCTCACTGTCCCTCTTCTTTACCTTCTTGCCTTACAGACTATTTCCCCATCTTCTTCATTTCCAACTTATTGGTGAGTGGGACTGTGATCTCCCTCCGTCCTTCCCACCCTCCTTTTTTCTACATTTCTTCATCTTCTCATTATCCCCTTCTCCAGAATCACTATGTCCTTTATAGTCATACACATATCACAACCATTTTGTTGGAAATGAGTTACCAAACTCATCTGCATATTTTTGCATTGCTATCAGCTGATGTGAACTGAGTCAGTAAGAGACAGCAAGTCAAGAACATATGAACAGACAAAAAGAGAGAGATCATCTGGTCTGCTGGATTTTTTTCCGACTCTGATGTGCACCTTATCTTGGTAAAACCATTATTTTCCTCTCCTGCGGTGTGACCGCATGAACAGCAGGTCTGATCACAACAAGGTAAACTTACTAATAAACTCAAGCCTCTACAGAATGAGTTGAATTTGAAGTATGAATATATTGTCTCAATAGCTGTACTGTAAGAAAGCAATCAATTTTACACGCATTTGATGCCACCAATCATACCCGCCACTTGAATTCTTCTGCTTCCTTGATTTCAGTGACTCTATCCTGTCCTGGTTCTCCTCCTATCTCTTTAGTATTTTTAAGCATGTCTTTCATTGGGTCTTCCTCCTCTGCTGCTTTCCATGGAGATCCTGTTAGAGTCACTCCCTGGCCCATGTCCACCGACAGAGGGAGGCAAAGGGGGCAAAAGCCACAGGATCCAGTGAAACAAAAGGCCCTGGAGCTCCTGCAGCAGTGGCGGTGGCCTGAGCCCTGGACCCTTCACATCGCTGCTGGATGCATTCTGGGCAGCACTGAGGACTGCCAGGGTTTGTGTGAATGAGGTGCTCTCTAGGCGGTGCTGAGGGCTGCTTAGTCCCAGCCCTGTCCCTTCTGCCTGAAGCAGAAGGCCCCCTGCTTTGGCAGAAGACCCTCCCCTAGGGACTCAGTGAGGCTATTGGCCCTGCTGCAGCAGCCCCCTCCCCTTTTCTTTACACCCTTTTTTTCTGTGTAGTTTTCCTCACTCGCTTGGTTTCAACTATAGCCTACAGTCACTGATGACACACCGTTATCTCTTCACTCCTCTTTTCTACTACCAAATCATGTGTATCAGTCTGCTGCACTGACATCTCTTCCTGAGTGGCTCACTGGTCTATTTAAAAAGCATTTTCAAAAGCACCAAACACCTGCAAATGGCACTAAAGTCACTGGAGCTGCAGATACTCGCCAGTTTTAATAATTAGACCATTTAAAGGTTTAAGTGCCCAAATCTGAATTTCAGATTAAGCACATTAGAACTTTTACGTTAAGAACCCAGGTTTGAACATTTTGGGCTTGCAACATATTATAAACTATGCAGAGTCAATAAAAAATTTTGACGCATTTCTGAAAATCATTACAAGCAACTCACCTTTATAAATTCCATTATATCCTCCATGGACTTCTCCAGTGTTAGAAATTTCTTCAACATGAGCTCCCTGGTCAGATGTGAAATATACAAGAGTCTTATTATTCAGATTCCATTTCTTTAGCACATGCAGAATCTTTCCTTTAAAAAAAAAACCAGAAAGATTTAACAGTTTCTGTTCAACCTGAAAGAAATAGACATTTTTGCCCTTATTAATTTTTCAGATGTTTTCCTTTAAAAACATAATTACATGTAGCAACTGGCACCATGCAGAGCACACTAGGTGGCTGCCACGTTGTGCTTGCTGCTATCAAGACTATGGTTTGATTGCTGCTGCAGGATGTCCTGACGTACAAAATGAGAAGCTTTGTGCACATCAGAGGAAATGGTTGCTCCACAGAGAAGCAACAACACCATGGCAAAGAGTTTCAAAAAACTGATCACCACTGAAAGAGTCACAGTATGCAAAGTGCAGTTAACAATGTATTAGAGCTCTGCCACATGGAAACCTTCAGAAGAGGCATAGCTCATCTAGTGAATCTGCTCGAATAAGGCACTCTTAAAAGAGCATTAGTACACAGAAGAAATACAAGGTATGCCTCTGGAAGCTACACCGTTTCTTTATCTAACACTGCCAATCAATCACAGCTGGAAAAATGCTCTTGGGCATAGACCCTTAGTAAACTAGAGAAAAAGTTTCAAAATGTAAATGTATGTATTTAAAAGCAATTGGGCCACTTGGATATGTTGTGAGACTTCAATATACAGTACTTTGGGCCTAACTTTCATTTATACAGAGGGCTCTTTACAGCATCAAAGGGCCTTGCAAGTGGCAAAAATTACATTTAAACCAGTTTTAAGACTCCTTTACACTGCTCAAGTTTTGTAAAGAGGCTTTATAGTAAATGAGAATTAGGGCTCTATTTTTTTTAATTTGCTAAAGTACATATTTGCACTGACAGAAATGTTGGGTTATTTTCATTGGAAAGAGACCAAGGAAAAGATATAGCACAAATAACACAAATGTACCCTCCTCAACACTGAACTTTAACATAGTTTCTTCAGAAAATCCATACAGTATAAAGATAATTCAGTCTCTGAAACCATTCTTCTCATGCCTCTCTGCTTAACTTGTCAAGAAAGGTGGCAAAATGCAGAGCCATCTTGGTTTGTTCATCTATCCACTAAAAACTTCCTACTTATCTGAAGCATTCATCTACATGTTAAGTAGCACAATGTAAGAAGCCAGAAATACAGAACCCATTTCATCAGCAGTGAGGCCACTTAGCCAGTTTTCAGATTATAATGGCTTTCTGCCATTATCAACTTGTTCTGGCTTAGAAGCAGTTACCTCATCCTTTTGCTCACCAATCCCCTTGGCAAGTTGCAATTCACTAAAATCACAGTTCTGTAATGTATTGAGCACTCTTGGAAGGTGTTGAGTGCCTTCATTTCATATTGATTTTAATGACTGGGCTCTAATTAAAGAGATACAACCAGTAAAATAAGCAAGGTCTATTGTTCTGGTTTGTAAAATAGTAGAAAAGTAGCTATATAGGAACAGGAGAATTTGTTTACACAAATTTTGGAACTTGGTGGGAGTAGAAATTTCCCAACAAATCTGTGAAAAATCTGTTACAAAGGCTGACATTTTAAAGCTGGTAGTTTGCGGGGGGGATTTGGTTAACAGTTCACGTAGTTCCATCTGACAAGTTATTTTGCTTCTTGAAGCAGGTAGGCTAAGTGCCAGAGAAAGAAAGGGCCAATTTTCAATTGGTTATCCTTGCTAAACACTGGATTGTCTGCTGATAAAGTAAGAAAGTTAGGTTGGACATTGTGTGGCTACATACAACTAAAAAAAGTGACGGGCAGACAAGATGATCTACTCTAATGTACTTTTCTATTTTAAATCTACAAACTATTTCTCTTAGTATACTAGGCTTATGTAATCCTTCTAGAGCAATGGTTTTCAATTTATTTGATTAGGTCCCCCCTTTCCTTGTGTCGTCATTTCTGTCTCCCTTCCCAACTACACATATCATCATCCAGTGAAGGCAAAGCAGAGAGCTGGACACCCAGATCTGAAGGCAGCACCATGCCAGCAGCAACACACAAAAAAGGGTGTCAATGTGAAAAGTGATATTTATCAATATCACTTTTCATAGTAGACTCAATGCCCCATTGCCACGCTTCCTTCTACACAGCTGCTGCCATTCCAGGGTTGGCAGATGGAGCAGCCTCCAGGAGGGAATGGAAGGATGAGGGGTGAGGATGAGAGCCCAAGTGACGGAGCTCCAGCTCTCCACTTTATTTTGCTGCCTCTCAGATGTGCATGGTACAGCTGCATAAGCTCCAGTGATTAGGGGCTGATAGTCAGAGCTTTTAAAATAAACAGAGAGAACACATCACACACTTTCCTTGACAATAGTCCTGTGCCTTTCTTGGGAGACTTGCCCTAAAAGTTAAGACCCACAGAGTATGACATAATGTGCATGTAAAAGAAAAAAAAGTACAATTAATACCATCTAATAGATCATACTAAAAGAAATAAGTAAAAGCCCATTAAATGGAGCATAAGATCTGAACCTCCTTTTCTCATTCATGAACAATCAATATTCATTTTTCTACCTGAGCAGGAACCAAACAGCCAATATTCATCCTTTCCAAAGCACTCCATTTTTTAAAAGAATTTGTTATTGGCAAGCAATTTGTATACAATTTGACCTAGTCTGAACATGGTTACTGAGTGTAAAGGCCATGCAAATTGTATCTCTTCCAGGAAGGCAACAAATTGCATACCCAGCCTGATCCAAAGCCCTTTGATGTGAAAGAAAAGATTCCCACTGGTGTCAATGAGCTTTATGATCAGGGAATAATAAGGTAACAACAAAGTCAGCATTTGGTTGATTATTTTACAGCAGAGTTAGTAAATGATAAAATGACAAAAATTTATTTCTCACAACATGAGTTTTCAATAGTCCAAATAAAACACTTTTCTGCGGTTGGAGATTAGGTATCATAAAAATAAAATAGAACTTGCATTTCTATTTTCTCCCTGAACACTGGCATTTTTGGAATGAGCACTGTATAAATGAGGATTACGATGTATTTTACAGTAAGATCAGGCACACAAAAGGATGTATGAATGATGTAGTTGTGTTAATACAAGCCATAGATAGCTCTGGTTAGAAATTTTTTAACAGTATAACATTTTGATGAAACATGCCAGTTCAACTGAAATAATGTAGATATTGATTAAATTTTATCTTGAAAAAGTAATTTTGATCATTTTGAAAAGGCCCATTTGAAACTTTTGGATTGGAATATTTCAAAAATTTAATTTTGTTTTCCTTTTTTTATGTTTGAGAAGGCCAAAACTGAAGTGAAATGTAATCAAAATATTCTGATATCCTCTAAATATTCTTTTACTTTGTTTTTTCAATGTTTTTCTTTATTTATTTTTGTTCTGTTCCTGAATAAGGGGAAAAAATGGAAGTGTGGAATTTTCTGTAAAATAGAAAATCCAGCTCCTGTTTTACACATACAGTATCTCAACTGTATTAAAAATGGTAACTCACACAATAAAAATACATATATTGCATTGACTGTAAGGGTGTGTATATTTTATATACACTCTCTTATGTCTACTTTGGGAACAATGACTACACAGGTTTGAAACACAAATTCCATTACAATCCTACTTTTTCAATTGCTCAGTACTTTCTCCAATACATTCTTTTTAGTCTAAATTTTTCAGACTTGTTTTTTTAATTTATCTGAAACTTAAAAATGAAGCAAAATCTGAAGACTGTAAATTCAATTGTGCAGGGAAGTTTAATTTACATTCCATGTGTCAGAAGGACAACTAGCATTAGAAATCTCCCTTATCTGTTGCTGTAGGAAGGAATAGGAACTTAGTTTGGAATGGTGGCAGCAATTCAAGGAAGCAATATAATCAAGTTTGTGTGATCCTGAGCTATAAGCTAAAAATTAACCATCCTGAACCAGTAGTGAATTTGTTTCAATTGCCTCGTTTTTCAAGGCACATACATTGTCCACTGCATATGCCTGTGGTAATCTACAACTAACAAATCACAGGACTGCCAGCTGTGGAGTTCTACTTGAAAATTGTGTTTCTGGAAAAGTTAAGACTTGTATTAATCTCTGAGGATGCAGATGCTCCCAGGGCACATGTGCTTTATTACAGGGCTGTTGATTGAGCAGAGTGTGTTTCAGCAAACAGAAGCCAAGAGCATGGAACCAACTTGACACATAATTTCTGAAAGGTTGCTGAACAGCTAGCATACAAAACTGACTTTCTCTCCACACTGTCATCCCTGGAGTTTGATCAGCTCTGGCCCTAAACCTAGATCATTTCCAACTTAGCACAGTGTCACTAGATCACTCGGTACACGTGTATCATTTTTTAAATTAGAGACACATTACTGAAGACATTGAAAATGAGGTTTGACATTAGTTTAATTAATAGCATTAATGCTTTGAAATGCAGCTAAAGCTCCCTTTGAAAGGCCCATATGAAAACATCCTAGAAGAATTATCTTTATATCTAACTCCACTTTTGCGTTAAGTGACATTATAAGGTGTCACATTTGCAGGTGCTGTCTTCTAGAAAGGGTTTTTAAATGTGATGTCATCAGTTTATATGGATTGATAGAGTATAGCTGATTAGAGCTTGACCCTTTTTTCCTTTGAGATGACTTTGAGAATGTAAGATTTTATCCCTACAATCTTATCCAGGTTAACTCAGTACTAATCAAACTGAATCAGAACTTTAACATTCCATTAACATTACCCAGTGCTGCACTCCTGAATCATGCAAATCTCCCACTGCACTCAGTTCTGAATATTTTTCGAAGAGAAATCTAATTCAAGATAAGTGTATGATATACATGTATTTGTTTAATAAATCCACTCTCTATCATTTAAAATGAATAATCCAGAAGTGTTATCCATACGAGTAAAAAAGTGAATCTATTTGTTTTAAATAACACAGGGGCGAAGAGTGATTTGGGTACATGAGCTAACCCACATTCTAGATAGAGGAGACAGATCATTTTTTGGTTTACAGCTCTGTTTCAGAGCCATCTGCTGGCACTACAGTTTGTGGCTGACTAACTTCTCTAAACATCTCAACTGGGGACTCACAATCAGCCGTGGGGACCTGCCTCCAACTCTGGGGAAATGGAGAGGTCTGAACATGTGCAAGAGGTCCTGCAAAACATCCCAAATGTCTCAAGTGGGGCTGGAATCCATGACTCGTCCCTGGAAAGGTGATGGTACCAGACTGCTGTATAGATAGTGTGGAATAATTCCTGAGCCACATCACTGCCATAGTTTTTAAATAATAAAGTAATTCCAGAGCTCAATCCCACCTTGGTTCTCAGAAGGGTAATATTTTTCCTTATGAAAAATAAATATTGCAACCTCTTCATTCCAACATCTACAATCTATAAATCAATTTAGCAGAATTTAATCTTCCTGTGCCAATTCTGAAATAAGTATTATGAAAAGAATTGGTCTGATATAAACCACACTTATTACCTAATCAAATTGACACTATCTGAAGATCTGTCCCAAGTACCTAGAACAATCTGGGTGTAAAAAAACATGTGCAAGTGCAGTAACTAAGACCTAGAGATCCATGTTTTAAGTTTAGCTTTTGTAGATTTCAGATTATAACTATTCAGATTTCTGTGATAATCTCAGAGCTATCAAGTTTCCCCTTGATAAAGTATCTAAATCAGTCTGTCTCTACAATAGGGAAGAAATTATCACTTTCAGACTTAATCATTACAGCACAATACTTGTGACGTAAAGATGAAAAATAGTAAATCCACTGACAGTAAGACAAGAAGTTGAAGCACATATTGTAAACAACATGCACATTGCATACAGCTGTGTTGCACTCAGAGCTGAAACACAGCAACTGAAACATGGAGATTTTAGAAAGAGGCAAATAGATTGATAGGTAATATGCCACGACATCAATCAATAGAACCCAAAGAAGGCAAGTGATTTTGCATCAGGCAAAACATGCACATGACTTTGTAAGGTGACAATCAGGAAAAACTGAGCTAAATGCCTGTTTAGAATATATATGCACAATTCCTCTAGAAAATCAAAAGGTATGGATTGAGTAAAAATCATACCTTCATATTTTTCTATATCAGTCTTGAAAATGAAGACATGCATTTTTTTCTATATCAGTCTTGAAAATGAAGACAATGCAACAAGAAGAAGAATGTAGTGGTGTTGGGGAACCCCTATCTTGGTTCCGATTGGTTACTGTTATTATTTAATAGTTACATTATGATAGCACCTGGTACTCCCAAAACTTCCAAAAACTATTTAAACACTAAGGGCTGGATTTTCAGAGATGATGAGCCTTCACAACTCCAGATTAAATCAATGAAAGCTGCAGGTGATTCTGAAAAAATCAGTCCTTCAGAGATGATTACTAACATTTCTTTTGGAAAGGTTTGCTTGCTTGGTTCTCATCCACAGTAAGAAACATTCATAATGGTTGCTGAAGAAATGCATAGAAATAAGTTAAGTATTTGACCTATATTTCAAACAACGTGGAGACATGTTTATAATTTGATTTCAGTGGAACTCAGTGCATGAGCTGGGTCTGCACACAAACATTAAAGGATCTATAAACTCCTTGTGGTGCTTAGAAACTATGGTAACGAGAGATAGGTAGACAGATAATATCTCAATAGTAGCTATGAAGTCAATGGAGCAATGGCGATTTACACTACCCAAGGATCGGCCCCAAGTACCTAATGCAATCTAGATGATGTATAAATAATATATAAATTATGATAATACATAATTTACCTAGAACTGAATTTGGGTGTGGGACATAACCAAAACATTATTAAGTACTGTACCGCTTCTCACCCAGTGTTTTGATGGTATCTACAATTATTCAAGCAGATGGAATATTTCCAGCAGATTTTCCCACTATAAATGCAATAACTGAGACACAGTACACTCTGGCAAACTTCAGATGTTGTCTCCTCTCCCCTTTGTCTAACTCTGTTGATAATTCTCCTACTAAACCATAATGAACATTCATCACATGGTTATCTGATTACAATAATTTTTCACGTTTTGTTAATAGGTATATTAGATTCAGTTTCCTTGTACTGATCTGTATTATTATCTCTCCTGTATATCTTTGCATTACTTGATTTTTATACAAAAAAGAGTCACTTCTTATTTTGTTTAGCTTAGAAACTGTTGCATAAAGCATCTTTTATAGGGAATTTGTTACAGAATAGGGATAAAGTGTGATGATAAAGAGTGAAGGTCTACTTAGGATGTCTTGATAGATACCCCCTATTACCTCTCCAATTCTAAATTTGAAAGAGATGGTCTTTAAAATCAACACATATTTTCTTAATTGTGTTACACTGGACTTCAGTTGTGGTAAGCAAAAGCAGAACTTTGCTATCTGGATTGGGATTTGATTTTTTCCTATAAAAAATAAAACTAAAAATGTTGTGCTCAACTAAGGTATTAGTATCAATTTCCTGTGTGTTCAGATTTCTGTTGCACTGTAACTTAAAATTTAAATTGGCTTGTAGCTATTTTATAGTCTTATAACTTATAAGGATAACTTGTGTGTCAGACCCCCAAGTTAAATTTTCAGCGTTCTGTGCAGCAGATTAGACATGCATTGTTTAGCTCTATGAATAAATCACCCAAACTTTGACTTACAAGTATGCATAAGATAAGGGTAAAATGTTTTCTGTGGTTGAGATCTAAATATTTTTTTAACATATGCTTCAAATTGTAAATTTAACTGTTTGAATGATGGAGCTAGGACGTAGCTAATGAGAGTTATAGGGACCTTTATGTATGACTGCACTATAGCCAATATTAGATGGCCCAGTTTCCATAACTTCCTGGTTAGTATAGTATTGAAGAGATAACATTGTTGGAATGGGCAGAGATCAACAGTAAGGCTGCTTTAGGACATACATCAGCATTTCCCAAAGTGTGGTCTGTGGCCCAGTACCTGTCCTTAGAAAAAAAAAACCCCGTTCCTCAGAAAAATTTTCGTGCACGATTCTTGGGAGAGAGCCCAACGGGCATGCTCCCAAGCGGCAGGTCTAGATCCGGCGGGTGCTAGGACCCAGGGAGAAGGCCAGGCACCGGACACACTGATGCAGAATGCCTGGCGCCGGCTGCAGCCGGGGGAGCTGGCGCCGGCCGATAAAGCAGTCGGGACTGCGGCCAGGAGGAGGGTGGAACAACCTGTCGGACAGATAGGGCCAGCTACATGCCCCGGGGAAGGGTGCGGCCCGCGGTTTCACCCATGATCGCAGGCATGACTGGGGGAGAGGAGACAGGGCTACTCACCCGACCTCCAGGGCCCATACGAGCTGAGTCACCCAGCAGGCCTGAGGGGGGCCTTCTGGTCCCAAACGGGGGTGAAGTAGATACCTTGGAGCTGGGGTTGGAAAACCGCCCAGGGCAGTCAACTGGGCCCACTCCTGTTGGCACTGGGGGCTTTGGGAGGACCAGAAACAATTTATTTGCATATTCATCATTTGCTTAATGAATATGCAAATAAACAGGGCTTGACAAACCACGGCGAGAGCTACTCGCCAGCCCTGCACCGCGCACACACCAAACTGGCACTGCGCATGCGTGCAGCGCCAGTGAATGGGGCGCACAGAGCGACCGGCTGAAATCTACTCGTCATGGGTGAGTAGAATCAGCGGTTTGTCGAGCCCTGCAAATAAACTTTACCGGTCCTCCAAAGCTTGTGAATGGATTTACTGGTCTCTAGTATAAAAAAGATTGGGAACCACTGGTATACATGGTTACTATGCACATTAGTTAATTAATATGTTGCTTAAAATTTTCTTTTAGATTTTATATTTCTTCATCATGCTTTATATTTCTTAACATTTATCCTGTTTAAGATACAAAATATGAAAGATATTCATGCAGTTTTGGAAAGGTCTATTGTATTTGTATTTAGTATATGCCAGCTGAGATAATTTCTTTTGGTAAATTCACAGCATCATTTTGCAAGCATTTGAGAATAAAAGACCATTTTACACATACAGCCAAATGTACACAATATACTGTCTGCAGTCCTGCAACATAGCATGGATGATTTTTCCAAATTTTGGAAACACTTCCTTAGGCTTGGGACTGTTTGCAAATTTCAGTGATGGCTAAGAATACTTTTTTATTTCCATGCAAACCATACTTTGGGCCAGATTGTCAGCTGAAGTAAAGACTAGCGCGCCACTGACTTCAACTCTTTTTTCAATTATTTATAGTGTTTAAAAGTTTGCTTCTTATATTGAGTTAAAGAACAGAGACAGGTGCAAAGATTTCTTTATAAACCACTAAGATCTTGATGTGAATATAAAGTTCTAAACTCAACTTTTACATATCACCTCAAATCATCCTAGATATTTAGATCCAAATGTACTGGGCTACAATTGCGTAAGATAAAAGTTTGAAATATTCAAAGCAGTGCAGAAATGTAATCACCCTTTGCTGCTTTCAAAATTTTAATGAAATTATTTGTTCGTTTTATTTTTATATCAGTTATCTAATTCAATATATATTTTAAACAAAAACAGCTGACTAATATTGGAAACTAAGCTTTTCGGTGTATTCCACTGGCCAAGTACTGTCCTCTTCACTGTGTTCTGGGCGTAGGTTCTTTGCATTGCACTCTCATCTTGGATTTATGCTGTAAAATGCATAAGCAGGATAGGCAGCAAGACAGAATTAACATTGCTATTGGGATCTTAATTCCCTGCATTTCCTGACTTTCCCCTGTGCAAACCTAATCTTCTGTGAATGCAATTGGCTTGCATTTCATTGAGCTGAAGACAAGGAGACTCTTTCTGTTTTTCTCTGAATGTGACCTTCAGTTTCCATGTTTGCTGCTGCATTTGCAGCTTTACGTCCCAGCACTGGCTTTGTATCTGCTAATGCTGTTAGACATTTGAAACCTACTATGCACTTGTCATCTATAGACAAGGCAAGCTGCGAATGAATCCCTTCATAGAGAAGTTAATACCCATAATAAACTGAGCCTAGTAGAGTCTCTCTGGATGACGTTTTGGATTTCAGTAGAAACAATGGAAGAAAAAATTATGTATAGCCCTCTATTGTTCAACAGTTTACAGTTTATTTCCCCTCTTTACTGTTTTTGATTCTGAAATTGACTGTATCAGAATTCTGTACACTCACAAGTTATACTCTGAAGGAAACTTTTCAATAAAGAAAAATTATTTTGTAGGTCATATTAGTAAGTCATAAAACACTTTCTGAACAAACACTCTTTCTGACATACGGTTCCTGCTCTTCAAAGCAGATATGCAGCTAGTAAAAGTCATTTAGTGAGGCAACTGGAGTTAGTTGCCAAATATTTAGAGTGTCAGGAACTTAGATGCCTATGTGCCAATGAATTTCAATAACAGTTCAACTCCTAAGTGTCTGTGTTAGCTTTGAAAATGAGCCTTGGATGCTTTTGAAAATTGTACTCTTAAAGTACTTCTCATACATTCAGTTGCAGAAAAGCTATCAAACCAAAGGGGGGAAAAACACCTGTTCTACTTTGTGGAGTGGAGATAGAGATATATTTCTGCCCCTTCCTAGTCTGAAACAAAGACAGGACTATGCAGCACTTTAAAGACTAACAAGATGGTTTATTAGGTGATGAGCTTTCGTGGGCCAGACCCACTTCCTCAGATCAAATTGTGGAAGAAAATTGGCATGACCATATATACCAAAGGGATACAAACAAAAACAAGTGAACACATATAAAATAGACAGATCAGATGTCTATGAGATAATGATATTAGAGGTGATAATTGGGGAAGCTGTCTTTGTAATGAGTGAGATAATTAGCATCTTTGTTAAGCCCCATTGGTAAAGTGCCAAATTTAAGCATGAATGACAGTTCAGAGGCTTCTCTTTGAAGTCTTGTGTTAAAGCCTCTTTGAAGCAGGATGCAGGTAATAAGATCGTTGAGACAATGCCCCGGCTGGTTGAAATGGCATGAAACTGTTTTTCCTTTGTGAAACTGTCTGACGTCTGTTTTGTGTGCTCTTTGGAGAAGTGTCTGATACGTTTGTCCAATATACATAGAAGACTGACACTGTTGGCCCATGATGGCATAAATTTTATTTCTGGATGAGCAGGAATATGTGTTCTTGATCTTATAACTGGAATGGTTAGGTCCAATGATGGTGTCAGCAAAGTAAATACGTGGACAAAGCTGGCAACGGGGTTTGTTGAAAGGGAAAGTTCCAGGGTTGGTATTAGTGTGGTATGTCCTATGGTTGTTGGTAAAAATCATCCTGAGGTTAGGTGGTTGTGTATAGGGGACTATGGGTCTGTCTCCCAGAGCCTCTTGGAGTGCAGTATTCTGTTCCAGTATAGGTTGTAGTTTATTGATAATGTGTTGGACGGGTTTAAGTTGGGGGCTATAGGTGATGACAAATGGTGTTCTATTGTTAATTCATGGCCTCTACTTCTGCCCTGGTGTGGCAGAACCCTTCACAGCACCAAAGAATAGAAAGGTGGGAGTACAAGATAGTACTGGACCATCTAGGATAGTCTCATCCTTCTCATAACCTGCCCTGGCCTCTAAACCTTTCTTCTATATTGACAAGTAGGGGTGTGCGATGAATATGGAATTGGTATGTGATAACCTAAAATATAGTAATTCTAAGAACATTTTGTGACCTGGTCAATAAGGAGAAGTGCATTTTTGGCTACAAAATGCACTTTCCAGTGTGAATAGGGGCTATGAACAGAACAAACAGGAAGAAGGCAGTGGCTCCAGTTACAGATACCCTAACATAGACTTGAAGGACAGTGGGGAAAAAACCGATAAGCTTCCTGGTGTCCAAGGATTATGTAAACATGTTTTGCCAGGCAGGGAGTTTGGAGATCAAAAGACTGAACAGCTTTTGAATGGGTCCCTTCCTGTATATGAGTTAAATAAACAGTACATGAGTTAAGAGACTGCACTGTACCAGGAAGGCTCTAGAGGTCTTGGGGGATGGGAAGGTCTATAGGAAGCTTAAGCCCACTAGGATCCCTGCACGGAAGATGGTTAGATACACTGTAAACTGGATGTCTATAGTCTGTTTTTATTGCTTTAAGATCTGTTTTTCTTAAAAGCTTTTGTTCTAAATACAGGGCACTTTGCTTTGGGGAAGCTGTTTAGTTACCACTGTCTTTACTTCTAAGGAGAACAGAACAGCTGGGGCTGCCTCAAAAGGTCATCATGGTCAGTACCTGGGGACTGCACTTAAGGTCTAACCTAAGGGCTTGTCTTCACTACTTTGTGAGATCACTATTTTGAGTTTTGCCTCTAACTTGGTGCCCATCCACATACAACAATCTCCAGCTCAGACTCCAGTGGGACTGTAAGCTCCAGCTAGCTATCCTGTCAGAGGATTGGCTTGGAGCTTGAGGCCTACTGTTACTTGTTGCTGCATCTCTACTGCGATGGTAGCTCAACTCAATGCAGCTGCTAATCCAAACACCATGTAGGTGCTTGCAGACTTGACTTGGGCTAGCTCAGTCTGGGCTGGCTTGAGCAGAGTAACTCAAATGTACTAACTTGAGGTAAAGGTTGCAGTGAAGTCCAGAAAGCAAGGGAATTGTGTGATTCCATCCCAAACTGGAGCTTTAGGCCTGAGACCTGAACAGGCTGCAATCAAAGGGTGTGTCTAGACTACATTCCTCTTTCGAAAGAGGAATGCAAATGAGGGAAATCGAAAATACAAATGAAGCTCAGATTTACAAATCTCATGCTTCATTTGCATAAACGTGTCTGATCACTTTATCGAAAAAAGATATTTAAAAAAAAAAAGCAGTCTAGACACGGTTCTTTCAAAAAAAAAAAAACCTTTGTCGAAAGAACCCTGTAAACCTCATTTTTTCAGGAATAAGGATTCTCTTGAAAAAAGTTTTTTTTTTTCGAAAGAACCACATCTAGACTGCTTTTTTTTTTTAAATATCTTTTTTCGATAAAGTGATCGGACCCAATTATGCAAATGAAGCACAAGATTTGTAAATCTGTGCTTCATTTGCATTTTCGATTTCTCTCGTTTTTATTCCTCTTTTGAAAGAGGAATGTAGTCTAGACGCACCCAAACAGACCTGGAAGGGTTAAAGGTGCAGGTAGCCTGGTAACTGTAACATGTATGATGATTGGGGATCCTAAGTTCCCACTGCACATAAGGGAGGCACTCTGTGCAAAGACCTTCAGGATCTTGTCCCCTTTCTTACACAGTGGACTTGCACTGCTCCTGCTGTCAGACATGTTTCTATGGATGTGGAAGAAGGCACAGGATTTGCCCCATATACACATTTTCTTTTCAGGGACCTGTGTTTCTTTCCTTCTGTGCATGTAACACCAATTGAAACCTGTGGGAGTTGTATACAGATGGATGACAAGCAAGTGAGCTGTGAAATCTCCATTCTCCCCAGTAACGCACACAAATATGTCCCCAACATATTGCAGTTTCAGTATCACATGGAGAGTGGTTTCAGTACACAAAGTCAAGTGGCTTTTTATACTCACAGCCTACAGAAAACATAATTGCTCTACACTCAGAAGCTGACTGTAACCATTCAGCGATACAGTGGTATTTATGCATAAATGTCAGTATCTAGGTTTTTGTACATCTAGGGTATATTTAAAATATCAGTATTAGCTATTTAAATTATATCTCTTACTGTACTCCTTTTCCAGATACCTCAGGTTAATGGGGAACACAGGAAGTAGTAATTAAATGTCAATCACAGGCAGCTCAAGTTCTTAAATAGTGTTACCGATCTTACACTTCTAGCACTTTTCATCCAAATGGACCCCAAAGCTTAACATTAGGTTAGGACACTGTTCACTACTGACCCAGAGAAGCAGTATGGGATAGTGCTGAGGATTCAGATAAATGACACTTCTACCCTCTGAGTCAGCACAAGACCACTGCCTTATCATGGGGTTAGAGGCTTTGGTTCCTAATCAAGGCATTAATACAAGCAAGGGTAAATCTCTCCCTAATTCCAGCTGCATAACCATCATACTGTACATATGATTTTGTTTTCTCTCTCATTTGCAAATAGCACTCCTCTAACTTCTTGCTGACAGGACACTGGACAGAAGTAGGTTTGTTGTTCATTGATAGCCAGTGACTGGCAGGAAGCTTCTGTGTTTTCTTTCCTTCCCTGCCAATATTTGACAGATACAAACTTTGCACATCTTATAAGGATGTACTATTTAGCTACTTTACTACAGACATTGTGGTGAGATCTTGAACCCAAATACTCTCTGGTTCAACACTATGGACTTTACCATCTTTTTAAAACAATAAATAAAATTTGTTTTTTTAAAGGACCAGATCCTCAGCTCCACTGGCATCGGTGATGTGATATCAACGTACATTTGTTGAAAATCTAGCCTGGAGTGTTTAAAGTGAACGCCCATGGATTTTCTCTTGGAGAATCCTAGGATGCATCTAGATAGCACCCTTCTGTTGGAATAAGCTACGCAATTTGCACTACAGAAATTGCGTAGCTTATTTCTAGTCTAAATCGAAAGAGCTTATTTTGAAATTTGGTGCTATCTATACAGTGCCAAATTTCAAAATAAAGCACTATTCCGACAAATCCCTTAACCCTCTTGCAACAAGGATTACAGGGACGCCGGAATAGCACACCTGTTATTTTGGGAAATAGCGGATGCTTTTAAAGGCATGGCATTGCTATTTCGGGATTCTTCCGGTATCCGGAAAGAGCAATGTAGTCTAGATGTACCCCTATAGTTTAATTAGGTATCTTCATTTTTAAAAGCCCTATAAAGATATTTCATAAATACTCAGTAAGATTTGAATATTTGCCAAATTGAGGGACTTTCTATGGTTATAATAAGATTCGGAAGTAAAATACATCATGTGATAATCTCTTTCCATGCAGATTTATTAGGATGCTTTCTTCTATTCTAATGGAAAAAACAAAGCAGCCTGAACATGGACAACACTTATTTGTATCAAGGAAATTTCACTTTAACTACAAAAAGAAGCGTTAGGCTCCCCTAGAAAAAGAAGCCATCAGAAAGCACCTGCATGTTCTTCATATTAGAATTTTCTTATATTGTCTCTTCATGTTATCCTGGTTTCTCTAAAACTGTTTACACAGAGACATTTGAACAGGCCAATGTAAATAGGATCTGATGGGAATAAATGTAGGAGTGGATGTCAAAAGCAGGTTGAGTAAAAGAGCCATGGCAATCCACTCGGAGTGTTCTGAACAAAATGCAGAGAAAGGAAGGGATGGATGATGTGTCCATGGCATAGTAGGCAGGGCAAGAGCATGATCAGAACAAGAGCCAGATTCTTTCCTTGGATGAGAGTGCACCTCTCCCACTGAAGTCACTGAAAGTAGCAGTGTATTTGAATAAGAACAAAATTTGTTCCTGTTCCACGTCTATGAACCGTGTCTGAAATGCCCTAAAAATAGTCTAATTGTCTTTAACGGGACACTTCATGTGAATAAAGGTTTGGGCTAATGGACCAAAACTGCTATTAGCATTTTAGAAAACAGAAAGACTACCAAAAAGAAGAGTACTATTTTTAGATAAAGTTAGGATACATCTATAGATTCTCTGTTAAAATCCATATATTACAGACTTATTTCCTCCCTACTCTCTTATTTACAAAATAGCTCAAACAACCAAATTATTCATGCATCAAGTTTTATAACCAAAAGAGTTTTGTTTTGAAAAGCCAGTTTTCAAAGCTTTTGGTAGTGTCAGAGTAGCTTATTTTCCTTTGATCCCCTCTTCCTGCTCTAAAGAAAATGCTATTTACTATCCAACTCCCCAAAGCAAATGTATAAATGCATTCGTTAGGAGCTCATTACTGATTCAACTTGCCAGCAAGAAACTATTCTGTAGATCTAGATATCTGTCAGGAAAAGTCTAACTTCCAGTTTACGAAGTTCAGAACCAAGGAATCACAGGCTTTTAAAAGGCTGCTTTCTTATTTGTCACCATATAGTAACATTGATTCCTAACCATTCATCTTATCTTCTTTATATTTCTTGATTCATTGCTCATTATTAAATGATTGTGAAAGCCTCTGCATGTGCTGATGATTTTGTAGACAGGGATACATTTAATCAGTTCATATAATATTGTAAATAAGAAAATAGGATGTGAAACCTTACTGACTGATAACTTGTTTAACACATTATTACAGCTTTATGGTGTAAAAACCTATTCTAATCTGGATAACAAGCAGCCCTCTCTACCTGTCAAGCTAACTATTTTAATCAGTCAAAACTGATATTTTGTATAGTTTTGCTAAATATGCCAAGACACCCTGGGCTCGTCTACATTGGCCCCTTTTCCGGAAGGGCATGTTAATTTCAGCCATCGTAGTAGGGAAATGCGCGGGGGATTTAAATATCCCCCGCGGCATTTAAATAAAAATGTCCGCCGCTTTTTTCCGGCTTTTAGAAAAGCCGGAAAAGAGCGTCTACACTGGCCCCGATCCTCCGGAAAAAGCGCCCTTTTCCGGGGGATCTTATTCCTACTTTTAGAAAAGCCGGAAAAGAGCGTCTACACTGGCCCTGATCCTCCGGAAAAAGCGCCCTTTTCCGGAGGATCTTATTCCTACTTTGAAGTAGGAATAAGACCCTCCGGAAAAGGGCGCTTTTTCCGGAGGATCGGGGCCAGTGTAGACGCTCTTTTCCGGCTTTTCTAAAAGCCGGAAAAAAGCGGCGGACATTTTTATTTAAATGCCGCGGGGGATATTTAAATCCCCCGCGCATTTCCCTACTACGATGGCTGAAATTAACATGCCCCTTCCGGAAAAGGGGCCAGTGTAGACGTAGCCCCTGTGTTATTTTTTTAAACATCTAGGATCAAGTTACATGTAGTTTTGCAGAAAAACTACTTAATGAGCAGGCCTTCCCTTATTTTTCTTTCAGCTTAAGACACATTCAAGTTTTCTTCTTTCCTCAAACTGATACTGTCCTATTTTGTTTTTAAATTTCAGTCTAGGTAGGAAAAAAAAAATCTACCTAAGATACTTCTATGGGGCCATAACTATAGAAGTCAAGCATGGCCCATTCCTGAACATAGTTAGCCTTATAAAAGGACTCTGACGTATGAGGCCCATAAGGTTGCCAGGTGTCTAGTTTTGAACCAGACAGTCCAGATTTGAGCTCTCTGTTCAGGAAAAAAATTGAGACGATATAAATGAGAAAATATAAATGTCCGGTATTTTCTAAATAAGATGTAATGTAGATTATGATATGATTTCAAGCGTGTCCGGTATTTTTGTTGAAACCATCTGGCAACCCTAGAGGCCCATTTTTATAGATAGGGAAGCAAGACACAGAGAGACTAACCCCCAAGTCAGATATGAAGTCTAGGAATTGAACTGAGGTTTCCCAAATCCCAGATTTGTGCCTGAACCTCTAGACCATTCTCCTTCTCCAAATAACATTGTTAATGTAAAATAAAGTGAAGGTTATTCTAAGACAGACAAGAAAGGGTGAATGGGTAAAAGGGGAGGAATACTTCTGGCCTGGGGCCTAGCTCCAACAAAGTTAGACCTAATCCCATCTGCCACACCTGCACACTACCCCTACCATCACGGTGCATGCCCCCCGTCCACCAGCTTCCCCTGGGCAGCGGAGCAAGGCAAGAGCAACATTTGGCTTCTCATTCAGCATGACTACTGGCACATGCATCCCTACAGCTCCTGGGCAGGGGGGGAAGGGAGCAGCGAACAGAAATAACCCCCCACCCCCTGCCCGTGCTCAGAGGCCTCAGGTATGCCTCACTGTGCTGGTAGTGGAGCGGAGTAGAGCAAGCAGCAAGAAGCTTCTCTAGCCCTGCTTTGCTGCTGGTGGCCATTTTAAATCACCTGGGGGCAACAAGCAGGCTGGCGGAAATAAGGGGGAGGAGTACACAGGTATGGCAGGTGGGCATCAGCATGCAGGTGCATTACAGATGCACCCCCAGGCCCTCCTCCTGCACCCTCTCATACCCCCCACTCTCTCCCAGTGCATACAGCCTCTTGCCCCACCCCTGCTTCCATTCTTGAATTCCATCCCCCCTCTCCAGCTCTCAGATTCTCTCCTAAAGCCTGCACCTGTCACCCCATCCTGCATTCCCACCTCCTGCCCCAGGCAAGAGCCTGAACTCAGCACACAGACTCCCTCCTTTTTCATAGAGGTAAATCTTCCATTAAGTGCAAAAACCCAAAGCAGTAAAACTACACACTGCTACGCTGCACACTTCTTTCAGCAACATCTGGAGCACGTACTTACATCTGGCATACATACTCACTTCCACCCCTGCATGGATAGAAATTGGAACGTAGCTAGTGAGGTATGACTTAGGCAAGTAAAAACACACTTGAAGCATGTAGGTATGTATGTATGTAAGAACGTCCCCTATGCATTCTCTACTGGGCCAAGCTGTGCCTTCCTCTCTATACTAGGGTTGCCAGGCATCCGTTTTCTGACCAGAATGGTCAAACAGGGACCCTGCTGGTTCTGGTCAGCAGCACCAATCACTCTGTTAAAAGTCTAGGTGGTGGTGCAATGGAGGCCAAATGCTAAAGTAGACACCCTCCTGCCCTGACTCTATGCTGCTCCCAGGAGGGGCCACTAGGCTCCTGTAGCCCTTCGGTTCAGGAGTGGCCAGGGAGGTTCCATGTGCTGCTCTCAAGCTTACAGGCCTCCACATCTCCCACTGGCCAGAAACTATGACCAAAAGACTTGACCAGGGAGCTACAAACCTTTTCCCTAGTGCCTTCCCACTGCCACAGCCTGTCGTTGATTGACACTTGCTACCACAGCCATCCCGACAGCAATTACCAGAAGCCACTTTACCAGAACTTTCCCCTCCTGTCCTGTCCCAGCACCTTCTGCCTGACAGTAGGCTCTGCCAATTAGTACATTTCCCTCTTTCTGGTGCCTGCCATGGATGAGTTGTTTCATGGGGTCCGGAGGCACTGTGGGAGGAGGGAACAGGAGTGAAAGCGCAGTACATATGGGGGAGGAGGCAGAATTGTGTGTGGAAGAGGCAGGGTGGACAAGGAAAGAAGCAAGAGCAGAGTGGGAAGGGCGGGGGGGGGCGTTGGGGCAAAGGGTGGAATGGAGACAGGGAATGAGCAAAGCCAAGGACAGCAACCAGCTGACAGAAGAAACTCAGCACCTATGCCCCAAGCCCCAGAACCCCCTCCTGCCCCAAGAACACTGCATCCTTGCTCCTGGTTCCTCCCCTGCAGTGCCTCCTGACACTGAAAAAGAGCTGACCCATGATAGGCCCAAGAAGGGAAGGGGAGGTGCAGATTGGCAGGGCCCACTGTCGGGCAGGAGGCATTGTGGGGGGTGCGAGGGGAAGGTTCTGGTATGAGGGCTTCTGGTGGCTGCTGCACAGATGGTGTCCCAAACAAGACACACAAAATTAATGAATGCTTGTTACCTTAATGTGTCAAATGCTCCATCAGTAGAATGGGAGGATTAATATCCCCTCACCCCACAGAGGTGTTGGCAAATTAATTTACGTTTGTGAAACAGATATTTTAAGGATATGAGCCACAGAAAAGTCCATCATGCGATTAACAATTCTGTATTCAGAACAGGGAGTGACAGTGCTCTAAATAAGAGCAAATGCTGAACAATGAGGAGAAAACAAAATACTGAATAGGTGTTCATTCACTGAACACAATTCATCCTGAGTACTGGATTAGGCAGGTTCTGTGGACAAAACAGTATTTGATAACATAAGCAAACACTGAATCATAATGTGTATATGCAAGATAGCTGAAATAAGGTTGCAGAGGCAACTTCAATTTGGGCATTTCCTAACTTCTGAGTGCTTGACTTCATGCTCTTTTAATGTTCTTTTTGTTTTAAATTATTTAATATAGGCTGCACTATTTCTCCAAGTATGCTGGAAAAGCAATTATAGGCACTATCTTGCACTATAAGAAAAATGGATAAAAATGCCCTAATATGTCCATTCATCTCTCGTTTCTGTGATCCTTTGTTTCAAATTTGGGCTTCTTTTTCAAACAAAGTGATATAAAAGTCTCAGAGGGGTAGCCATGTTAGTTTGTAACTTTAAAAATGAGTTGTTCTGTGCCACCTTAGGCTATATCTAGAATACAGGGTTTTCCGCCACATTCAAGGAACACATCTGCTCTTCCAACATTTTTTGTGGAAGAGCAGATGCGCTCTTTCGGAAGCCCTGTCTTCCTCGTGCCATGAAGAAGAAGGGTTCTTCCCAAAGAGGAGGTTTTTCCAACAAAACTATCAGAAAAAGGTACACAAGTTGCAATTTGTGTACCTTTTTCCGGTAAAAAGCAGCAGTGCAGACATAGCCTTAGAGACTAACAAAAATATATAGGATCGTGAGCTTTTGTGGGTATGAGCCACCCCTCATCTCATCTGATGAAGTAGATCTAACCTACAAAAGCTCATGATACTATATATATTTTTGTTAGTTTCTAAGGTGCCACAGGAATAAAGTGATCTAAGTTATTTCATCAGTATCTCTCACTATTGAACTACATTCTTTATTGCACAGTGATTATATGAGCTATAAATATCTAAAGGGATATTGCCAGGTGCTGAAAGAAAAGAATTATAAATTCATGTTCATAGTCAATGAAGAGAGGTTTAATCTTCACAAAAGACACATTCACCAAAGCTGGCATACCGAGGCATAAATCACATCTCTCTTTGTGCCAGCCAGGCTCCTTACACTGGATGGTATACTCATCCCTAATGCTTTTCTGCAAGCTTTCTGTGGGGACAGAGCATATTTAATTCCTGAGGATGGTTCAAGCAACCCCTGCTAAAGAGGCTGTTGAGGTGATGCACTGAATCCTCTCATGCTCTAGCTGCTCTGGTTATATATACTTCCCAGAAAATAGCACACACCCTTTGCAAATCCAGGCTCCCTCTAGTCTCTCTGTTTAAAGCCTTCCCCTCAGTAAAGCTGGTGCCACTAGCAGCCTTCACAAAGTTATATACAGAAACCGGCCTGCTGACATGGGGGAGGGGGAGAGGCAGGAGGGCAAAGGGAGTAATTGTCCCAGGGCCTGGTGAGTTAAACAGTCACAATTGCTGTTGCTGCAGAAGGGGTGGTGCCCTGATCTGTAAGCCCTTTAAATCGCTCCTGGAGTGTCACAGATTTCATTACAGGAGGCTCTGAGGGCTGCCTGGGAAGGTGGCGGCACCCTGGGACATGCTCTGGCCAGCAGTGGGTCGGGGGTGCCAATCTCTGGACATCACTGAGGGCTGGCTGCCCTCGGCCCTGCCCCTTCTGCCCTCAGCCCCTCTCCTTCCAGGAGTGCTGAGTCCCCACCTTACCCAGGGGACCGGTGTGGATGTCGGCTCCTCTGTGCAGAAAGCCAGCAAAGATCCTTTGGTAAATTTAGGTCAAGGTTATCTTTGCTATCTTGATTGCCATTTGAAATTAGTTTTCCCATTCACTTTAAGCAAGTGCCAATATCCTAGTATTTCAGCTCAGTGACTGATTAGACTTAAGAAGGAAAACTTACTTTTCTGTGAAGGAGTGTGGGAGGCAGAAAGTTGTTGATTGCAGAAATTTGCATCCTTACTGTTTGGAGAGGCATTTGTGGTGGTGTTAGGTTTCTTTTATCCCTAGGTGGCCTAACACAAGCATTTGCTTTTTGGGGGAGGAGGGGAGGGGTTACGGAAACTTCAGCTCTTCTCAAGAGTAACGTTAATTTTCTGGCTGATTACAGCATTTCCATTCACAAGTGCACAAAATAAGTTCTCCTAGTGTTTCTTTTACAAGGCCCAATTTTCAGGGCTTCATAATTTTGTAATGTACATAACTTATATGTTTATATAAATAAATGCAGTAATCACATATTTTTTGTAATAGAATATTTAAACCCCTGCCCTGCTGGCTGATGATGAAGCCCCTACAGCATCTGACAGGAAATTTCTTCCATGGTATAATTTTAAATGGAAGCATCTGGTGCATTACAAAGGAGATTTCCACTACAGAATACTCTGCTTGGATGTTAAGCAACATCATTAAACTTGACTGATTAAAAAAACACGATAGAAGTGGTTACTTATGTGCTTTATAAATCTTCTAGTTTTCAGCCAAATTTTATTTTCTACAAAGATGTTGCATATAAAACTCTGCATGTACGGGAGAGCTAGATGACTTAGGAGGTTTATCACACTGGAAATGTGCTCTGGAGTCTTTCATTACAAAGTCACCTCTTAAATCCAGCCCCAGCCAGCAGTGACTAAAAGTCATCAAGTATCAGAAGGGTAGCTGTGTTAGTCTGGATCTGCAAAAGCGACAAGGAGTCCTGTGGCACCTTATAGACTAAGTTGCATGTGATAAAATGGGTCTTTTCCCACGAAAGCTTATGCTCCAATAAATCTGTTAGTCTATAAAGTACTACAGGACTCCTTGTCGTCTTTTTAAAAGTCACCAGTGTTTCATTACATATTAAATGACTTCGGGTCTCAGCCCAGATCTGGTTGGATGGTATCCATCCCTCAAAAGACACCAACCTAAATGTCTAATCCTTGCTGGCAATTTCACCAGAGATGGTAAAAACTAAATTAGACCTGGAGTCTTAACTACCTTCTCAGCCCTAATATTAACAGTCCTCCAACATTAAAGTAAAAGCAGATGAGTAGAAAAGTGTGGAGAAGTGCTTTACTATTGAACTGCACTCATTCTTATGGACTGACAGAAAATTCTATTTCCTAGTGATGCTGATTAAACAAATGATGGCCAGAAAGGGGGGGGGGGGCATATCTGGCCCACCAGATCAGTTCGTTTGGCCCACCACAGCCCAGCTCAGGGAAGACAATCCAGCAACAGCAGGGACTGGAAGAGATGAGGAATTACAGGCAGAGTGCCTTCCCTGCATTCAGAGTGGGTATCATGTAAGGCTGTGGTGATAGCCAATGGGCCAAGCAGGAAGCTACATGGGACAGATTCCATCACTGCTGGGTGAGATCATGGCAGCGTCAATTTTCAACCCCACTCTGCCCAAAGCAGGATTGACCCACCCAGCGTCACATCCCATGAGGACTGTTACCAATGTTATAAACTCTCCTATGTCATAACCCCTGGCCCAGCAAAGGATTTTAGTGGTGCTTTCGGTTACCATCATATTGCTCATAACTGTTCTAGAATAATACGGTTGTGACACACACATCAACAGAAAGTCAATAAATTCAAAGTTACCTATATTTTATGTCAAATATTTCTTCCACTTAAGGTTTATCGTTTCATTTTAAGTTTCCTGAGTCTGCTTTGTTTGTGCTGCAGTCTTGATTAGCTACCTGAATTTTATAACGCAGATTCTGATTGTGTGCTGCCTTTCACTTCGTGCTACCATTCTGATTCAATAGCACTTTACATCCACTTTGAAGAGGGAGAAATTACTAAGAAAGATGCAAAGCAATGAAAAATTAGTCCCCTAGCATATAGCTATATGCTGAAGACATGTACAGGGAAACAATTGAGAGCAACAAATTAAGAGTGCCTCATTCATTTTTTGTAGGATATGAGTATTGTTTTTGTTTCTCGTATTATTATTCTCTATCTTTATTTCTTTTTAATATAATCCAGAGTTCACTACTTTACTGCTAAAGAAACTGCTGATTTATGATTCTTTCATGTGCAGGAATTAATAGAGTGGGATTCTAAATAAATGCTGATTGCATATAAATCCTGAACAATAAAATATGGCTGTGCAAGTCACACTAATAGCCGCTCACATATTAATGAATAAAGCAAGAACCAGTTTTAACAGGTTTAGCTGAATGCCATACCATACCAGAATAATTATATATATATATATATATATATATATATATATATATATATATATATATATATTACTAGAAATAAGAGAGCAAATTTAAAAAAATATTTACTAGGAATACAGTTTCAGTGCAGAGTAGGGGTTTTTTTTTAAGTGCAGAGTAGGGTTTTTTTTAAGTTATGTTTTAAGTTTTCCTTTGATGACTCTCTCATTAGAGATAGTATACAATTCTGAAAGTTTATAACATTGGTGTTAAGTTTTGTTTGCCAAAAAAAGTTTCTGTTAATAAAATGTGAATGCACAATATATTCTCTTTCTACATATGGAAAACATTAAAAGATGAATTAGAGAGTAGTACATTCAGCATTTCAAGAAGAGATTTTTTTCTGTCTTCCAAACTGTGATCTTTTAGACTCCATGATAATTTTCAGAAGGGTAGGAATGTTGCTGATTGTCTTAGAATTGGCATGCTTGCCAAATACCAGTTTCATTACATAAATTCTGCATTACCCAATTTTTTCATATAATCCTAACTTCAAAAGGTAATCTTTTCTTCCTCTCCAAAGGTGTATTACTTTGCTGTGCAGTGTTAAGCATCTAAGCCAAAGGCACTGAGGTCAATGGATATGATTCTCATGAACTTTAATGGGTTTTGGATCAGGCCCTTAGAATCATAAAAATGTAAAATTGGAAGAAATTTCAACAAGCCATCCAGTCCAGCTTCCTGGACTAAGGCAGGACCAAGTACACCTAGACCAGGGGTGGCCAACCCATTTAACAAAGAGAGCCAAAACAGCAAAGAGCCACACACAAAAAAAAAAAAAAGTTCCCCAGAACAGAATTATCAAGCAAAAACAAAACAAAACATTTTTTAAAGGAGGCTACCCTTTTAAGACGGCAGCCATCGTGGGCACCATTTTTAAAACCCCGAGGCTCCACAGGGAATCTGGGGGTCGGGGAAGTCAGCAGGGGCCATTTGGGGGGACGCAGGAGCATCTTCATGAGCCACACTTTTTGGGGGACAAGAGCTGCATGTGGCTCAGGAGCCATGGGTTGGCCACGGCTGACCTATACCATCCCCGACAAGGGTTTGTTAAACTTGTTCTTATACATTTCCAATGGTGGAGATTTCACAGCTTCCCTTGGAATATCACTGTAGCTTTTAACGATCTGTATAATTAGGAAAGACTTTCTAATATCAAACCTAAATTTCCCTTAATGACGATTAAATTTAAACCTTCAAGGGTTGCCAGATACTTAAAAAAAAAATACCCAACGTGTCGGGAAAAAAAATTGGTTGAGCCAAAAAAAAAAAAAAAGCGCAAAAGAAAGAGGCAATCACTGGTCCTCCCGCCCCCATCGGAAGAGGCAGGGGGAATGTCCCAAGTGGCCTTCCATCCGAGAAAAACAGAAATTACCGGACAGAGGCCTCAAATACTGGACTGTCCAGGCCAATATCAGATGCCTGGCAACCCTAAAAGCAGTAAGCATTTTCTAGCCCAAGCCTCTGAACTAGGACAGATGGCACTCACAATCTGGGACTCTGACCCTCTGCATGAGACAAAGCAATGTACAATCTTTAGCTGAAGCCTTCTGGCTAAGGCAGCCTGCAAACACTGTCTGGGGCCTCACAGCCTTCTGGCTGAGGCATGTCAAAAACACAGCACAGGACATACAGCCAAGGGGAAGTAGGCTGCCGAACCAGGGGAGGGGTTGATGGCAGTGGCTATGGGAACTTAGGTACATCCTATTCCATCAGGCCCCTGTCCAGAGCACTAACAGTGGTGAATGGTTACTCTACTGAAACAGTGGGAATTGCACCAGAACATGCTGCCTCACTCTGACAGCACAATTGGAATAAAGTCTGGTTTTCCTGGGCTACTTTCTACCACAATCTGGGGATAGGGCTCGAGTGTCCAAAAGTCCTCCATTTCCTCAGATTATATGGCTGACAGTAACTCCTCTCCATGGCCGGGGAGCAGGGCTCTACACAGTGCAGTTTCAGGTCCAGAGTTCTGCTGAGGGTACCTGCTTCCTTCCCTGGCTCCTGCCAAGGGGGGCTGAAGGGCCTAACTTTCATACTTCCTGTCATGCCTCTCAACTTCTGGGTTAGGGAGTGGGGATGGTTTGGGGAACGTAGTAGTCCCTTGCTCTCAGGCTCATAGGGAGGCCACTCTGTCTCACTACAGCTCACATTTTTCCTGAAGTGTTGTGTCCAGAACTGGACACAGAAGTCCAGCTGAGGCCACACAAGTGCCTAGTAAAGCATGATAGTTACATGCAATGTTTTATATATGACATTCTTGTTAATACATCTCAGAATGATATCACAGGTTGAACTTCTCCAGTCCAGAACTCTGGTCTGGCAACATCCATGGACTACAGATGTTGCTGGGCAGAGTGCAGGTGGATGAGAGCAAGGGACCGGCTGGGAGTCTAGATGCTAGTGAGGACAGCAGCTGGGCTCTGCTACTGGCCAGCAGGGAAACCCAGCCAACTGTCTAGGTCAGGGAGCCCAGTGGCCAGGGCTGACAGCAGAATCAGTTTGGGGCCAGCAGTGGAGCCCAGCAGCCAGCAGGGGAGCCTGAAGGCCAGCAACAAGGGAGTCGGAATTGACCTCCTCCTTGTCCAGCAAACTCCTTTATTCAGGGCTGGTCAAGTCCCAAGGATACCGGACCTGGGAGGTCCAACCTGTAATGTTTTTCGTAACAGCACTGACATTACTGATTCATATTCAATATGTCATTCACTATAATCTCCATATCCTTTTCAGCAGCACTACAAGCTAGCCAGTTATTTCTCATCCTGTAGCTGTGCATTTGATTTGTCCTTCTCATTTGAAGTACTTCACACTTTACTGAATTTCATGTTGTTGATTTCAGATAAATTCTCTAGATTGCCAAGGCTGTTTTGAATACTAATCCTGTCATCCAAAGTGCTAGCAATCCCTCCCACCTCAGTGTCATCAACAGGTTTTATAAGCACACTCTCCATTCCAAGTCATGAATGAAAATATTAGTTGGTACCATCCCCCAGACACACTTTTGCATGACCCCACTAGCTACATGCTCCCAGTTTTACAGAACAACATTGATAAGTACCTCTTTGGTCTTTCAATCAGTTTTTTGCCAGCCTAGGAGAAATTTCATCTTTAACACATTTTCCTAGTTTTCTCATGAATGTGTGGTGTGGGACTGTATCAAAAGCCTTATTAAAACATATTATATCACATCTACAACTTCCCCTCATCCACTAGACCAATAACCTTGTCAAAGAAGGAAATTAGGTTGATTTGCATGATTTATTTTTGACAAATCCATGTTGGCTATTACTAATAAAAGTATTATTCTCTCAGGGCTTACAAACTGTTGCATTTCATTAACAGCTGAATATACATGTTTGTGTATGTGTATGTTAAGCACTTTCAGTTGAAAAGCATCATTTAAATATACAGCTGTCATCATCTCACTCTCTGAAAGCCCTTGGGAGCATCTCATACTTATTTTATCATTTTTATATGCCCATCATATAGACAGAAAACAAAAAAAATTGTAGTGAGATCCACAGTTGACTTTATAAACTTTCAGCTGCTCTCCCCTTCTATGCTTCTTCCTGGACTCCAAAACCTGCACTGTTGCAAAAGGAGCACACCTAGTTTGGCAGATGATGATTATTTCTCTGGCAGAAGATGAGGCCAATGATAAGACTAGTTTTCGAGCCACTGATATATTGGAAGATCAAGCTTCAAACTGTCAATAAAATCAGAGTGTGAGGCACTGGAGAGATCGAGACAGTGGAGTAACATGCTCATAGCAGCCCATCCTATTAAGGAGGCAACTTGCCAAATTTTGAATTGTGCATTACTTCTACTTTCAGACCCATTAACTGTGGGTCAGATGCTCAGCTGGTTTGAAAACAACTGAAGTTAATGCGAAAGATTGAGCCCAATGCGTAATTCAGTCTGGAAGTGATAAATATATTAACTGCTGTGATCAGAACCTCACCTGAAAAGAAGGGGAGATGTTTCCTAACAAGCTGGAAGTAGAAGGGAGTATTTCTAGACACTCGTGGGGATCTAGGCTAAACAGTAACTCCAAAAGGCCACAAGAACTTATACTATATTTTTTTAAAAATAAGGATGATTATTAACCATTGAAACAAACTAGCAAGGGAAGTTGTGGATTACCCATCTTTTTCAGGTTTGAAAATGAAGAATCGATATCTTTTGGATAGGCATAGTTTATTCAAGCAAATTCTATGACCTGTCTTATGCAAGGTTCAAACTGGATTGTCCCCTACGTAACTAAATAGCTCAAAGGGCTTATTTCTGAAATCATTGTCTTCGGTTTATTAGCCAAAAGTTGCTATTGTTCACTTTACTATTTGCTCAGCTCAGACTTGAAGGATAATAGATGAACAAATAAACAAAGTCAGACTATTTATTCTTCAATTTCAAATACCACACTCTCTTAGTAAAAATATACATAATGAAAACATACTTTTGTAAACTACTTTTGGAAAGACAGAAGTAACATTTGCCCCATGTTTTTAACTGCTTTGTTTAAATTCATTTTCTGGACTTTATACAGCAGGAAAGGTCAGTGTTAGGACTCATTCTCCATAAAATTTAGAGTAATTATGATTGTAAAGTCCAAAGTTTCTCCATATCACATTCATGGAATCTGAGATCTGAATTTTGGTAACACTTCTGGTGAAACTGAATAATCAGAACATAAAGTCTATGCTATGCTAGGATTTTCAGATGGGTATGAATGGAGCAGGATTTCACCCTGAGTCATTCTGAGTGCCTTAATTTTTGTTGTTCAACTTGGTACATCTTAAAAGAGCTAGATTATCAGTGGTGATTATTCAGTGCTTTCAGAGTCATTTTAAAATTTTTCAAGCTGGGCATCCAAAATAAACACTTGAAAATCTTGTCCACTGTCGCTCTTACATGCCTCTTCATCAAATTTTGCCTATATTTTGTGACATACCATTTACTCAGAATGCACCAAGAACAAGCCAACATTGCTTAATGGGGTAGTACTGTCTAAGACACCATGCCCACAGCCGGTCACCATTATAGGATAATCTAAGTATCTTGCTCATATGTACCTGTAGTTAGCCAGATTTTCCAAATCTGAATCCTATCACATCCAGAAATCTCCATTTTTATATGTGAACTGACTATAGGACCTTTTTATTTTCTCTACTACAATAACTATCCAGAGTATTAAGGAAATCTCTCCTCCCCACCCTGCCCCAAAAAAATCATATGCAAAATGGTTTCTTTCCTTCCCCATTTCTTAATGAGCATCATAAGTACACCTTATTGACCTCATCTACTTAGCAATACTGTGAGGGAGTGGAGTCTCTTTTTCATTTTATTTGGAAGTTCATGGAATTCTTTATATAATCCATAAAGACACCCAATGTAATAGTTACACCTACATCGTTAATATTTCCTATCACTTCCCTATGTGTGAACTATGTACTATTGATTTTCTACAAGGGAATAAAAGGCTCTCTGTTAGAGGGCCCCCCACTGCAAGAACAGAAGAGAGAACTCTACTTCTGATAGTACCTAAAGAGGTATGTCTTCAGAGAGCTGTAATTTGAGGCTGAAGGGGGCTCCAGAACTCTTAGTAGTGATTATATTAGTGTGGTTTAATTTTTATCTTAAATAATGTCATCATGTATCCATTCAGAGTCCTACATTAAATCCACTACTATGTTATTTTAAAAAATACAGCAAGAGAAAGAGATTATAGTTCGCTCATCCTCCTTCATTTTTACAGTTATTTTACCTGCTACAATTATAAGCTATAATTAATATAAATAATAAAGTACTTGGCCTACATTGAAATAACTTTAAAATGTTGACAAGTCAGAGAATAACCCTGCAAGGCATGTCATACAAAGCAGCATTAAAACTGTAAATTCTGTAAGTACTGGAATCTATTATGTACACATGAAACATGCATAAGCAGTAGAAATATAGGATCTTAAACTTATCCTGAAAGCTTGTACTTAGTTGTTGGGACATAGATTGTAATCATAATCATCAAGCATCAATTTAATATGCTTCAAATATAAAACATTTTTTAAACCATTCCATATACCTGCCTTAGTATCAACTCCCCTGCTAAAATTAAGAAAGAAAACTATTTATTTAACAGTTGGTGTGATGGGTTCAATCACAGAGGTATCCTTGGGGCTTCTTCCGGTGTGCTGACCTTGCCCCTAAGTCTGCCCACCTGCCCTCTGGGGCACCCCACCACCGTGTTCTGCTGGGCTAGAAGTTCTGGTCTCCCTCAGGCAAGGTACAAAATGGTGGCAACAGCCCCCTAGCAGAGAGACAAAGATGCTGAACCAGCTGAGCAGGAGACAGCGGGGAGGCACCCCAGGGACCAGGTAGGCAGGCTCAGTGATCAGCACACACATTACTCTAAGTCAGGCATGTCCAAAGTCCGGCCCGTGGGCCAATTGCGGCCCGTGTTCGGTTTAATAAGGCCCCACAGGTAATTTGGCAATATCTATCTTTTATGGCCCCCAACAAATCCATATGTATTGAGATGAATACATTGTAAAATCTCAGTTAATGTCAGTTGGTCTAAATCAGTTATAAATATATTTGGACACAACATGTATACTTGGTGTTATGTTCCTGTTCATATTTTTTGAACTTAAAAGTTGACAGACAACCTTTATTACCAATAATATGTAATGTACTTTACAATGTTCCTGACATATATTTCAGCTTCCTGGATTTTTTTTTCATCTGGCCTTCAGATATGAAAGGCAGAGTGATTTAACACCTGTTTAGATTTGTCATCCATGTGATGAAATGAAAAGTATGCTGTTTGCAATAAACTTTGCATAAAATAGTTAATTTGCATTTAATTTTAATGGTTCAAAGAATGTCAGGCAAAACGGTCGGCCCTCTTTGATGTTCACTTCATCAAATCTGGCCCTCTTTGAAAAAAATTTGGACACCCCTGCTCTAAGTACTTAATATTAAAGTGGGGGAGGTCAAAGTTAGATATTAGGAAAAACCATTTTACCAGGAGGGTGGTGAAGCACTGGAATGGGTTACCTAGGGAGGTGGTAGAATCTCCATCCCTAGAGGTTTTTAAGCCCTGGCATGACAAAGCCGTGGGCTGGAATGATTTAGTTGGGCTTGGTCCTGCTTTGGGCAGGGGACCGGACTCATTGACCTCCTGAGGTCTCGTCCATGCAGATTGGACGCTCTCTTTCAAAAAAGCAGATTGCTTTTTCAGTCCAGTTTTGAGGTGTGGATGCTTTCTTTCAAAAGAAACTTTTTCAAAAGAGCTCTTTCGAAAAAGCTTCTTTCGAAAGGAGCTTGCAGTCTAGATGTACCCAGAGTGCATGATGGCACCTGAAGGAGGGGGAAAGTTAACAGAGTAAGGAAGATTCAGTGCAAGTCTTCCTCACGTTAATAATCTTCATATAGAAAGCAGTTTCTGAGGGCCAGTTGCCTACAAGAAGTATACTCATCCCATTTAAAATTCATCATAACTTCCATATTTTACCTATGTATTCAAATACTGACCTATGTATATTACAAATTCCTTTATGTCACTTGTTGAACAATCATCCCAGCCATTCATCCCTTGCTATTTGCAGTCAGAATTTTTTATGGCTAATATGAATAGAAATGTGTATGAAGCTGAACTCTACATGCTTCCTATCAAAATACATTGCATGAAAGTGTATTATTAAGCATGATTCTAATATTGAGATGAAAGTCTGTTTATAATAATTTGGTAAATGTTGCTTATTTGAAGAAAGTGATTTTGTACTTGGCTTCACTAAAACCAGAATTGGTTTGGGATAGGTGGGGTAGAGGAATGCAAGATGATCATTATCTTTTAGTACTGTTATTCTTTCGCTTGATTGCTTCAGATATGAACTTGGAGTTGTTTTCACAGGTGATTACCTCTAGAAATGGACAGTCATCCCAATATGACCAGAAATAAAGCAAGCCTGCTGAACAATTTGATGACTTGCTACTCTGCGAGATCAGAGGGTCTGTGCCTTGACAGGTGATTTACTTGCCTTTGGTTGTATTATGCTCAGAGAAGTGGACCCCACTTGACTGATTTCACCAATAAAGAAGAATTATTCATTATATATTGTATTTACTAAGAACTAGCAATAACAGTACCTATTAAGACTTGGCAATTATTTTATCTTTTGTTCTTTTGATGATGATAGTCCTATGAAATCTACTAAACACAGCATTCCCTCTGATGACTTAGAGCATGCAGAATGATATGATACCAAGGGGGACACAGTGTCAATTATATATGAGCATGACAACATCTAAGTAATCAGTATTAATACTTGTCAATTGTTTAGTCCTCTGTTATCAGGTGTGTCTGTCCCACACTGGTATTGTGAGGGTTAACAGCACTCTTTGGACAGAGGAGGCCATGCCCTTGGAGCCCTGCTGAGCATGCTCCAACTGGAAATTAAACCAAGGCCTTTGGACAGAGAATCCAGCTGTGCAGCCATCACAGTCTTTGCCGGAGGGAACCAGAGACCCAGAGAGACTGGAGGACTGTGGCTGATGGAGCTGCAAGGAGTGGGGAGGAGCCTGAGAACCCCGATGTTCAAAAGATTCCAGCATATGGAAGTGTGGTAGCAAGTGACACAGGGAGGATGTGTGAGTGTTACCTTCCATCCAAGTGAGGTCAGCATCTATTAGTGGCAGTCCCCTCTAACTCACCAGGTACTGGACACCAGTAATGAAATTAATCTTGGACATGCTATATAGACTCTCTCTCCATAGGGACAGACTGTCCTGCATCTAGGAGCTGTTCTATAGGCTCTGGCCATTGAGCAATACTATCCTGCATCTAAGGACTACGGGACTGTTTCTAGTCATTAGGCCGCACCATCCTATACACAAAGGTTCCTGTGATTGACACTGGCTGTTAGGCTATGCTGCACTGCATGTAAGGACATGACCATGGGGACGTAATTATTTCGCCCTGCCCCAAGAGGGGACAGGGCACACCTACCCCATGACACTTTCCCTTACCAGAGCAGATTTTGCATGCAGTAGAATTGTCACAAATTTCTAATGAAGAATAAAGAAACATCTCTGAAAATGTTTAAGCTCACTAAAGAAAAATGTGCAACATACCTATACTCCAATCCATTTCCTCTACTGCATCCCCATACAATCCATGTTTGCTCTTTCCTTTGAAATCCTTTGATGCATATAGAGGAGTATGGACTTGAAGGTAGGACAGGAAAAGAAGAAATGGTGCATCAGTGTTCCTGAAACACAAAAATGAAAATGAAATAAACAGAACACCTACAAGTAAATAACTTCAACAGAAATAAAATGCTAGCAACATTTCTAACAATTCTAGCAAGATAGCCTTTTTACATGTAGAATCTACAGCAGGGGTTCCCAAACTTTTTGACATGGGGACCAGTAAATCCATTCACGAGCTTTTGGAGAACCAGTAACATTCATTTGCATATTTTCATATTCATTAAGCAAATGATGAATATCCAAATAAGTTGTTTCTGGTCCTCCCAGAGCCCCCAGTGCCAGCATTAGCAAAGCTTTTGATACAGTCACCCACAATCTTCTTGTCAGCAAGTTAAGGGAATATGGATTAGAGAAATGGACTGTAAGATGGATAGAAAGCTGGCTAGACCAGAGTTTCCCAAACTTTTAACTTTAGTTGGAACCCATTTTTTTTTCCAGTACTGTTTTTTGCAGCCCAAAAATATAAACACATATAAAAAAAAGAATGAAAAATGAATAAATTTTCAGTGTTTCACCCGGCTGCATCCTATGCCCAGCCTGGGCCAGGGGTTGGGGGACCTGGCACTGCATGAGCACTCCACGAGGCGGGAGTAGGAGCAGACTGGGGGTAGGGTATCTGGCTAGGAGGGAGGGTGCAAGGAGGGGTAAGGTTGCCAGGTGTCCGTTTTTGTACCGGACAGTCTGGTATTTGAGGGGGGCAAAATGGAATCCCTGGGACCAGATTCACTTGTGTGCCTGGATCTGCATGTGCCCGGGTCAGTCCCACTTCCCACTGGCTGATTCGTTCCCCCGCCCCTTCTCCTCCCGATCTCCCCTGTCCAGCCCTGCTGCCCCCGTCCAGCCCTACTTCCAGTGGCTGGTTCTCCCGTCCTCCTCCTCACGATCTCCCCTGTCCAGCATCCCTCCCCACCCCCGCCCCATCCCCTGGCCATCCCACTGCCCTCATCCAGCCGTGCTTCTGGAGGCTGGTTCTCTCATCCTCCTTCTCACAATCTCCCTCCGTCAAGTCCCCCCGCACCGTCCCCTGGCCAGCTGTTCTTCTGGAGGCTGGTTCTCCAGTCCTCCTCCTGATCTCCCCTGGCCAGGCCCCCTGCCCCCCGTCCAGCCCTGCTTCCGCTGCCCACCTGCCCCAATCTCCACCGGACAGCCCCACTGCCCCCAACCCTACTTCCGCCAGCCACCCGCCCCCCCCCATTTCCGCCGGACAGCCCCGCTGCCCCCAACCCTGCTTCTTCCAGCCACCCACCCCCCCCATCTCCGCCAGACAGCCCCGCTGCCCCCAACCCAGCTTCCGCCGGCCACCCGCTCACCCTGATCTCTTCCAGACAGCCCCGCTGCCCCCAACCCTGCTTCCTGGCGGCCGGTTTCTCCCCCCCCACACACACACACCTCCCCCCAGCCCGCCCCACCCCGCCCCCGCCCTCCCGGCAGCCACGCTGAGGCCCGGTATTTTTTTCCCGTGGCCTGGTATCGGGCCACGACCCATAGTTTGGGAAACGCTGCTCTACAGAACAGAAGAAATATTATATAGAGGAAGAGGCTATTATAAAATCATTTACAGAGCAATCCTGAAACCTCATGTTAGATATGTCACTTAATACATACTCTAAGTAAGAAATACTGTCAAGTTAGATTAGTTCTTATAACTGTTCAAAAAACACTGGTATGACTATTGTATAAAGTCAAGTTCTACAACAGCCTGGCCACTTGCCTTCATTTCTGCACATTATCATTACCAATTCAGGCTCTCTCTGACCTACCAGAAAACCCTAGAAAAATGAATAGTGTAAAAGATATACAATCCATGAACCAAACAAGATGCTTAGTCAACTTTCTTCTTGACACACTCAGCATATAGACATTTAATATATCATAGAATTAGCATTAGCAATAGGGAATATATATATATATATGTTATATATATAGAGAGAGAGAGAGAGAGAGAGAGAAAGAGAGAGAGAGAGTGCCATCATTCTGAAACAAATATAATACAGGAAGCACCTCCTTAAACTGGGACTCGATCATCCAGCAAGACCATGGATATAGGTGAACAAGAGACCCCTGAGGCAGGAATGCCAGCATCTGAGATCCCCGTGAAAGGGGAGGCTGATGGTAGCAGGGCCAGAGCCTCAGCAGACCAACAGCAGCAGCGAAGCCGTGGTAGCAGGAAAGGGGCAGCCAGTGCGTGCTGGCCTGACAGCTGGGTTGTGCCACGGCAGCCCGAGTGAGGCTGCGTGCTGGCCTGGCAGTGGGGACAGAGCCGTGGCTGCCTGGCTGGCAGCAAGGCTGGCCTCCGCAGCCCAGCAGGGGATGCCTGTCTGGGACTACAGCAGTTATGGCAGCGGAGCTGATGCAGCCCTGTCGCCCGGCTGGCAGCGGGGCTGAAGGACCCAAAAGCGGGGAAGGGCAGCAGGCTTAGGGGGCCGGTGGCAGGGGACCGTCCGTGGTCTAGCAAATTCCCTCATCTGGGACTGCTCAGATCCCGAGGGTGCCAGGCCAGCGAAGTTCAACCTGCAGTATCACAAAAACTATGTCTAATATAAAATTTTGGAGATTTGGAAAAGAATATTTTCTCTAGTAATAGTATCCACTCATTTCAAGCCATTTCCTCATTGGATTATTTTCCAATAAAATATAAAATCCCACAACAATGACAACAGAGCTTCAGTTTTGCTCCTCAGGGGATCTGACAATATATATGTCTTAATCCAGAAGGCTTTGAAGGGAAATCTTAGATAAGTATGGATTTTTGCATTAAAATCCTAGTGTGGGGGACACTACTCAGTACTAACAATGATAGGTTGAGTTTATAGTTATGATACTCCACATGCTGTCAATTTCAACTGAACCATAACAGCAATTAGGGAACAGTGTGTTTAGGCTGGCTCCTTGTAACACACCGGTCAGACTTTTTTTCCCCTCTGTTGTTCATTTCCCCATACTATAGTGCTTATACATGGTCAACTTCTGATAGTTAAAAACAAAACCCAACCCATACCCAAAACACAGTATTAGCAGGCATCTGGTCAGCAAAACAATGCAATAAACATTACCCTTTTCATTAAGAAGGGTTTCTTTTTTCAGCCCTAAAGAGCTGAAAACCCCTGTCTAAAGCCCATTAGTGAAAGGAACTGCTATGAAACCCATGTTGCATTCTAAAGAAAAACAAACAAATACATTATTCTGGTGTATGTATGTATCTATCCACCCCATTCCCTTCCTGTTGGCTACGGCTGTTTCCATGAGAAATCATGGCTGTTTCTGTGATAAAAAATGCTATCCCTTCTGTTTGCTGAGAATTCATAGATTCCAAAGGCCAGAATGGATCACTGAGATCATTTTTTCTGACTGCCTGTGTATCATAGGCAATACAACTTGCCCAAACTATTTCCTACAGCATATATTTCAGAAAAATAAAATAAAAAATATGTTGTCTTAATTCTCTGAGCATACACCGACTAGAGCTCATCACAATGTTTCCATCAAAATTGTTTTTGATGGACTACACGAATTTTTCCTCATTAATTCATCTACTTTCTCCAGAAAAAGTTTTGCTATAAAGATGAACACCCCTAAAACGATTATTTGGAAATATATCTCGGGATTGGTAACTCAAATTTTACATTTAATTCAGATTCTACTCTATAGACAAAGTTCCAAAAATAGACTATAATTTTTACCCCTCATCTGGATTCTTGTGGGAGGGAATAATCTGGTCCTTGGCTCTCATTGGGTATGTCTGCACTACCCCGCTAGTTCGAACTAGCGGGGTAATGTAGGCATACCGCACTTGCAAATGAAGCCCGGGATTTGAATTTCCCGGGCTTCATTTGCATAAGCGGGGAGCTGCCATTTTTAAAACCCCGCTGGTTCGAACCCCGTGCAGCGCGGCTACACGGGGCACGAACTAGGTAGTTCGAACTAGGCTTCCTAGTTCGAACTACCGTTACTCCTCGTTAAATGAGGAGTAACGGTATTTCGAACTAGGAAGCCTAGTTCGAACTACCTAGTTCGTGCCCCGTGTAGCCGCGCTGCACAGGGTTCGAACCAGCGGGGTTTTAAAAATGGCGGCTCCCCGCTTATGCAAATGAAGCCCGGGAAATTCAAATCCCGGGCTTCATTTGCAAGTGCGGTATGCCTACATTACCCTCCTAATTCGAACTAGCGGGGTAGTGTAGACATACCCATTTCTATTCTCTTATGCCCCTCTGCCTATGTTTTTAGTGGCTTTTTTGGGGCTAATTTTGTAAAACAGTGGATACAGCTTTGTGAGGAAAAAAAATCCTTAAACATGTTTTTAATAAGAAATCAATGTATTGCAAGGTACAGAGTGTCACTCTTGCCCTTATGATTTGTTGGAATTTTCTGGAATATAGGAAGCCTTGTGGGTTTGTACTGGATTAGGTCAGATTCTGGTGCCATACAGAGTCAGAGTGAGGCCAATCTTCCTGACTATAAGCAGGCCAAACAGGTAAACAGCCTGGCCCAGGCAACAACCACTCCAAGCACTCAGGCTTATCCACAGACTAAGCAAGCAGTCAATATGCCTTCTCCCTAGTTCAGGAGGGCCAGAAAACAGTTCAGGGGCTGAGGCCTATATTTAAGTGAGGAGCAGTCAATGTGGTCAGGTCCGTGTTCGGAGCAGGACCACTGGCAGTTCAAGTGCTCAGGTGTATTCTCCAAAGGTACATCTACACTACAACGTTAATTCGAACTAACTTAGTTCGAATTAGTTAATTTGAACTAAGCTAATTCGAACTAACGGATCCAGATTAAAAAACTAGTTCGAATTAGTGTTTTGCTAATTCAAACTAGCATGTCCACATTAAGTGGACCCTGAACCAGGCTTAAGAATGGCCGGAAGCAGTGCCGGCAGGGCATCAGAGGAGGACTTAGAGCGTGGAGATGCTGTCTCAGGCTAGCCGAGGGCTGTGCTTAAAGGGTGCCAACCCCCACCCCGGACAGACAATTCTCAGAGGTGTCCCGCTTGCAAAGCAGTCCTGGCTTGGATTGCCCGGAGTACCCACACTGGGCACATCACAGCACTCGGCCATCAGACCGGCTGCACTTGCTGCAGGCTGCCATCTGGGGAGAGGGGACAATTGGGGGGCTGCAGGAGAACTTCCACCCCCAGAAGCCCGCAGAGCCAGCCCAGACCTCCCCATAGGGGTCGCGTACCCCATTCCTCCCTCACCTCCTTCCACTTACCCTTCCCTAGCCCCTTTTCTTGATGTACAAAATAAAGGACAATTGTGTTCCAAAATGGAATCTGTCTTTATTGAACAAAACTGGGAGAGACTGGGAAAAGGAGGTGGGAGAGGGGAAGAGAGAGGCTGGGAGAGGGGAGGGCAACTAAAATGATCAGGGGTTGGGAACAGGTCCCAGATGAAGAGAGGCTAAAGAGACTGGGACTTTTCAGCTTAGAAAAGAGGAGACGGAGGGGGAACAGGATAGAGGTCTCTAAAAGCATGAGTGGTGTGGAGAGGGTGCATACAGAAAAGTTCTTCATTAGTTCCCATAAAGAAGGACTAGAGGACACCAAAGGAAAGGAATGGGTAGCAGGCTTCAAACTAGTAACAGAAAGTTGTTCTTCACAAAGCAAAGAGTCAACCTGTGGAACTCCTTGCTGCAGGAGGCTGTGAAGGCTACAACTAGAACAGAGTTTAAAGGGAAGTGTGATCAAGTCATGGAGGTTGGGTCCATGGAGTGGTATTAGCCAGGGGGTAGGAGTGGTGTCCCTGCCCAAGGTTTGTGGAAGGCTGGAGAGGGATGGCACGAGACAAATGGCTTGGTCACTGTCTTCGGTCCATCCCCTCCAGGGTCCCTAGGGTTGGCCGCGGTCGGCAGACAGGCTACTGGGCTAGATGGACCTTTGGTCTGACCCAGGATGGCCATTGTAAGCTCAGGGCTCAGGGTCGGGGGTCTCAGTGATTTTCATGCCCCTTGATTTTCATGCACACCTGCTCCTGGGTGGCCAGGCTGGCAGCTCTCCTGCCCTAGACGGCCACTTTCCTGTGCCTAGTGCAGAGATCGTGGACGAGGTCCACGATGTCCGCACTAGCCCAGGCGGGTGCCCGCCTCTTGCGGTCCCGGGCAAGCTCCCGGGAGCCGCCAGCCTGGTCCCGGGCAGAGGCGGAGGGCTGGGTGGCAGAGGGTGGGTGGCTCGATCCGTGCCAGGTGCAGGGTCTGCTGGCTGGGTGCTGGCAGGCTTGCACCTGGCACGGGCATCGTAGCCAGCCCGTGCCCCTTTAAGGGGTCCGGGGCCGGGAGGGGGGCAGACGAGTTTCCCTGGTGTTGGCCAGAGTGGCCACCAGGGAAAGCTGGGAAGGGCTAGCCTCCCACTAGTTCGAATTAAGGGGCTACACACCCCTTAATTCAAACTAGCTAGTTCAAACTAGGCTTAATCCTCGTAAAATGAGGATTACCTAGTTCGAACTAAGCGCTCCATTAGTTCGAATTAAATTCGAACTAACGGAGCGCTAGTGTAGCGCCTATGAAAGTTAGTTCGAACTAACGTCCATTAGTTCGAACTAACTTTGTAGTGTAGACATACCCCAACTGAGCAGCAGTCAGGTCTCCTAGCTCTGGCAGAGAGCTGACAAGCACAGTCATTTTGCCCAGAAACAAGGGGAGACTGCCATCCACAGATTGAGGTTAAAGGGGGTGGGGAGGCAGGTCCACCTGCCCCACTGCATTCCAGCCCAGAGCCCTAACAATGGCAGACCCAGAAACCTCTGGTTCAGCAGGGATCCTGGCCACAACACATTGACTTGTGCACTGGCATTCCTTCAGCCAAAGGTCAGCTATCCCTGGACTACTTCCCAAATTCCCCTGTGGGCATACCTGTGGTTGTGACAGTCTTGGCGAGTCTTCCACTTCCTTGAGGTGCATACCAGCCTCCCACCTCGGGAGCTCAGGGAAGTCTTCCGGCTCCTTCAGCAGCTGGGTCTCAATTGAGGACTCTGAGCTCCAGCCTTTATACTTCTGGCCTTGCACCTCTGCATCATGGAGATAGGGCAGGATTGATCTGGCCCTACCCACCAGAGTCCCTTGGGGCGGTCTTCCCCTTCCAGGTCAGAAGGAGTCCAACTTGCCTCACTATACATTCCTCTATCAAGTGAAGCCCCTCATCATGGAGGCTGGTCTCTGGACCCTCCCCCAGGCAGGAGAAAAAGTGCATTTACATGCTTTTTTTCAGTCTGGTGATGGACATAGAAGGCATATTGTTGAAGGGTAAAGTACCAACAATCCAGGCATTGGTATTCTTCATCCTATGCAGCCACTGAAGGGGCATTGTCTGTGATGAGGACAAAAAGGGGCTGCCAATAAATAGCAGCAAAGAGCCTCAATGACCCACTTGTTAGCAAGGGCTTCGTTCTTATTTTTGAATACATACACGCTTTGGGGGATAACTTCCAGCTAAGATAAAGAAAGGGATGTTCCTCCCTCTCAACCTCTTCTGAGAGTACCACCCTAAGCCGGACCTCCCATGAATCTATCTGGAGCAGGAAGCCCTTGTCAAAGTCGGAGCTAAAGAGCACCAGTTCTTGAGAAGGTTCCCAAGACTTAGGGTTTGAAAGGCTTCTTTATACCTAGTAGACTAGCAGACCTTTCAGAGGCTATCCTTCTTGAGGAGTGCTGCGAGAGGGGTGGTATCTGTATACAGACTGTCTGACTATTTCACAGAAATATAAAATCCACTGTCTCCTGAAGTAAATTGTCCAAATACAAACAAGATATTCATAAGCACCTATGTGAAAAGTTAATGCTACTATTATTATTAACATAGTGCTAATAAGTAAACCTGTAAAGTTGAATATGATTCGTTTCAGGAAAAGAAAAGCGTTTTGCTTGCTGGAACAGTAACTGGCCAACACCCTGTGCTAAGGAAAAGTTTTTATATCAGTAAAGCCTTTCAGTACCACCTGTGAATAATTTGAAGCTTCACACATTAAACTTGATCCACAGTACAAGAGGAAAATTGAGTCATGCCACCTTTAACTTAATAATTGAACAATGAAGTAATCCACTCAAACCCTCTGAAACTGGTATGCAAAATAAAAGCGTATCATTGGGTAACAGCAGGTTGATCCAAAATTAGCAAGGACAACTGTAAAGACAAAGTATTCTAAGATATAATGTGCTACCCCGACGGGGGTAGAAATGTTTTCTTTGTCTTTCAGAACACCAGAAAGCGCTGGTACCAGCTGAAGAGCAACTGAAGAAAAAAATAAAAACCATATTTCTCTCGTCATGACATAATAAGTTGTGTTCTGTCCAAGTCTTGTGTGTCTTAATTGTGGTATATGTCTTGCAAATGTTGTTGTGTATAGGATATTGTTTTCTAATGAAAGGATAATTTGAGTAAAGCAGAAGAGTGAGTTTAAACAAAACAAAATTAATAATTGGGCCCAATCAATTGGCAACTCTAAACTTAATCAATTGACAACTTTAAAATTTAGTGAAAGGATAATAGTTTGGTAATTGTTTAAGCTAGGAGAATGTTAACAATGTCTCCACAGGTGAACAATAAAAAGAAAGTAGCCGCAAGGCTATTCCTGCTGCAGCTCTTGCTACTCCTATGAAGCTGAAGGAAAGGAGCAAGGAGTGCACCACGTGAAAAGGAGGACTGGGAATGGGGTACCAATCCCCCTCCACTGGGTTCACTTTGCTTTAATTGCCACACTAAAGAAATATTTAGCTTTGCAACTTGCACATTAACCATGAAAGTGGTTTGGCCAGAGATAACAAGAAATCTCTGAGTAAAACAACACGGGCAAGTGGGACATCAGAATATTTAAGTAAAAATGCCCACAACATCGATGCCCACAACGATGGGGAACTAGTAACCCCACCGTTACAATAATAGCCACTTGCCCTACTACTCATTGGAGCCTGACACCTTAAAAGGCCTCAAGAATTATGAAATTGCATGGGATCCCAATAATTATTAAAACATTCTAGAACCATGCTATGGTCCCATAAGAGAAACAGTGACTCCAGTCAATGTAACCAGCCTTCAAGTCACATACATAGAACAAATACACACTAATAGAGATGGGGAATACATGGCCTTGGGCCGCCCCTCATTCACACAAAATTATTTTGCTTATTGTAACAATACGGACACTACGAGGACAAAGAATACACAGTCCTCTGTGTTAAATTTTGTATGGAATATTGTGGGAAAGAAGCTAAACACTAACATCAGGCCATTGAAGTGGGACCAACTAATCCCCACTGGGGTTTACCACCTAAGGCCAAGACAGAGGTAACCCCTGAGGCATGGCAATTATTTGTTAACCAATAGCCATCACTGACTTGCCCTCATTTGGATATCATCAACCAGGTCCTCACGGACAAAATAGAGTCTCCCGAATGTGCATCATGCCCTGAACAGACCCCTGTCCCAGAACCAGGACAAATGTCACCAGTCCTTACCTCGGTGATGTTCCACACTTACAGGTCGAGGTCCTCATTGCCCTACAGATCAGCAGTGCACCAGATTGACTGATCAAATTTGCAAGCGCCTGATTCGGCAACAACAGGGCTTAGCAGATACTATCGCAGGCTGGTTTGGGCTGGAAACTCTGTTAGTAATATCCAATGCCCGTGGAGGCCTAGCCAAGCCAACCGATTAATCCTAAATAGTTTAAAGGATCTGTCAAGCTCTGTCAGATGCATCTGACGAAGTGGGTCTTTGCCCACGAAAGCTTATGCTCCAACACTTCAGTTAGTCTATAAGGTGCCACAGGACTCCTTGCTGCTTTTGCAGATTCAGACTAACACGGCTACCCCTCTGATACTTATCCAGCTCTGTGTCCACATCATTAGACATAACCAGGTATTTTGACCAGAGACTGATTGGATTGCTAATTAACGGGACTAAATTAAAGGAATTAGAAGACCAATGTTGGAGGATAGGGCAAGCTTTAAACACCCAGCCCTTACGGAGGTGGTGAGTCCCCATCTCCCCTGTACCCATCTATGAGTACCCAGAGGCCCACCTGAACAGACCATAGTATAACCTTTTGCTTTTTGGCCCCTCTGGGGATTCCTCACTCACAGTGAGCCAGAATGGTAACCTCCTTGCCTGTACCAAAGCAGGGGCTTATAGATAGAGTCAAGGGCATTACTTATTCTGAAGATGTGAGGGCCTCCCTGTACTCCAGGCACTGTTGCACGCACTTCTATAAGGAAATCTTACATACCTGCCCATATAACATCATGATGAATCTGTCTAGGTTTGACTTGATCGTCACAGAAAAACAAATGCACACCGAGCTGGTCCAAAGGAACAGTACCTACTGGTGTTTGACTACCCAGACAGACCACTCTATTGAACTAAATGGGAGGTCTTGCCCCTCCCCATCTCCAACCGTGTGCATAACAGTCCCTCGATAGGTAATCCTGATTGCTGACGGGATGCGGCTCTATTGCACTTCGGCAATGGCAGGTAACCTAACATGGGATCCTGAGTGGCATGGCGGAAGTAAGTAGCTAGAGGAGGGTCTACTGGCCCTGAACGCAAAGATCAGTGGTTTATGCCCAAAGGCATATTGGGATTGGCCGTGTGAGGTACACTCAGATAGAGGAAGCCGTGGACCATGCCAAAACACACCACTCTGCGGCACTCAACCAGGCAGTAGAGGTCAAATGTATAATCACGGGCAGCGCCTTTACTGGCGACGAAATACTTTGGGATGGATTTGGGTAGTATTCTGCCAAATTATGTGGGGAGTTTCGATTTTAACATTTATAATAGTGCTGGTTCTGTACCGATGCTGTGTGTAAATTAAAAAAAACCCTGAAATTGTTGTACTTAACCTGGTGGGTTAAAGAACCCTAAGGTCAAAAGGAAGGAACTGAAGGGGTAAACTGAGGCAGACCATGGTATCTTGCTGAGAACTTTCAACTCAAATCCTAAATTTGAGACAGCCTTGGGAAAACAGCGCAAGCAGTTAACTTGACCCTGGTTTCCCTGTCAACCACATTCCAACAGGGTCTTATCAGAGCATGACTGGTGCCATAACAAGCCGTGCAGAAGTTTTCGCACTATCTTCTTTACTGCCAAGTATTAATGAAATGTGTTAGGTCTCTTTATTCACAGGTAAAGAAGCCTTACTGAAGGACTCTGAGCAACCTTGTCCTCCGTTGGAACCAGGAAATTGGGTCTACATAAAGGTCCATCAGCAAAAGACCGCTCTAGCCCCATGCTGGAAAGGCCATTACCAAGTTCTGTTAACCCCCAACATCGCTGACGGCCTGGACCCATGCTGCTCACTGCAAAAAGACCTCTCCATCTCAAAATGATCCTACCCTGACTGCTGATGAGCCTATCTCTCCTGGTCCTGCTTTTCCTCCTGCAGGACAATAAGAGACGAGTACAAGGAGAAGTGCTAGTAACCTCTCCCTTGTCCACTGACAGCATTACCATGCATTCGATATCTGCCATAAGAACCAAAATATTATAGGGTGATGTGCTAGTAACCTCTCCCCCGCATGATACTGAACCATGACTGTTTCAAGAAAAAAAGAAGAAAACTCTGCTCTGCTGACACCGACAAAGCCCAGAGATTTCTGACTACAAAAGACATTAAGGACTGGCCCTGGTGAAAGAGGCGAAGTATTGTATATTGGCAAGGAGAAACTGTGGGGGTGGTTTCGGTTTCTTCCATGGTCTGGGTTCCGTGCTTATGGACAGGTACCATCAGCATGCACTGCCCTCCTAATTGGCTTTCAAATACAATTAACCCTTAGGTTCCAAATATCCTTTAATTGGATGACCTTAGTACTCGACCGATTCCAAAATCTGCTTTCACTCCTACCAGAGATCCAGAAAATCTCTGAATTACAAGGTCAAATTAATGTACCCCAAAATACATATCAAATTGAGACACATGCTTTCCATACAGCCCGTAGAATATCTCTCTTGTGTACTAATTATGATATATTGTGTTATGTTACTACGATTATGAAACAGCCCCATCATATAATTATATTGGGGGTATTAATGATTTTATTCCTTTTGCTTATTTTGGGCATATTTTATTGTTAGTGGAAAAAATGTAATAATAGAAATAGCTTTTATGTTTGTACTAATCACGTATTGCTGTTATAATTAACCAAAACTTGTGGGGTCGATCCCTTTAATCTGGAAACGGAAATACAATGCCTAATGAAAATGGAGGTTTAGAAAGTTAGTTGTGCTAAAAGCACAAAAGGGGGGAGTGTGGAGGCAGGAAAAAAGGGAATAAAGGAATTTGTGTGCAGCCATCTTAGTCTTGTTAGCAAGAGAGCAAGAGACAGGCTAATTTTCTGCCTCTTGACAACATGAGAGCTGTAATAAGATGCTGCCTTCACCTCTTGCCTCCATACGGAGATAAGGATGGAATGCTGACTCCAGTGAGAACCTTGAAGATATGGTAGCACCTGGGAGGAACTAAGAGATAATTGTCTAGCCATTGTTGTATGTAATGGGAAAGTATATAAGCTGCTTCATAACTGTTTGTATTCGAAGAAGGCCCCCCCCCCTTGTCCGAATCATGCTTCCCTTGCAATATTTCTCGAATAAACTGCCTCTGGCTACTAGTTGCTTACAAACGCAGAGTGAAGTCTTGTTTTCTTCCACAATCCTTTAGCAACAGTTAACTATTGCCAGACTTTCCATCTTGCAAAACGGCATGCTTCAGAAAAAAGTTCAAGGCAGGAGTACACAGAGTCATGTTTTTTCCTAGTGTTCACTTACTTCATTACTTCCCTCCTGGTCGGATAGTTGTGCTAAGATTTCAGAACAGCCCATGTACCTGCTTTCAGCAATAAGCATTATAATTGGTATTCCTGCTGTGGGTAGTGATTTAAGCATATTACTGGTTAACAGAATTTCTTCCTTACTGTTTGCAGCTGAAATTGACAAGCTCTAACTGACAGCTGCCTGTCAGGTGCAATAAGTTTTGCCTATTAATACCTTTTGATCTTTTAAAGACAGTCATTTATCTCATCTCAAACCTTTTTGAGGAGAATACTGACTGCTTCTACTGCAACCTTGAAAATAGCATAGCACCTCAGCAAGCAAGTGGGAGGAAGATTTGACAATACAAATTTAATTCCTGTTTTACTGTCTGGAGCACTTCAGTTAAATCTCCTTTGAAAATTTATGACCACTAGCTTATATGCACTCTGAGGGTATGTCTACACTGCAGCGTTATTTCGAAATATCTTAGTTTGAAATAGCTTATTTCGAAATAACCCGTCTACACACAAATTGCATTTTGAAATAGCTTTTTGCTATTTCGAAATATCGCATCCACACTGAGTGGATGATGAATTGCATTTAAGGCTGGCCGAAACCAGGTCCAGCAGGGCGTCAGGTCAGGAGTTACTTTGTGTGGCTGCTGCCTGAGGCTATCTGAGGCCTGTGCTTAAAGGGAACCCCTCCCCCCCCCAGACAACCAGTTCTCAGCTTTCCCTGCTTGCTTGCCTACCTTGATGAGGGACAGCAAAGCATTTTGTCTCTGCGTGCTCTGGTTGCCCTCACTTGGGACACCACAGCACTCTACAACATGTAGCCAGAGATGCCCCTGATTTTGATCTTGAGCTGCCCCTGATAATGATTTTGAGCTTTCCATCTGGTAAATATGGAAGAACAGCTCTTGTGCCAGAGTCTACACAGCTCCTTTTTGCGCAAAAGCCTCTTGTGCAAAAGTGGCTGCTAATTAATTATGCAAATGAAGCCCGGCGATATTCGACTCCATGCTTCATTTGCATCAGCTTTTGCGGAAGAACGCTACAGTGCAGACGTAACCTCAATGGCAGCTGTGGGAAGTGGAGACCCAGCCCATGCCATTTCCCACAGCTCCCATTGGCTGGGAGCAGCAAACTGCAGTCACTGGGCACTGTGGGGCTCTGTGCCTGTGGATACTCAGGTAAACAAACCATCTGGCAGCTTGCCAGCTGCTAACCTTGACTAACTTTTTGTGGCTCGCGGAGCAGAAGTTCTGCACCCGTTTTAAACTGGGATGTGTCTTAGTTATCTCTGCATATGTTCAATGCTTTTTCCAAGCAGTTACATTGCCAGAATGTTTTTGACATTCACAATTTAATACACGTCAGTTTTAAATGCTTAAGATACAGAGTGTTCATACACACAGCAATCCTTTCCTTGCAGTTTGTGGGCACATATGCAGACTATTTCCCCACAAAAGAAAATGGTTTGAATGATTCTCTTCGGCAAAAAAAACCATTTAAGATTGCTTATTCACCCGCTGTTTTTCGTTACTGAAACATCAAACATGCATGGAACCCAATACAAAAATACAGATCCAATGCTTGTTACAACTACTCCATTTAAAATACATCTTATTCCTAGCAAACAGTGTCACAGATCTAGATTGCTCACAAATGACTCCTAATTTATTATTATTCATTTCAAATAGCACCAAGACAGTTTAAGAAGCTGTACAAACACAAGAGGGCATGGCTCCTTCCTCAAAGAACTTTCACTCTGAAGCAACCAGAGACACAAAGGGCGGATGAAAGGGGCAAACATACAAGTAAAGTGCTCACATGGTTATCAATATGATATTAATACATCAGGGGTTGAACCTATACAGAAACCTGCACATATATACAGTAGACTACTAGAAAAATTACCAGTCATTGTCTGGATTCTTAACTCAAATAAGTTTTGTTTTTCTTCATTTTAATCATTGCTGTAAGGTGGGGCTGGGAAGAGGGGTTCAGTATGGAGGCTGACCTAGGGAGAGAGGACAACGCCAGCCCTCTCTCGCTGCAGCAGCTTGGAGCCAGTTAAGAAGCGCCTATCCATGGCCGCTGCCATTGCAATGGGCCTACCTGGGTGAGGGGTGAATGTCCTCTGAATAGGGGACAGACCAACACACACATACAAACAGACACACAGATAAACTCTCTGAAATACATAGTAGGTAGCTTTCCCTTTCTCTACACCTGCCCCCTCCTGGCCCAATGCAGTTATAGCTGTCCCAGTCTCCATCTCTGACCCGTTGCTGCCCCCTGTGGTCTCTCTGCAGTACAACTGTCTCTCCTGCCAGACCCCTCCCTTTCCATTGTATGAGAAACAATCACATACCAGGCACATCCAAATGTCCTGGCACAACCAACCCCTTATCTTGCTTTATGTTATGATAAGAGAAAGCTGCCTACCAAATTTGGTGGTACTAGTTCTTAGTTTTAGAAGATTTTTGGAACAGGTGGACTGACAGACGGACAGAAAAACAGCTAGAAAATGAACATTTCTAAAATATATAATGCGATATCGAAGTACAAGAGTGTCTTGCGTTAATCAGCTGGTTAGTTTCTATGGGAATCATGAAAAGCATCTGATTTCAGAGCTCTAAATCCTAGAATTATGGGTATAATCATTTTTGGTACAAAATGAGACCTGTACAGCATGCCTGGTGCCTGCTTTTAAGCCTTGGTGATGCATCAAAAAAGCTCTAACTCACAGCTGTGCTATAGAGGATGAGAGCTAAACTGGATATAGGCTATAAATGTGTTTCAGAGCTTTTACTATGCCAAATTGTGACTAGAATAGAATAGGATAAAAGGTAATTTCTTTTAATGATATGTTTATTAGCTGTCTCCACAGACTTCAGAGAATTATGGTTACTCAATCCATGGTGTTAGAGAGGAGGCTTCATCTGTATCTGCATGAAAAATGTTCAAGTAGTATTATCTCCCATAACTCTCAGTTATGGGCCTATTTTATCTATGCAAATATAATTGTCCAAAAGTCGGATTTCCCTGTTTTTATCTCATCTGAATGGTGGTCAGCCATCTGAACTCAGTAGCAAGAGATATGCTCAAAGAACAAAAAGATGCTTTGATCTTGCCAATTCCAAAGCTTAAAATAAACCTCTGATATTTTTAATTTTTTGACTTCCTGTGCATCACACTATTTAGTAAAGGATATGCTGATGAGATATAAATAGAATTAAGATTATTTTTAGTAAAGGTCATACACAGATCGGGGCAATAAAAATTTTGCAGAAGCCCATGATTGGTCCTTAACTTTCGGTAAAAATACCATGAGAAAGAGGAGGCTAACAGTCAGAGCATTACCAGGAGCTGATCTCCAGCTCCTGGAGTGCTGACCCAACTCTAGCGGGGAGGGTCCACTGTTTCGGCAGTCCCAGGATCACTGCTCTGATGGCCAGCCCCCTGCCCAACTGCCTACTGGTCTTGGGATTCAATTCTAGCTGTTGCTCTGGAGACCCAGGGAACAACTGCTCAGGCAGTCTTGGGGCTGAACTCTTACCGCTGTTCTGGTGGCCCAGAGACCACCAGCTGGCTGCTTCACTGTACCATAGGACTGCTGCTCTGGCAGCCTGGAGGGAATGCAGTTCTGGCAAGCCTAGGCCTAACTGCAAGCCACACAGCCCCAGCACAGACTGTTAGCCACATTTCCAGCCCTGCCATTGCTTGTGAGGCACTGATTGACAGCTGCTGCTCCAATCTCACTGGTGTGACTCCACTCCAAACCTGCCTCAGAAGAAGTCATGTAGGTCCTGGAAAATCACAGAATCTGTGACCATCCATGACAGAATCATATCCTTAGGCATAATTGCATTGAATTTAGCATTATAGAGTCAAGGTGGCTGAGGTAATATTGTTTATTGAATAAACTTCTGTTTGTGAGAAAGATAAGCTTTTGAGTGTACACAGAGATCTCCAGGTCAAGCAAATGTACTGAGTATCACAGATAAATATAAAGGTGGAACATACTGTTTAGTAACTACACAGATTTCAAGAAACTATTCAAGGTAAAGTAGCCAGTTAACCCCTCTCCAGTCCTAGCAGGGGAAAGAGAGGAAAAAGCAGAGGTGGAGTGTTAATGAGTGACATATTATTGTAGTAAGACATAAATCCAGAGTGTAATCAGTGCATGATTTTTAGTATCAAGCAAAGTTCTAAATGTAAGTATCCAGACCTGACTTTGAAAGTATTGTGAGGGTTTCAGTTGAGGATGAAGACTGGCAGGTCAAGACATAGAGGGAGATCAATTAGTGAAAAGTGTTCACCCACAAGATATTTGTTTTTTTTTCTGTTTTTTATCATTTTTCTATGTGAGCTCATTTGAGAGCAAAGTGATTAGTTTTATCCACATGGTTGTTATTGGGCCATTTAATACACTGGATGAGGAACACCACATGATATGACAGGCTTGTGTAGGACTCATGGATCTTAAAATGTGTTATGGGTGGTACTGATAATAGTAGGAGCGGGGCTACGTTTACATATTTTGCACCTGTTATGCTGGCAGGATCTGGTGCCACTTTGAGTTGGTGGGTCCTGATCTGTGGAGAGCTTGGAGAGGTTGGGAGAGGTTATGTGAAGGCCAGAAGAGGGGGTTCTTGAAAGATTTCTTTTGGGATGTGGTCCCCATTAAGTATGGGATGTAGCTGTTTAATAGTACACTGAATGAGTTTCTTTTCCGTCTTGTATTTAGCTCCAACACTGATTATGTTTCCTAGATCTGTACATCAGCTCTGTGTGGCTCAAAAGCTTTTCTCTCTCACCAACAGAAATTGGTTCAATACAAGATATCACCTCACCAGCTTTATCTCTCTAATATCCTAAGATCAGTATGGCTACCCACACTGCATCAAACTTAACATGAAATAATTAGCACTCATTTGACTTCTAAAAATAGCATAATGCCTCGTGTATATTTTGATATGTTTATCATAAGTATACAAACCTGCTCTTGAGGGAAAATTATAATTTAGAACCAATATAAACTGGACTGACCTGCCTCCATACAACTGTAATCAGAAACAAAATTAGTATTTATTTTCACACACTCTCTGACACTGTCTAATAATTGCACACAGAGTCATGGAGTTTAATGCCAGAACATAATTTATCTTAAATAACCAATATGTGTTAATTCAAGCTTAACATGTTTTTTGTCTAGGAATTATATTGACAATTGTGGACCAAATCGTCAATTTATCACTTTAGCTCCAATTAAATCAATAAAGCTATGCCAAGTTAGACCAACAGATGTTCTGGATTTGTTTTTTCTGGACATTCTATACACTAGTATGAAATATCATACAACTTCATTTACATTTATGAATGTGCCACCCAAAAATCAAGGCACCCCTAATCACTATTTTCTCTTAAAAATGTAGACAACTGAAGTGTGGTTTAATAGATGTACCGAAGGGCATATAAAAATCGAACACAAACACTTTTCCAGTTTAACATACTCAGGGATCACATAACTACACTGGCAATAATTTATCTAGCATGGCATTTTCAAATTCTGAAAACACTCTGAATAACATTTCAAAAGATAAGCAATTCTGGAAACAATTTCCTACACAGTATTAAGTCACGCTGAACTTATAAAGAAGAATACAGAACCCAAACTTACATTAATTGCTTAATGGAATGTTGTCTTTTATGATACCTTGTTATTTTTAAACATGAAAATATAAACAGTATAACTGACATCAATGGGAATTAGGCACCAAATAGCTTTGAGGATCTGGGCCTTCAGCACTTTGGAGTCAAAATCTCACTGAAAGTCAGTCGTATGAAAATGAGACCTAGGCTCCTAAGTGAATTATGTATTGCCGTGCTAAGAAGAGCAACATACATCTGTCTCTCTGCATTTTGCATTGGGAAAAATAACTATGCCTCTCTCACAAAGTACTGAAGATTATGGAAGACAGCAAGATGGTTCTTCCAGATGTGTACCTGGGTGCATATGCAAAGCTTAAGACACCTAATTGTTAAATAGTTAACTTTCATTAAACATAAGATTCTTAGCAATCTGTTAAATCTAGAGAAAAATGACAGTGTTACATGACCCTGTTTTCTTCATCCACCAGTTTATATATTTTAAGCAACAACATGACAGTAGAATGATGGCATGAAGTTTTAACATGACTAGATCAACCTACCTTCCTATAAACTGTACAGCTTCTTCAGTCAATCTTTGAGTAAGGTTCTTGTAGGACAGTGGCTGCTGGATAATCTGGTGATTCCTCATCAAGAAGCAGTTTAAATATCGAAAAGTATAAAAGAAGATGAGCAAAAGTCCAAGCAAAAGTATAAGTATTAAAAAGGAGTATCCTACTGCTCCACGGGGTATTCTGAGGAAGCCAACATAATGCAGCACCCCCAAAGAGATTAAGAGGATGCCAATGAGCTGAAGTGGAGTGGCTAGGTATGGTTGAATCCCTGCCACAAACACACTGCCTTCCCCTGGTTTGCAATCTCTAAGATTGGTCATGGTGAGCCCATAGAAGTAATCAAATCCATGGTTGAGGGGATGGTGACAGAAGTCATTCCTGCTGTAACAGCTCAGCCCAAGATGCCACTTTCCTATAAGGAAACAAGCACATACAAACATTTAATAGCCTCATTTGTAGCATGTGCCCCAACGAATAAGGGGAACAGCCACCTTTGAACTAGCATTTTTCCCTCTTTATTATGTGGATCCTTACTGCTCTCCCATCCCTTGTTTATACCTTCATTCTCAAAGTCTTAACATCATATCTGTAGTTTCTTAAGTGACCATTAGGTGGGTGTGAGAGGCTACTTTAGAACAACAGACCTCTAACAGTTAACTTTGAAAATATAGCCTCTGATCATGTGTAGGTAAGGCCCCTTAAGCAAATATTTATTTATATTAGTTCCTGGTGAACAGTCTCTACCAGTTTTTCAAAAACAGTCTTTGTGGGTTTGTTGCAACCATTGTGATATATTGGGTAAATATTATCTATTGAATGTATTGCTAAAACACAGTAACTTGAGGTGTTCCAAACAATTAGGTGTTTAAAATATGCTCAGTTTTTTATACAAGGGATCATACAACCTTTAAAATGCAGTCACTATATCTGCATGAAAGATTCCCTTTCCTGATCTTGTTTAAAAAACAAACAACAAAATCCATACATAGAGATTCCTTAAATTTATTTACTTTGCATTTAAGTGACAAAGAATTTTTTCTTCATAAGCTTGGGAACTAGTCATAAAAGGAAGAGAGAAGACAGGTTCTGTTCTAAGTTATGCTGCTCTGAACTATGTGTACATTCCATTCACGCCAAATGAGAACCTTTATTTACAAAGACAATTCTTCAGAACAAGCAATATTCCTTGGTGTGTGTCTGTGCAATGCCTAGCACATTTTCCCTCTACTCTACAACTAAGTGTCATTTTAGTAATCATCATCATCAACAAAATCTCCAGACTTATACTGAAATAACTGAACAGAAGCAAAATCAATCATTAGACCCAGATAATGCATGCTTTGACTCATTTTTAGTCCTTGTAACTTTAATTATTTAAAAGTTGTCAGAATAAGATAACAACATTTTAAGTAGCCTATCCCAAGGATCAAGTACAAGACAATTTTGAAGTTGTCAAAAATGATCTGTAAATTCACACCATTGTAAGTTTAAAAAGTAATTTAAAACTTTTTATTGACAGAGAGCTTCAAATGGAAACTAGTTTTTAATACTTTAGAAAATAATTCTAGGCAGGGTTCCAGCATTACCGCCTCACAAGCATCAGTGGCCTTCCCTCGATATGAGGATGATGTCTGCCAAAAAAGACAAGTCATTGATGAGACTTAAGATGCCTGAAGAGTCCATTTCCTTCTCTACGAGTTTTTCAACCTATGACGGGTATTGCTTAGAGAGAGCACAATTGCTGGCCAGGATGCGTATAGTTTCCTTTGTCCTCTGCTGTTCCTCAGCCTCATAAACAAGGCAATTCTCTTCTAAACAAGCTAAGCCTTGATATATGATATGGCACCATTACAGTTTAGTGATAGTCAACTCTTCCCTGTTCATGGGAGCAATGCCTCCCTTCTGAAGATACACTTTTAGGGAGTCCTTGTAACATTTCCTCTGTCTTCCACAGGTTTTCTTACCATAACTAAGTTGAGAAAAAGAGGACTTGCTTCCGAAGATGAGTATCAGATCTCCATACACAATGACCTGCCCAAGAAAGTTGATGTTACATAATCTTTGTCCCAACACTGGTGTTATCAGATTCAGAAAGAACACTGGTAGTGGTGTGATTGTTTTCCCATCTGAATCACAGAATCTATTGAAGGTAGCACTGCTGGTACAATTCCACATGCTTAAGATGACTTTGGTATGTCACCCATGTCTTGCTCCCATAAGAAAAGAATGGGGATGAATACTGCATTATAGGCCGGGACATTTCCATTTGACGTTATCTGTCAATAAAGACATGATGGAGCAACTCTCTGAGGGTATGTCTACACTACCCCGCTAGTTCGAACTAGCGGGGTAGTGTAGACATACCCTGAGAGATGTGCTGGCACAGAACATGAGAACAGAAAATAGGTGGAACTTTTGTCTTCTTTCTGTATCACACAACTTCTGAACTTGCACAAAGAAAGACTGTATCTGATGTTGATAATTCATGAGCCTAAGATGGGGATGCATGTTCATCCTGTCTTTCCCATTCCCAACAACATATTAGACCTTCTCAGAAGACAATTCCATTTCATAATCATTTTTGTGATTTTGAAATTTGTTTTCTTTCCAAGGTTCAATAAAGCTCTTGAACATTTTCACAAAATAAAATTGTCTCAAACCAGCTATTTTTCTATTCTGGTCTTCTCTCTCTCTGGTCAAAATGGTCAGATAATCTTGAATCTCAAACCTTCTAGATGGAACTCTCCTCAAAATCAATGCCTCTGTGAAATGTTTCATTTTCAAGGAAACAGCAATTTTTTCGGACAAAATTACATTTAGCCAAAAAGTGTTCCAACCTGCTCTGTTATTCACCCTTCTAGCATAGCACCCCCAAACACCAAACAGGACAAGGTAAGGATAAGGCTAGGATCTAGTTTTCTTTGCACACCAGCTGGTAGTCTTAGGCTAGCAATACAAGGAGCATGTGCTATAACTCATAGGATAAACTAGCATCAGGGCCAGGATGTGGCTTGGGCATTAGTATGAGTCATGGGTCAAAGGGCCAGGAGCCAATTACAAGGAATCAGGCAGACTGGAATACCAGGAGATCAAAATAAAAAAACAGACCGGAAGGTAGCGATCAAGAGTCAGTTACCGAGAGTCAGGATATGTGTACGTCAGAAAACAGGAACAGATAAACACCAGACCAGCAGGGCTAGGCAAGGGGAAGCTCAGTTATTCTTCCTGTTCCTCCACTGATTTAAACAGAGGTTACAGTCCGGTCAGGAACCTTTTATCTCCCCCTGTAAGTTTAGGACAGAGCTTATGTCCCAGTTGGTCTTCATGAATCCTGGGCCTAACTGAAGTCTGTGACTTGCCAAGTGGAGCATTAGAGTGTATTGATTCCAGAAATCTGGATTTGATACCTGCGGGGCCTGACAATTACAAAAATGGCTCACCAGACTTGCCTCCAGTGAAAATGCAAGTATTTATCACTCCTACACTCAATATGTCACAAGCAATGTCCTTTGCTATCAAGATAGCCAGCAACCTTAACCCCCAAAGGCACACAGTTCTCTACAGACAAAATGTCTTTGTTCTCTACTATTGTGGACCAATACATGCACGAGAACAGAAGAAGGTACAAAAATCACACTATGGCCCAATGTACTGAATTTCTAGGTATAGTCACAGTGACATATGGACCTAAAAGTGAAATTGTGAAGCTCTGCATTTCAGTTCTATCTAAAAGTGGCACTGTACAATTCTTCTCTTCCTATTCACTAGGGCACTAGCCAGCTCACATTGTTATGCTATTAGTTTTCTAGCCCCCTCCAGAGAGTTTGCTACTAGTTCCTTTGATTGATCTGCAATTTCCCAGAGACTCAGTCAAACCAATAAAAGTGAGACTGATAAAATTACAGTACTGCATCAATGTACTCTCTTTGATTTTTGATGACTGTCTTTGGGTTCAGAAAATAATCTTAAAGCCAGATGGATAGCAAGTTGAGCAGCATGTTCTATAAAGTGAGATAAATGAAGTAAAATTATAGGTTTATAATCAAACATATACAATTAATCTTCAAACCTTTTACAAATAATCTGTATTTTAATGTGTCAGTCTCAAAATGCTTGTGATTAGGAAGGTTATGGAAAAGTGCTACAAAAACAAATATAGCATACCTATCTTTTAAAGGAGCGTCTTACAAATTGAACAGCACGCACAATTTAGGGAATTTTAATAAAAAAACTTTTATTAAATGTAACAAATTAGTCAGTGTATATGAACTCCCACTGTGATTAAGAACTGTCAAGTTACAACTTAATCCAGACAAGACAGAACCCACATTTCATAACCTTCTGGCACATGGCAAAGTCCACATTTCCCCTCTTTTTTATTAGATTGTTGGGAAAAGAGTTTGCAGGAAACTCGGTTGCGTATATCAACAGGCTGTTCTTTTTTATGATTTTATGTGTGATTTACCTTTGGGACAGGCATTGAACAGATCAGATAGATGCCTACAGCTATTATTTATGCATTCAAATAAATACATGTGTATGATGAATGAATTGTGAAGGTGTATATGGCAATGGATTCACATTGTTTTGTTCTTAAGAAGATCTTTGCCTATTCCAATATGCTAAACTACTAACTTCATTGGGTGGGCTCAGCAGGTCACCTAATCTCCAGCCAGATAGGATGTCTAGATCTTACAGGTTCTCACTTTGAAGGTCAAAATATTTGAATTTAGAAATGGGACTTTTCCACCATTGGAGATAGCCCCACTGAGGGCTCTAGACTAATTAGATGTTGGGCAAAAAACAGGAGAAATGAGGAAGAAGCTGGACTAAAGAATGCCTTCTGTCCGCTGCAGACAAAACACATTCTTTGGCTGTGGTAAAAAAGAACACAGTCTTTAACATTACTCTCCTGTTTCCTGCTGCAGCTAAATATAAGGGACAGTTAACGTGCAAGTGGTTATAGACTCAGATGCCTGCTTACCAGTTCAACATCCTTTGATCATTAGGTAGCTGTACTGACTTCAGTGGGACCACAAACAACTCTGATGTATGCAATGACCAAGGGTTATTTCCTACCTAAGTAGTATAGGCTGCCTTCTGTAGGTTGGGAGGGCAACAAAGAAGGTAGAAAAACATATATATGAAAACGTATTTATAGATTAAAAAGTCAAGAGAATTTGTGCACCAAACATAAAAAAGAAAGACAGGGGAAAGAAAAATACAAGAAAATAGGAAAAGCAAAGAGAAAGGGAATAAGACCCAATGGCCTAAAAAGAATGGTAATACAACTTTTTGGTGCAAAGCAACACGGAGATATTAATACATCACTAGAGGAGGTTGTGACAATAAATGGTTGGGAGAACGAAGCAAAGTCTCCCTGACCTGCCAAGCTGACAGGATGAGAATATAAACAGGCAGGGAAAGGTAGGTTGGCAGTGAAAATTGACAATATTTGACAATATTTCCCTTTTTCATTTATATATGCTCTTTCCCTAGTTTGAAGACTCTTCTTGATTTTCTGAAGGCTTCATTATGCTTTGAGATTATGGGACTACATGGAAGATTGCCATGTCACAGTGAAAGTAGTAAAGAAGACTAAACATTATGTAAATCAGCCTCCAGAAAATAAGCTACACTAAATGGGGCTACTTATTACAACCAGAAAAAACGAATTGTTGGATGCCTTAAATTGTACAGAAATTGCAGGGAATAAAACTGGTTAAAATGTTATAGTAACTCTCTCTGTGAATTATAGTGGTGTTACCTTATTTGCAGTGCAGCCTGTATTAAATAACACATCAGACATTTTCCTGTTCTGAATTTGTCAGGACATACCACCTTGTTTTGAAGAATCTGACAAGGATTTATTTTTGTATACTTCTTTAAAAGCTGGAATACATTTAGGCTTCATTTTTAGAGGTACTAAGCATCTATAACTCAAAATGATATCAAGTAACCTTAAAAACTCTAGATTAGTGGGCACATTTGAAAATGATGCTGTTAATGACAGGCCTGTAGATAACAAACACTGAAATGAAAAATCACAATAGGACTTCATTTGCGCTCAGTTCACAGAAATCTCATCAACATAAGCAATATGAAGTTACTTCCCAAGTTAGGAAAGCAGATATATCACAGTATTTAAATGCAGTACACGTAAACACAATCATAGAATCATAGAGCTGGAAGAGACCTCAGGAAGTCATCAAGTACAGCCCCCTGCCCAAGCCAGGACCTATCCCAACAAGACCAACCAAGCCAGGGCTTTGTGAAGACGAGACTTAAAAACCTCTAGGGATGGAGATTCCACCACCTCCCTAGGTAATCCATTCCAGTGCTTCACCACCCTCCTAGTGAAATAGTTTTTTCTAATATCCAACCTACATCCCACTGTAACTTGAGGCCATTGCTCCTTGTTCTGCCACCTGTCACTACTGTGAACAGCCTTTCTCCAGCCTCTTTGGAACCTCCCTTCTGGAAGTTGAAGGCTTCTATCAAATCCCCCTCACTCTTCTCTTCTGCAGACTAAACAAACCCAAATCCCGCAGTCTCTACTCATCGGTCATGCGCTCCAGCCCCCTAATCATTTTGGTCACCCTTCTCTGGACCCTCTCCAATGAGTCCACATGCTTTCTGTAGTGGGGAGCCCAGAACTGGACACAGTACTCTAGATGTGGCCTCACCAAAGCTGAATAAAGGAGAATAATCACTTCTCTGGATCTGCTGGCAATGTTCTTCCTAATGCACCCTAATGTGCCATTAGCCTTCTTGGCTACAAAGGCATACTGTTGACTCATATCCAGCTTCTCATCCACTGTCATCCCCAGGTCCTTTTCTTCAGAACTGCTACTTAGCCATTTGGTCCCCAGCTTGTTACAATGCTTGGGATTCTTCTGTCCCAAGTGCAGAACTTTACACTTGTCCTTAATGAACCTCATCAGATTTCTTTGGCCCAATCCTCTAATCTGTCTAAGTCACTCTGGACCCTATCCCTGCCCTCCAGCATATGTACCTCTCCCCTTAGCTTAGTGTCATCTGTGAACTTGCTAAGGGTGTAATCCATCCCCTCATCCTGGTCATGACATAACAGTAAATTATTATAACAACCCTAAACACTCTCTATTTGTTCAGCCATATTAGAACTGGCTATGTAGTCACCATAATAGCAATGGTTAAGAAGTTGGTGTGCAGTGACAAGTGTTACTCTGCGTTACATGTCAGTTTATTGCACCTACTTGTCACATTTTAAACTTAGACTGTGAGCTCTTTGGGGCCTTCATTTGTTCTGTGTCTGTACACAGCATTTCACAAAGGGGCCTTGACCACTGTTTCCCTTAAGATTTTCTATCCATGAGCTGAGTTTGTCTTATGAACCAATACTGAGGTCATATGTGCTTGTTCAGATGTGTGCCACTGTGGCTCCCAAGTTATTAACAAATATCTTATAAATATTTTTTTAAATGTTATAGAAGAAAGAATACTAAAACAAGGGATAATTAAGAAGGTGCATGACTTTAAATGTTTATTTAATATGAAGTCAAATAAAAAGAAAACTAATACGGAAAAAAATTTAGTAGCTAAATTCCAGTTTATAGCCCTCTCCCAGACCCTACTCCAGCTGGGCTTCCTCCTCAAATAAATCTGGCTCTCCTTTCAGGGAACTATGGATATGTCTACACTACAGCACTAATTCGAACTAACTTAATTCGAATTAGTTAATTCGAACTAAGCTAATTCGAATTAGTGCACCTAGACCTAAAAACTAATTCAAATTAGCGTTTTGCTAATTCAAAATAGCATGTCCACATTGAGTGGACCCTGAACCGAAGTTAAGGCTGGCTGGAACCAGTGCCAGCAGGACATCAGGTTAGGACTTAAGAGTGTGGAGCTGCTGCCACAGGCTAGCCGAGGGCTGTGCTTAAAGGGACCTGATCCCCACCCCGGACAGACAGTTCTCAGGGTTCCCTGCTTGCTTGTCTACCTCGATAAGGGACAGCAAAGCAGTCCTGTCTTGGAGTGCCCCTGAGTGCCCACACTCGGCACATCACAGCACTCGGCCATCAGCCCAGCTGCACTTGCCGCAAGCTGCCATCCGGGGGGATAAATTGGGGGGCTGTCAGGATCCAGGAGGCCCTGCAGGAGAGCTTCCACCCTGAGGAGCCCGCAGAGCCACCCCAGTCCTCCCTACCGGGGGCTAGTGCCCCATTCCTCCATCACCTCCTTCCACTTACCACTCCCTAGCCCCCCATTCATGTACAAAATAAAGGACACGTGTGTTCAAAAATAGAAACTCTCTTTATTTAACAAAACTGGGTGGGGATTAACCTCTGGGAAGACTGGGAAAAGGAGGTGGGAGAGGGGAGGGGGAAACATGGGAGGAGGGAGCTGGAAGGGGGAAGCCAGGGGAAGAAGGAGGAGGGGAAGTATAAAACTATGGTACGCGATATCTTCAGTACTGTGTAGAGATGTGGTCTCCTCACCTCAAAAAAGATATTTTGGCCTTGGAAAGGGTTCAGAAAAGGGCAACTACAATGATTAGGGGTTTGGAACAGGTCCCATATGAAGAGGCCAAAGAGACTGGGAGTTTTCAGCTTAGAAAAGAGGGGACTGAAGGGAGATATGATAAAGGTCTATAAAATCGTGAGTGGTGTGGACAGGGTGAATAAAGAAAAGTTCTTCATTAGTTCCCATAATAGAAGGACTAGAGGACACCAAATGAAATGAATGGACAGCCGGTTTAAAACTAATAAGCAAAAATTCTTCTTCATACAGCACATAGTCAACCTGTGGAACTCCTTTCCACAGGAGGCTGTGAAGGCTAGAACTGTAACAGAGTTTAAAGAGAAGTTAGATAAATTCAAGCAGGTTGGGTCCATGGAGTGCTATTAGCCAGGGGATAGGAATGGTGTCCCTGGCCTCTGTTTGTGGAAGGCTGAAGAAGGATGGCACGAGAAAAATCGCTTGGTCATTGTCTTTGGTCCATCCCCTCCGGGGTACTTGGTTCTGGCCACTGTCGGCAGACAGGCTACTGGGCTAGATGGACCTTTGGTCTGACCCAGTACGGCCATTCTTATGTTCTAAGCTCAGGGTCGGGGGTCTCACTGGATCAACTTGATTTTCATGCAAACCTGCTCCTGGGTTCACATGGAGGCCTCCCCCCAAACCTCGATGAGGTCCACGATCTCCGCACTAGACCAGGCGGGCGCCCGCCTCTCACAACCCCAGGCAGGCTCCTGGAAGCCGCCAGCGTGGTCCTGGGAAGAGGCGGAGGGCTGGGTGGCAGCGGGTGGCTGGCTCATTTCGTGCCAGGTGCAGGGTCTGCTGGCTGGGTGCTGGTAGGCTTGCAACTGGCACAAGCACTGTAGCCAGACTGTGCCCCTTTAAGGGCTCCAGGGCCGGGAGGGGGGCAGGAGAGTTTCCCTGGTTGTGCCCAGAGTGGCCACCAGGGCAAGTTGGGAAGGGCTAGCCTCCAACTAGTTCGAATTAAGTGGCTACACAACCCTTAATTCGAACGTCTTTAATTCAAACTAGACATTAGTCCTCGTAGAATGAGGTTTACCTAGTTCGAATTAAGCGCTCCGCTAGTTCAAATTAAGTTCGAACTAGCGGTTTGCATGTATAGACACTATGAAAGTTAATTCGAACTAACGGCTGTTAGTTCAAATTAACTTTGTAGTGTAGACATACCCTTAGTTACTTGGCCTTTCAGGGCTTGTGTAGGATACACTCTCCATTGCACACCTAGACAACATCTTATTGGATATTTCTACCCATTCACATTGTGTCTCAGGGCTGTATTTTATTTTAGTCATAGGCAAATTCAATCCAGTATAATTCTAGAATGTTCTTTTTATTACAGATAAATAGTCAAATTAGAAAAAATAGTTACATTGAATGCTTGTTCTGCACACAAGACAAATAAATCAGAGCTAGAGAGAGCTCTCTGATCAATCAAGTGCACATTTCCTTTGTCTGATCTGATTCACTCATAAGATTCTTCAAATCTTGAATGTTTATTAATAAAAATAATGTATAAGAAAAGTGACAAATGATATTTCTTGCTTTATGCCAGAGTGCACGGGCACTTGACTGTATTATTTCAAGTGATCAACTCAATTACAAGAGTTATTTTTTCTCAAAGTAACGAATTGTGTATTTGTATGGAAAGGTAATTAAAGGAATTTGTGTAAAGCTGAGCACATGTTGGATGGGTTTAATGAATTTTTTGCAGTTTTAATTAAAAAAAAAATCCAGCAGACAAGAAAGCAAAGGACATTTAAGGCCTGTTCTGAAACTCCTTCATTTTATTCCCTCTAACAAGGCATTCAAAGTATTCAGAGAAGAGACAGTTACTTACCTTTGTAACTGTTGTTCTTCAAGATGTGTTGCTCATGTCCATTCCATGTAGATGTGTGCGCGGTGTGTGCATGTGTCATAGGAAGTTTTTCCCCTAGCAGTAACTCGTTGGACCAGCAAAGGAGCCCCCTCGAGTGGCGCTGCTATGTCGGCTAATACATACTCCTGCTGACCCTGCACCTCCTGGGTTCCATCTTACTGGGCTATTTGGAAGAAGGGGACGCAGGAGGGATTTGGAATGGACGTGAGCAACACATCTTAAAGAACAACAGTTACGAAGATAAGAAACTGTCTCTTCTTCTCTGAGTGATTGCTGATGTCCATTCCATGAAGGTGACTCCAAAGGAGTAACCCCAGGAGGTGGGGTCGGAGTTTTAATCTTCCATGGAACAGAGAACAGCCCTATCCATAACTGTATCCTTCCTAGCCTGGTGAGCCAATACATAGTGATTGGCAAAAGTATGGACTGAAGAACAAGTGGCAACTTTACAGATGTCCAGTATGCGGACCTGAGCCACAAAGGCAGTAGAGAAGGCTGTAAGGAGAGGGACTGGCACCCTGGCCAACACTCTTTAGTAGTGTGATCCATGAAGCGACCGTCTGTGCGGAGACCAGCTGCATCTTCATCTGTTCCATGATTGCCACAAACAGCTGTGGAGACGGAGCCATATACCCTTAGGGGAAAAACTGTTGATGCATACATGCAGACAGTATGTGCACATCTACATGGAATGGACATGAGCAATCACTCGAAGAAGAAAACTATTTTCTCTACCTTTTTGTATATAAAGAAACAAGAACTGATAAAGGTTCTTGTAGGGCAAGAACTTTTGTGGTCCTATTTTATTTAATATAGATACATGGTAACATTTCTATACGTTATTCAACAATTTACCTTGGTGGTTCTGAGCTACAGACAACTGCTGTCTGAACACTAACACCATGTTCTTAGTTAAAAAGCCTCCAATTGAACAAGTCTGTATTTTGTGTTATGAATGCAATAAGCACAAATGTTTCAAATAAACACTAGTTACAAAGATACTTGAATTTAATCAGGTTAAAAAAAACCTAAATTAATTTTTGTTCTATAGTTATTACTGTGCTATTAAATCTCCACAAAAAAAGCTAAAAGGAGCAGGGGATGTTTGAATGATCCATGAAGTGGAGGGTGGCTCATCTCACTTCAGGACCACTAGGAAACAAACGACACATAGTTTAGTCCCTTGATTTTCAGAAACGCTACAGGATTGCGCAGCAGTGGTAGGCGCACAAGTGAGGGGCACCTAGAATGACCTCACAGACGTTTAATCACAGTCTGGACCCTGGCTAGAACCCATAGAAACTTAAAGTCCTCCCAAGATGTCCATGCCACCATCCCCCAACATTGCCCCCATCTGAGCCCCACCTGCCAGCACAAACTTCTCACAAACCCGGCTCAGTAACTCACCAATACACTTTGCTTCTTGCTTCGGGCTCCTTCCCAGACCAGAACACGCTTGCCCTTACAGCCAGAGATTTCCCAGCAGCATGGGCACACATGGTCTGCTCCCAGAACAGCTGGGCAGACACCACACGGTCCTGGCTACAGCTCCAGCCCTGAGGAAAGGCTGAAACTGGAGTAAGGGCCACATAGTGGGTGGTTCGCTGCTTCCAGGGTGGGATTGTGTGGTAGGAGACTGCCCCATATGCCGGGCTGAAGCTGGAGCCACAGTGCTATCTTTAGTACCACCATCCCTAGCCCCTACAGCCAACACACTGACCCAGCTGCTATTTTTAATACCATGGTCCTGTCCCCACAGCACTGGATTCATTATCAGCAGCCCATTGGTTTGCTTTTATGCCCTCACCCAAACTTCCACTTCCCAACTCAAACATATTGTGTGTGCCCTGGGGGAGGGGCTGGCCCGGTGCAGCAGGGGGAGGGGAAAGGTGCTGGCTGTGGGGTTTGCCCTGCTGGCAGGTGGTGCCCATGGGGCCAGCCGGCATGGAGAGTCCCAGCTGCGTCCCTGAGGTAGAGCTGCCCAGCCAGTGTGTGGGGGACTGGTTCTGACTTGCTCTTAGCAACATACCACCCACACATGGCCCCAAAGCAACAGAGATTCCCGGGGGCCTGCCCCTTCACCCCTCCCAGGCTCCTGCCCCCTCCTTGCTTTTCCCTCCCCCCACCCCTAGCCTTCCCCCTCCCTTTTTGCCCTTCCCATTCTCCCCCCCTTTCTGCTCTCCTGGGTCCCTGCCCATCCTCTGCTTTGCCTCCCTGGCACATGCCCCTGCCCTCCATCCACCTCTTCCCCCTAGCAGTCCCCTCCTTGCCCTCCTGACACCTGCCCCTCCCCCAACACCTTCTGCACCCTGGAGCCCACCCACCATCTCATCCACCTTCTGCTACCTGGCACTCACCTCTCCTTTTCCCCTCTGCTGCCATGTCCCCTACCCTCCCGTCACCCCATATGCTCCCCAGTGCCTGCTGCCCCTATCCCTCACCGTCCTCTGCTGTCCTGGTTCCTGCCCTTCTCATTCCCCTCAACCCTCCTGGGACCTGCCCCCCTTCCCATCCTCTCTGTTCCCTGTACCAGTCCTTCCTTCCCCTGTGTCCACCACTCCTCTAGCCCCACTCTGATCATCTGTAGCTACCTTTCCCCATCCTCTCTCCTAATACTTCCCTCTACCCACCTGCCCTGCCTCGCTCATCTGCCTTCTGGTGCCTCTCCCTCCCCACCCTCCCTGTGTCTGCCCGTCTGCTTCACCCCATAATCTCCCTGGCACCTGCACCTTTCCTTACCCCCTGCACCCTCCTGGAGCCTCCCCCTTCACTCACTGCCCCTGCTCTCCTTGCTCTCTTTCTCCCTAGTGCCCATCCCCTCACCATCCTCTGCTCCAGTTCTCATGTCCCTCTGTGCCCACACACATGACTTGCTCCATCCCCTGCCTTCCTCATACCCCACCTCTCCTTTCCACTCTTCTCCCAGCACTCAGTCCTCCCTTCTGCCCTTACCCTTTCCTCTCCCAGCATCACCCTGTTCCCTCTCTTCTCCCACCGCAACTGACACCTTATCTCCCCTCTCCTCCCCTCCTGCCCTTTCCTCTCATTGTCTCCTCTTGGCCCCATGGCATTTCTCTCCTCCACCCAGTCCATTGGTGTCATCCCTTTCTTCTCATGCCCTGCCCTCCCCCACCTGTCAGCACAAGCCCCTTCCTCTCCTCACCTCCACCTTTCCCTTAGACGCCCTCTACCCTTTTCCTCACCTTCTGCCTTTGACATGGCAGGCAGCTGTCCCATTTGTGGGGGGCAGGAGCTGGGTGGCTGTCCAATTTTCAGGTGCTATTTTTAGTTCTGTGGCCCCAGAAACTGCCCCAAAAACTGCCGGGCAGCCACAGCCCCAACCCCAACCCCAGTTGCTCTCAGAGCAGGATTGCATGTCTGGACTGGAGCCTGAGCCACCTGTGGTGCTCTTTTTAGTACCATGGGCAGCCCTGGCTTCAGACCCAGCATGCAGGATAGCTGCCCACCATGCAGTCTTGCCCTGGAAGCAGCTGGGGTTTGGACTGTGTGGTGGCTTCTGGGCTAGGACTGTGGTGCTATAAATAGCATCACGGCCCTGGCTACAGCCCTGACACACGGGGGGTGGCCTCATGGCAGGTAGCTTCCCCATGTGCCAGGACTGGAGCCGGGGCTGCCATGTAGCTGATCCTGGGCCAGGGCCATGGTGCTCATTTTAGTACCGTACCTAGGCTCCAGCTTCAGCAGCCACCACACGGCCCACCTTGGCTGCAGCTCTAGCCCTGAGGAAGGGTTAAAGATAGGGCCAGTTGCCCACAATGTGGTCCCACCCCGGAACAGCAGAGCAGCCTCTACACAGCTCTTCTAATAAGGTGCACAGGAATCAAATTCTTGTTGCGTGCCCTCACAGGTGCACACCTTAGAGGGACCCTTGGCCTCGACCCATGTTTCAGACCTTATGCCTTGTGTCAGTATAGATGAATAAGAAGGCATATCTAAATTATTAGTGCTTCACATATGCACAATTTTTCTCTGAATGTGTCAGTTCTGGTGAGCCACAAAGAGTTACGGGGTAAACTCATTGCTATGTGGAAACAAACAATTTTATGCCTCTGATTTAATGCTTCTTGCAATGTAGAAGATACACTTTTTATTTAAATGAATAATAAAACATAATAAATAATAAAACATATGCTATTATGTAAGAAATATAACCATACATATATCAATAGCTATACCTATAAGAGCTGTAGAATAACCTTTCTGCTTCAAAAGTTTCGCAAATGTTATTTCTTCAGTGGGAAGTCCACCAGAAGAGGCAGAAACTAAGAAGACACCAATGTTTGAAAATGCAGCCATTCCTAAATAAAATAAAAGTAAGTGTGAACAGCATAATAAGGAGAAACAATTTTTATTTGTCACTTCTATATATTTTATTAAAAGATGTCACTAGAACGGCATTTTTCCATCAGCAGCTATGGCAGCAACTGTCAGACAATTGTCTATTTTAGCTGAATCGGGTCATTTCTTCACTTTTATACAAAACTGAGAAATAGAGATAGAGAAAAATCTCAATTTACTGTGGGCCCTGCCAAACAGACAGATAACTTTTATAGTCATTACTATGACCTATCTGTGCTTATGAAAACAAAATTTGGGGTTGTCTGATTTAATATTTCTTAAGACTCAAGAATCATAAGGTAGCGATTAGCTGTGAGTGACAGTAGTGAGCATTCTGATGTTCTACTTCCAGAAATAACTCCTTCTATGAATTTGGGCAAATCACTCAATATATCTTTCCCTCATCTTATCCACCTGTAAACCTATGTGATACTATCTATTTCATAGGGATGTTTTGAGGGTTGGTTAATTGACATTTCTGACGTGTAAATCTGGAATCCTCAGAGCAAGGTACTAACAATGAGATCCCAGTTTTGACTCCCCTTACATCTGCAAAACTCTCTCAGCTCTGTAAATATCCAAATCCACTAATTTTGCAGAGCAGAAGTTCCCCAAGTGTTTACATTTCTGCCTTTGAGCATGCTCACTGCTGCCTCACTTTAGGCATCCAGATGACTATCTCCTGCCTAAGTCCCAGAGGGATTCTGCAACCAGGGAAAGGCAGGCATTCAGCTGCCTAAATTGTATTCTTGGCCCAACCCTGTAGTGTGCTTAGAGTGTCTCTACCAAATTGGTGTCAAGTATCAGAGGGGTAGCCGTGTTAGTCTGAATCTGCAAAAGCGGCGAGGAGTCCTGTGGCACCTTATAGACTAACAAGTGTAGGAGCATAAGCTTTCGTGGGCAAGTGGGTCTTTGCCCACGAAAGCTTATGCTCCTATACTTCAGTTAGTCTATAAGGTGCCACAGGACTCTTCGCCATTTCTACCAAATTGGGTGTCATTCAAAGTCCAGGAGGAAGAAGAGTTGATGCCTACCCTATAACTTTCAGTCCAGTCATTAGTAATAGAGATGTAGCTGTGTTAGTCTGATCTTGCTGAAACAAAAGAAAGGACTGTGCAGCACTTTAAAGACTAACTAGATGGTTTATTAGGTGATGAGTTTTCGTGGGCCAGACCCACTTCCTCAGATCAAATTCTGGAAGACAATTGGCATGACCATATATACCAAAGGAATACAATGGAAAAAAGTGAACACATTATAAAACTGACAAATCAGATTTAGAACAGAAGGAAGGTGAGGGGGAGGGCAAGTATCTGCGGGTATGTCTACACTACAATGGTAATTCGAACTAACTTAGTTCGAATTAGTTAATTCGAACTAAGCTAATTCGAACTAATGGATCCAGACTAAAAAACTAGTTCGAATTAGTGTTTTGCAAATTCGAACTAGCATGCCCACATTAAGTGGACCCTGAACCGGGCTTAAGGATGGCCGGAAGCAGTGCTGGCAGGGCATCAGAGAAGAACTTAGAGCGTGGAGATGCTTTCTCAGGCTAGCCGAGGGCTGTGCTTAAAGGGAACCGACCCCCACCCCGGACAGACAGTTCTCGGGGTGCCCCGCTTGCAAAGCAGTCCTGGCTTGGATTGCCCGAACTACCCACACTGGGCACATCACACCACTCGGCCATCAGCCCGGCTGCACTTGCCGCAGGCTGCCATCTGGGGAGAGGGGGCAATTGGGGGGCTGCAGGAGAGCTTCCACCCCCAAAGGCCCACAGAGCCAGCCCAGTCCTCCCCATCGGGGGCTCGTGCCCCATTCCTCCCTCACCTCCTTCCACTTACCCTTCCCTAGCCCCTCTTCTTGATGTACAAAATAAAGATAACATGTCTTCCAAAATGGAATCTGTCTTTATTGAACAAAACTGGGGGAGACTGGGAAAAGGAGGTGGGAGAGGAGAAGAGAGAGGCTGGGAGAGGGGAGGGCAACTAAAATGATCAGGGGTTGGGAACAGGTCCCATATGAAGAGAGGCTAAAGAGACTGGGACTTCTCAGCTTAGAAAAGAGGAGACAGAGGGGAGGCAGGATAGAGGTCTCTAAAAGCATGAGTGGCGTGGAGAGGGTGCATACAGAAAAGTTCTTCATTAGTTCCCATAAAGAAGGACTAGAGGACACCAAAGGAAAGGAATGGGTAGCAGGCTTCAAACTAGTAACAGAAAGTTGTTCTTCACAAAGCAAAGAGTCAACCTGTGGAACTCCTTGCTGCAGGAGGCTGTGAAGGCTACAACTAGAACAGAGTTTAAAGGGAAGTGAGATGCTGGGTCCATGGAGTGATATTAGCCAGGGGGTAGGAGTGGTGTCCCTGCCCAAAGTTTGTGGAAGGCTGGAGAGGGATGGCACGAGACAAATGGCTTGGTCACTGTCTTCAGTCCATCCCCTCCAGGGTCCCTAGGGTTGGCTGCTGTCGGCAGACAGGCTACTGGGCTAGATGGACCTTTGGTCTGACCCAGGACGGCCATTGTAAGCTCAGGGCTCAGGGTCGGGGGTCTCATGGTCCCCCTTGATTTTCTTGCCAACCTGCTCCTGGGTGGCCAGGCTGGCAGTTCTCCTGCCCTAGACGGCCACTTTCCTGTGCCTAGTGCGGAGATCGTGGACGAGGTCCACGATGTCTGCACTAGCCCAGGCGGGTGCCCGCCTCTTGCGGTCCCGGGCAAGCTCCCGGAAGCCGCCAGCCTGGTCCCAGGAAGAGAGGGAGGGCTGGGAGGCATCGGGTGGGTGGCTCGATCCGTGCCAGGTGCAGAGTCTGCTGGCTGGGTGCTGGCAGGCTTGCACCTGGCACGGGCACCGTAGCCAGCCCGTGCCCCTTTAAGGGGTCCGGGGCCGGGAGGGGGGCAGAAGAGTTTCCCTGGTGTTGGCCAGAGTGGCCACCAGGGAAAGCTGGGGAGGGCTAGCCTCCCACTAGTTCGAATTAAGGAGCTACACACCCCTTAATTTGAACTAGCTAGTTCGAACTAGGCTCAATCCTCGTAAAATGAGGTTTTCCTAGTTCGAACTAAGCACTCCGTTAGTTCGAATTAAATTCGAACTAACGGAGAGCTAGTGTAGCGCCTATGAAAGTTAGTTCAAACTAACGTCTGTTAGTTTGAACTAACTTTGTAGTGTAGACATACCCTGAGAGATAATGATACTAGGGGTGATAATTGGGGACGCTATCTTTGTAATGGGCAAGGTAATTAGCATCTTTGTTAAGGCCCATTCATAAAGTGTCAAATTTAAGCATGAATGACAGTTCTGAGGTTTCCCTTTGTAGTCTGGTGTTAAAGTTTCTTTGAAGCAAGATACATGTTAGTAAGATCGTTAAGACTACGCCCAGATTGGTTGAAATGAAAAGAAACTGGTTTATCCTTGTGAAGATGTCTGATTTGCGGGCATTAATTCTTTGGCGAACTGTCTGAGAAGTTTGTCCCATATACATAGCAGAAGGACACTGTTGGCACATGATGGCATAAATTTATATTTCTGGATGAACAGGAATATGTGTTCTTGAGCTTGTAACTGACATGGTTAGGTCCAGTGATAGTGTCACCAGAGCAAATATGTGGACAAAGTTGGCAACAGGGTTTGTTGCAAGGGAAAATTCCAGTCATTAGCATACTCGTGTGGGATTCAGGAGACCTGGGTTAAATTCCTTCTATATCAGAGTATCCCATAGCTCAGCTCTGTGCTTAAATTGGAATGAAAGGTGCTAGGGCTCAAATAATTTTTTTTTTTTACATTCACAACTCATGAAGCAAGCCCAGAGGTGATGGGGCTACTGAACAGCCAAGCCCAGAGATACCAGGGCTCAGCTCTGGCACAAATTAAGCACTGGCTTAATGATTGGAGCACTTTTTTGACTCTCACTGCCACCACTTCCTTGTCTTCACCTCCCTCGCAATCTGTGTTTTGTGTGGAACAAAGCAGGCACCTAAGATGTCTAAACCATCTGACTCCAGGAGGTAGGTTCCCATTTGTGGACTGCAAAGCAGAGCAAGTCACCTTCTCGTAAATGTTGTTATTTCAGATGTGTTGTTCACACTCATTTGAATCAGGTGTGCATGCACCACATGCACATTGGTAGGATTTTTTCCCCTTAGCAAACCCTGTTGGGTCAGCTGAAGAGCCCCTTAGAGTGGTGTCTTCATAGTGCTCTATACATGACCCTGCTGACTCAACCTCCCTCCCTCTTTGGTTCCTTCTTGCTGGCTACTCTGACAGAGGGGAAGAAGTGTGGGGCTAGGAATGGATGTGAACAATGCAACTGAAAGAACAGTTACAAGAAGTTAATTGTCTTTTCTTCGAGTACCCATTCACGTTGATTCCAATCAGGTGACTCCCACGCTATCTCCCAGAGGTGGGACCAGAGGTAAGGAATTGCAGAGTGGAGAACGTTTGTCAACAGCTGCATCGTCTCTAGATGATGGCACAGTGAGCAATGAACATGTGCACCAAAGATCAGGCTGCCACTCTTGGATCTGCAGATCTCTTGGATACATAATTGGGCCAGGAAGGCATTTGACAAGGCTTGTACCCTTGTTGAATGGGCTGTAATTGCCAGAACTGACACCATGGCCAGATCATAGCAGGTACAGATGCAGTCTGTGACCCTGCAAGAGATGTGTTGCGAAGAGTCCAGCCTGCCACCACTATGAACAGCTGATGTGATTCTCCAAGACATTTCAGACAGGAGTCATGGAGGTCATTAATGAACATAGGCTTTTGGCACATACTGCACACTTTCAAAGCCTTGCGCTTGTGGCATGCCCCAGAGCCCCAAAGGAGGTAAGGGGGATGGAAAGGATCCAGCACACACTGGATAACAAGCAACTACAACTATAATTACATTAGAACTAGAGAAAAATAAACAAACAGAGGGAGTAACTGAGCTAAAGGATTACTTGCTTAGCAAGTGAAATGCAGTTCTAATGGCCACTGTGGATGGTAAGAAGGAATTGAAGGGGGGTTGGATTGGACAGGCAGGGCCATACATTGAGTGCCATGAAGGCATCACTCCATGGCGCATTCTTGCTGATCCAGGGGGAACTGTTAAGGGGAAAAGTTTCTGACAACCGTGTATGCGGCAATGCACGCACCTGACTGGAATTGATATGAACAAACATTCAAACAGGAAGGTGTCTTTTCTTCAGCCTGGACTTAGGCACCGATCTCTGAGCATACATCCATCTGGTCAGCAACTCCCATTGGCTAATTTAGGCAAGTCCTCACCCAGCGTGCTGGTTTCTGTGAATCATATTCTTAAGAGCTTATCTCTTCCCATTCATTGTATAGGGATCCTAGGCATCTCAGTTTGGTGGACCATAGTGTAGTTCCTGTGATTTTTCTAGGCACCAAGACATTAGGTGCCACAATGTTCAGTGTTGCAATGCTGAAATCCCTTCATTGATCATAGAATCATAGAGTTGGAAGAGACCTCAGGAGATCATCAAGTCCAACCCACTGCTAAAAGCAAGACCAAACCCAACTAAATCATCCCAGCCAGGGCTTTGTCAAGTCAGGACTTAAAAACCTCTAGGGGTGGAGAGTCTACCCCTTCCCTAGATAACCTATTCCAGTACTTCACTGCTCTCCTAGTAAAATAGTTTTTCCTAACATCTAACTGGCAGGACCCAGTACCATCTACACCTCCCCCACTGCAACTTGAGACCATTTTTCCTCATTCTGTGATCACTGAGAACAGCCTTTCTCCATCCTCTTTGGAATTCCCCTTCTGGTTGTTGAAGGCTGCTACCAAATCCCCCTCACTCTTCTTTTTCTCTATTGTAGACTAAATAAGCCCAAATCCCACAGCCTTTCCTTGTAAGTCATGTGCTCCGGACCCCTAATATGGATCCCACCATATGTATGTAATTGCAGCAGCAAGAAATGGAAAAGCCATGTTGGACTAACTCATCAAAACAATCTCAACCTGACTTCCAATGTATCCCTCAGTTTCACACCTACAATCAACAAATATCTGGTTTTGGGTTACTTTCCTTCAGATGTTTTTGTGTAAATTATTGCAAGTTGAATCTCATTTTGTTATTTTCTGAACATGCTTCTGATATCTGAAGGTCCTTTGGTATTAGTTCTCTGTCTCCAGTGGTATCTTCAATTAATGCCCATTGAACAGCCTTTATAAATTTAACAAAGAAGAATGTTTACCTTTTCATTGACACGAAGATATTAAAGAAGACTCAGGGCAGGGCAATCAATGCAACTTTCAGCTCAAATGAATGAATTATTCAGAACGACACAAAGACATGAAAACTAGGGTCACAATGGAGAGCTGTGTGCAAATTTAAACATAGTAGGTGCTATTGGTAATAAACACATATTAACTTCCTTTATAACAGAAACTATGAGTGAACCCAGAAGATCACACTGACTGCTGCAGCTGCAGCTTGTTACTTGATTGAAATGAACATACACTTATTAAGCAGGACCCTGAGATATACTTTGCTTTCATTCTCAGAAGCAAGAACAGGAAATGTGTTATCACTAATGAACAAGGAATCTGATTAATATAACAGTCCTTGCTATAAACCACATTTGAGAATGTTATGTGGTGCCATAGTGAGCCACCCAGAGTCTCAGAAAAAAAGCCCACTGAAGTCAATAACAAGCAAAAGCTTCCAAAGTCAAAGTTGCAGGAGGATGCATGATTCTTAAAATGAAGGAGAAGAGGAGGATGAGACAGGAATATGCTTTGTGGTGAAGATTCTGCACTCTCTTTTGCCAAGCTCACAGCTTCACTGGACACTTGATTGAGTATCCAGTGACAATTAAAACACATCCAACCAGGACCAGGGCAGAAGGCAAAAAATGCAAAATAGTTCCCGTAAAAGGCAATATCATTATACATAAATGAATATTAATGAATTTTACCTGATCTGATGGAATATCGGCCTGTCAAAAAAGCTGCTCTGCTTGGGGTACACAGTGGAGATGCTGCTATATGCTGAGTAAATGTCACTCCTCCTTTAGCTAACTTGTCAATATTAGGGGTTCTAGGAAAAAATAAATATACTATATATACACGTATATAATAATTTCATGTTTATTATCTGAAAATGAAATTAGTCAAATCAAATTCATGGGATAAAATTTTCTAAAGTGTCTCAGGATTATATTGGCTTTCAAAGAGACTTAGGCTTCAAAGTCACTTAGGTATTTTTGAAAGAATGATCATGGTCAATATATGGATCTGGTGCAACTATTACAATACACTAAATGCACATCCAGACTTTTCATCTTGGATTATAGCGGAAGAGTAATCCTCGGTTTACTTTTCAGAAACATTCAGTATGTTGTGTACTGAAATATATATAGTGTGTATAGTGCATGTGTATGTCTACACACAAGATACACACTATATTTGCGTACATACAGTACACAATTATGTGTATACATTACACACACACATATATACATATAATACTGTGTGTCTTGTAGATTATTAAATATATAGCTAACATTATTTGTATGAATTTAAAATTTCAGCTATTTTTCATATTTTACAAAGCTTGAATTTTAAATTATTACAGTATAAATGTTATGGGTTTAGTATTTTCTCCTATATAGTGATTTATGGTGGTCCTGGTCTTTGTAGCCTTTGAACCTTTTGATGCCTTTTATGTGATGAGCTGAAAGCTGTGAAATTAATTAGATTTCTGGTGTAAGGCTGAATTGTGCAAGGGACTGAGTTCCTTCTGTGAGTTGCTGAGGTTCTTCACAACCAGCTAACTTCAACTAGTGCTGAGGACATTCATTTGATAGGAAAGGGCCTCTATATTATATGTTCTATTCTACTCAATCAGAGGTTTGATTTGTGCCCTTGAAAATAACTCTTTTAGATGTGGAGACTTAACCTACATGCTTTTTGCAGGAGTACTGCAACATTTTACCTAACCTGGTAAAACAATCATGTTGGGAAGCATTTTTGAATTAGCTAAATTGACATTTGCTTTAATTGATCTAATTAGCATGCCATAGTTAAAGATGAACGCCAATAAAAACAAATCAGTGCTTTATTTTCAAATGTGTAATGACAAGCTCTCCAAAAAGTTACATTTTTTAGAGTACTTCAAAGCATGTACACTACTGAAATTATGTTAAAAAATATCATTCATTTTTCATGCTTGGACTACAATCTTACTTTTATTGATTTTTTTTTGTTGGTGATGCAGCTTTTTTGGAGGACTATGTACAGTAAAACTCCAGTGGTCCGGCATCCAATGGTCCGGCACTCCTGATGGTCCGGCACCATCTGGAACCTGGAAGTGCTCCGGGCAGCTGGACAATTGGAGCTGCTCTGCCCCTGGCTTCCTCGATTCAGCCGCTGCTGAAACTGACCAGCGGCTGACTTGGGAAAGTCTGGGGCAGAGAAGCTAGGGTGCTGACAGGTTGGTCCCGTAGCGCCGCTCCTTCGTGCTGCGGGACCAACCCGGCAGCACCCCAGCTGCTCTGCCCCAGACTTTCCCAAGTCAGCCGCTACTGAAACTAATCAGCGGCTGACTCCGGGAAGCCCGGAGCAGAGCACCCCATCTGCTCTGCCCTGGACTTCCCGGAGTCAGCCACTGGTCAGTTCAGCAGCAGCTGACTTGGGGAAGTCTGGGGCAGAGCAGATGGGGTGCTGCTGGGTTGGTCCCGCAGCGCCGAGGGGTGCATCCCCGCCACTCCACCCCAGACCCCTCCATAGCCCCCCCTTCCGATAGTCCGGCATATCTGATAATCCGGCACCCCCCGGGGTCCTAAAGGCTCCAGATTATCAGAAGTTTACTGTATATTAACCTAAATTTCTTCCTATAAAAGTAAGGAAACAATGAAATCAAACAGTCTAGACTGCAAAAAGAAAATTAATCGTTCTGACAAAAGAAATCTTGAAGCTCTAAACTGTATTTTAAATAGTTCAAAATCTATAAGCATATATTATGCTCTATGTATAGATGTATACTCTGCACGTATGCTCTATGTACAGATGTATTCTCTCCCCCTCCTCAAAGTGTTTTATCAAACCTTAAAGTTTTGTTTCCATAACATCCCAGATCTCCAATGCCAAGGTCATCAACCATGATTACAATAAAGTTGGGATCTGAAGTGCTGTAACTTTTGGCTTTCTTTGCAGCACAATGATAAAGCAGTAGAAGTACAAGGATCCTCATCTTCCTCCTAGAAGTAGTAAACGAGTAGGAAACATTAAGGATGAAGACCATTGTTTATGTTCACATTATTCTAATTCAGAAACAATCATTTCCTTAGCTGTTACAGCTTGAACAAAAGATGAAGAAAGAGCGATTATTATGGCTTTTAAGTTGACTCATAGGGTATGTCTAAACTACATGACTCCGTCGACAGAACCATGTAGATTAGTTTACTCAAAAAAGGGAAATGAAGCGGCGATTTAAATAATCGCCGCTTCATTTAAATCAAAATGGCCGCCACGCTGTGCCGATCAGCTGATTGTCGGCACAGCGCGGCAGTCTAGACGGGGATCTGCCGACCTCAGAACCCTTCGTCGGCAGATCCTGTTAGCCACGTGAAACAAGGCTTACAGGATCTGCCGACAAAGGGTTCTGGGGTCGGCAGATCCCCGTCTAGACTGCCGCGCTGTGCCGACAATCAGCTGATCGGCACAGCGCGGCGGCCATTTGGATTTAAATGAAGCGGTGATTATTTAAATCACTGCTTCATTTCCCTTTGCCCTCCTGCCTAATCTACATGGCTCCGTTGACGGAGCCATGTAGTCTAGACACAACCATACTCATGTCAAAGTAGAAAATTTGACCTTTTTTAAAAAAGTGAAGACTTTATTATGTCTGTTTGGTTTGGCACCTCTTTTTCTAACACAAATCCATCAGTGTTACATTCAAATTTAAAAAAAAATCTCTGTTAGGATTTTCTTTGTATGTTAGAATACTACCGCAATAAACCAGCATGTACACATAATGAAAAGAATGTTTTCAAATAACCATTACAATTTTAAAAACCTAAAGAGAGAACATTTGGGAACTTCAGCTGCTGATTGATGGGAACAACTTTCAGAGATTTCAGAAGTAAACAATTTTCATAGCAAAATACTATCAATGTGAAAAATATTTCTATTGAGGAGTCAGTATTGTTGTGGTAAAGGCGGTGAAGATTGAACTACTGAAATGAATGCCTAAGAGGGAACTCTAAAAAAATGGTTTAAACATAATGGGTTGTAGTAAAATAATATCAAAATGTTTGACGTGAGATTACAATGAGCTATTAACAATACTACAGCCACAGGAAAGCCTACCAGAAATAAAAAATAGAAAAGTGATATTTCTTCAATTTCCTGGTTATACTGTTAAGCTTAAAAACATAAAGATTGATACTTTTATATCCGATGCTGGACGTGAAAACACTTTCACCAGGGCCGATCCTAGGGAGGCTGACTCCCAATAGAATTTAATCTGACCACGGAGATGTGAACAAGAGGCTGGAAAAAAAACCAACAACCCAAAATAGGACTATTCTATGTTGCCTGAAGTGGGATTTTACACAAGTCAAATATGAGGGATGGTGTTTTGTTAGAAAGCAGACTGAGAAACTTTTTTTAGAAGAAGATACTGAAACAAAGGCCCTTTCTCCATTGCAAAATAAAACAGTAAATCTTGAGTTCATTAACTTGAATTATAATCCAGTTGAACACAAGGCAGTTTGAAGTCTTCACATGAATTAGTCAGCTGAATTAAAATCCAATAAGGGAAATTCATAGTGGAGTCCCATCCCCCACTTTAACTGCTTATAAATCCAAATAAGATGATAAGATATTGCCATGAACTAAAATTTCACATCAACTCCTTCTCCATCCTCTTCTTCCTGGCCAGGTAGAAGGAAAGACTCTGAACCAGGACGTGACAAGATGATATTGGGAGGCAATTGCATGGCTAGTCAGAAGCTGCAGAGAAAAACCCTGAATAACTATATACAGCGAATGACTTCCAGAAAATACAGCTGGGTGCAGATCTGTGGGACTCAGGGAGCAGCACCTCTAATTGAACCTGATCTAGAGGTCTGCAAGCTCCCGTATACTTTTAATAGAGAAATCACCCAAGACACTAAGAACACTGACTCCCCAATGGACTGACCCCAGTGACCCAAACAAAAAAGCTCTATTGCTCACTTGGAACTGTAAATGAACAGGCCTCTCTACTCAGGGTATTTTCGATCTTTCCTTTTCTTGACAGACCAACCAAGATACCATTTTAACCCTACCATGCATCTGAGGGTACATCTAGACTATGGTGCTATTTTGGGATACTTCCAGAAGTATCCCAAAATAGCAACGCCACATCTTTAAATGCTCCCGCTATTTCCTGAAATAGCGGGCCAGCTATTCTGGTGTCCCTGTAACCTTCATTCCACAAGGGTTAAGGGATTTGTTGGAATAGTGCCTTATTTTGAAATTTGGGTCTGTCTACACAGCTCCAAATTTCAAAATAAACTCTTTTGACCTAGACTCGAAGCTTATTCAGACAAAAGGGTACTGTCTAGACTCACCTTAAGGGTAGGTCTAGACTACACGCTTCTTTCGAAACAAGCTTTTTCGAAAGATTTTTTAACAGCCACAACTTTTTCGAAAAAGTGGATCGCTTTTTTGAAAGAGAGCACCCAAGCAATCTGGATGCTCTCTTTCAAAAAAAGCCCTGTTTGCGGTCAAGGACGCTTTTCGAAAGAGCTCTTTTGAAAAAAGGCATTCTTCCTCATAAAATGATGTTTACCGCTCTTGAAAAAAACATCGATTTAATTTCAAAAGAACATGGCGGCAGTATAGACGCAGGTGAAGTTTTTTCAAAAAAACCCTGTAGTCTAGACATAGCCTAAGTGATTACTGGGTCATGCCAGAGCTGTCATCGACAAATGGGAACACTAGACTTACCAGCTGAGATATTATCAGTGCCCCAAAGCTGTGGCATACATGGGGCACAACAGGTACCTTAAGTGCTTGCAAAACCTCAATGCTAAGCAGATAAAATTACAATATGTTTCATGGGAGTCTAATACTTTATGAGTCAAAAAGAAAGAAGTAGGACTAGATTAGACAAGATGGGAGCAGGTTACATTCAGCTCCTATTACATTTCCCTTTTTGGAATCTCCATTTAATTCTTTATTGAAGCATAGACCAAGGTCCTCTCTTTTCCAGGACCTTTCCAGGAATATTACGCGGAATCAAACCAGGGGCTATGATACTCAAAATCCTCTCATGGGGTATTAATAACATCTCTCAATCTGAGAGGTACATATAGTGCAGGAATAGTACTTGAATTATTCTTAAATTCCTTTAAACAAGACCTATTATGTCGTAAATCTATCACTGTGTTATTCCTACACAGTGTTTCACAAATGCATTTTACTGCTATTACAATTACAGAATCATAGAAGGCTAGGGCTGTAAGGAACCTTGATTGGTCATCTTGCCTAGTCAAAGCATGACTAAATAATAACTATAATAGTAACTAGACCATTCCTGACAGGCAGGGGCTGCTCCGGTGGCCCGGCTTGCGCAGTTCCTGACTGTGGCAGGCCCAGGCGCCCCACAGGCAGGGGCTGCTCCAGCATCATGCCCGAGCAGCCTCTGTCTGCAGTGGGCCCAGGCACCCTGAAGGCAGGAACTGCTTGGGCTAGGATGTCAGAACTGCCCCGGCCTGCAGGGCTCCCTGGCCCGCTGCAGGCCAGGATGCTCTAGCCCAGATGGTGCAGCTGCTGCCTATGGCAAGGCAGGGGGAAGGAAAGGGAAGCTGCTCAAGCCCAGCAGCAGGCATGGGAGCCACTGTAGCTGGTCTGAAGCAGTCTCCCACTTGTCCCCTTCCCCCTTCATCAGTTAACCGGTTAACAAATTAAACAGGATTTTACATCCCTAAGACATACCCCAACTATCTCAGACATAGCTTACCTGTCACCTCTAGCACTATTTAATCTGCAGTGCGTGTCAGTACATGTAGTGTGGATTCTTCTGAGCTAGAATCAAACTACAGTTTCTCTCAATCCTTATCCAAACACTGCTGCCTTGTTAGCAAACAGAAAGAATGCTGAGCAATTCTCTCAGCTAGAAGCATTGAGTTCTTTGGTAATACTGTAGTTGATCTGGTTGCCTCAGTTTGTGGTCAGGTACATAAGAAGGGCCATACTGGGTCAGACCAAAGGTCCATCTAGCCCAGTATCCTGTCTGCTGACAGTTGCCAGCACCAGGTGCCCCAGAGAGGTTGGACCGAAGACAATGATCAAGCGATTTGTCTCCTGCCATCCCTGACAAACAGAGGCCAGGAACACCATTTTATCCCCTGGCTAATAGCCTTTTATGAACCTAACCTCCATGAAATTATCTAGCTTTTCTTTAAACTCTCTTATAGTCCTAGCCTTCACAGCCTCCTCTGGCAAGGAGTTCCACAGGTTGACTACACGCTGTGTGAAGAAGAACTTTATTTTATTAGTTTTAAACCTGCTACCCATTAAGCAGGTAAGAAATCATGCCTATAGCAAAAATTGTACAGCTTTTAAGACAACATATACAATATCCAGTTCCTTTCTTTATACTCTTTACGGCACTATTTTTTCCGCATAATCCCAGCTGAATCAGGTAAGTGCCCTACTGCCTTCATCTCACTTGAGCTCTACCCCAATTTAAAATCTCAATTTAAAGCAGGTAGCTAATATCTAAATGTGATTTCCACGGACATTTGATCTTTTACTGGAAACAAATATTTTATCCTAGCTCTCCCACTTAGACCACAAAATACACCACAGCGGACCACAGTGTTAGAATGCTCACTAGATAAACTTTCCTCTAGTCCAGAATGGAGCCCAAGATTCCCAAGTCCCACCATTTCTCTTCTGTCAGCAACTATCTGTAAAACCACCTGGCAAAGTACGTCTCATTCCCTTCTAGTGCTTGTATTAGGATGAAACCCTAATACTGTGATCAGTTACTCTATTATCTTCAACAACAGAGGTCTACATAGAGAATTTAAAGGTTCCAATCCTCCAGTTGGCTAGTGTGTGCCAACTGATTTAATTTGAGAGCAACTGACTTAATTTGCTTAAACATACACACACACAAAATTACACACAGAAAACTATGTTCAAATATTATTAAGAATGCAAAATCAAGCATTTCAAAAAGTAGAAAATGCCAGAATTAAGGTTGCCTGTGCAATCTTGCTTTGCTACCCTTGCACATATGATACAGTCTTTAATCACAAAGTCATATGCTGTTTTCTCGCCTAAACAGCAAACAGTTGGGTAAGACCTTACTTTTACCTCCAAAGCATGGTAGAATCTTGCTGGAATCACTTTAATAATTTAGGGGGCACAGCCTAATTCGGGGGTGCTCTTGTGTTATCAAAAGCCTGTTCGGCTTGATGGTTGAATGTGTTGCTACGCATGGGGAAACTACTGTGACATGCTCTGAAATATAAAGTTGAAGGAAAGAGGTAAACATAAAAACTCTGCAAATCATTCAAGCCGCTTCAATCAGTTAAACATTATTTACTCTGATTTCCTACTCTAAGGTAGCCACTGTTATATGACATTAAAAATACAAAGGTGACCATGAAGCACTAACAAAAACATTATTTTATATGAAATCAAGCATATCAGGGTATGTGTGTTTTGACAACTTTTACAAACACTAAATTTCAAAGATTTAAGCCAATTGAACAAAAAACCACACAAGCCTGTACTTTAGTTAGAATATATGATCCAGAACAAGGAACCCTTTTTGAACCTCTGATGAGGCCTTAGTCAACAAGGTTATGTTGTTAAAAATCCCAATATCGACAGTTTTTTTGGTTTCTAGTACTAAAGTAGTACAATAAATGGCAGCCATAATTTAGAAGTTGGCTAGCCATAATTCTTCATATCTTTATTTCAGGAAGATTTTGAGTCTGGACAGAAACACAAAACAGTAAACTGCTTAATACAGTTGAAAAAAATTTAATCACTGAAACCTATTAGATTGTAATTTTCAACAAGAAACTCTATGCTCTTCTATGACTAGTATCATATAGACTCTTAATAAACTTATTTTTGAAATTCAGTCTATAAGAAAGATATGGTAATAGCCATTCCCTTAAAAATATTTCTAGACCATCTTCTTTGGTACATTTGCTAGAAGTCCCAATTTCGCTGGTACCAGCCTGGTGAATCTGTCCTTCCTGAGGATAGCTTCATTCATGGACTTGGTTCTCTGATATCAAACCTCTGTGGTGCTGCAATATGTACTACCCCTCACTGCAGGGAAAGCTGCTGAGCTGCTGTCTGAATAAACTCCGTAGCTACTGTCATGACCAGGGATTCTTTTCTGCTCTTGAAGAGATCTGTGGTCCATTTAGTGAGAGCAAATGAACATAAACACTGATTCAACCCGTCTTAGCAATAACAGCTTCCATCTCTCTTCTGAAAGGGTGTAGAAAGAGTGAGACAGAAAAGGCCAGACAAACACAAGGCAGAAAAAGGAAGAAACACATGCTGGTCAAGAAGACAAGCGAACCACTGGTAGCCACTGGAGAAGTGATGAGAATGGAAGGGAAGGTTTTGAGAGTGGGGAGGAGAAATGGCTTTGGTGGAGTAAGAAGAGGAAGGCAATTTTTTCCAAACAAGGCAAGAATTCAAAAGTGGAAATACTGCAAGGTTTTGTTTATATTTTTTTAAGAAAAAAAATAGACAGCTGTTCAGTGGCTGATGGAACTTCTCTCTCATGCATTCCTTATCTATCTACAAAACTGCCCTTTGTAACATTTCTCATATATGGGCAAGCCTACAATATCTAGGCATTCAAATACAGGCAGTCCCCGGGTTACATACAAGATAGGGACTGTAGGTTTGTTCTTAAGTTGAACTTGTATGTAAGTCGGAACTGGTACATATTGTAGGGGAAACTCTAGCCAAACATTTCTCCAGAGCTCAGTTTTATTCTCCCACACCTCACTTCCCTCAGTCCTTTATTCTCAAGCTGAGGTGTCTGCTGAGAAAAGCCGCTCCGCGTCTCCCTGGTCTGCTGGGGGGAAGCAGCTAGTGCGGGGTTGCCTCACCCCGTTTGTAAGTAGGGATCCGATGTAAGTCGGATCCATGTAACCTGGGGACTGCCTGTACTACAGCAATACACACCACGGCAATGCATTTACATGAATTTAAAATTAACCAATTCTAGTACGGGAAATAACTTCTTTGTGTGATGGAATAAAAGTGGTGCTTGTTAAGTTTGAGACTAATAGAAACTCACAAAGCCAAAAGAACAGACCAGCTTCAGCTCAGCAATAAAAACTTGGGGTAAAATCCTGGCCCCACTGAATGGGATTAGAATTTCACCTATGTTAGTTTTCCTTAGAAAGACAATCTAGGCTGCTATAATCCCATATTTTAAAAAGGTAGAATATTAAGTTCATTTACAAATGACCACGTAATATTACAATGCAAGAAAAACACAAAGATAAGACCCAGTAAATGGATACAGAATGTAGTATATAACAACAGCGAGAAGTCCTGTGGCACCTTATAGACTAGCAGATTTATTGGAGCATAAGCTTTCGTGGTGGCAAAGACCCACTTTACCAGATGCATATGAGAACAGGTAATTTAACTGAACAAATTGAAGGATGACAAAGGCTGGCCAGCAAATAGGACATTAGTTGTAAACTTGAAAAGCCTTGTTTTATGTCCATGCTCAGAGTCTTGTGGGACTCAAATCAAGTCACTTAGCCTGTCTATGCCCCAGTTCCTCATATATAAAATGGGGATAATAGCAATTCTTTACCTCACATGTGCATTTTAGGGCAATGGGAGCATAGGGCAATGGGACCATATAAGAATCTAAAATAGACAGTATCAAACACTGGATTTCTATTTATTTGAACCTATGTTTATATAATCAAGTTAAATACCCTTTAATGGAAATGTATGAATTTCAAGTAGTTTAAAAATAATTCATCCAAATAGAATTTTTACTTTTACAAACTGCAACTTAATCAAACATAATCAAAGAACTGAAGCTTCCAGTACATGCCAATTCTCAAAATACTGATCATGATGTCACTTTAAAATGGCTAGTTCATGAGTTTACTCAAATCATAAATCATGACAAAAAAGATATTTTAATGATTGGTTTTTGCTAAAAAATGTAGGGTGTAGATTCACAATCTTGGTTGGTGCCCATCTCTGTTAAACACTTTATGGAGGTTTCAAGAAGGTGCAGCTAAATACAAATTTCTGTTTTTATTAAAATAATAACCCCCATCCTTAAATCATGATGGAACAGAAACAAGGGAAAAAATGAAGCAGTTTCCATTCCACCATCTAAATCAACAAAAATGAACATAGCAAGATGTTTAGAAAATCCTAAGGAAAAAAATGTTTAATTTAGATTATAAAATATATTATGTTTCTAAATTCCACCAACCCTGTAACTAAATAACCACTTTGGACAGAAAAGAAAGTAGAGGATTAAAATGAAAAGCACTCATCTAAATGTTACCTTTGCTCATAATTCATGTTAGTTACTGCATTCAGAACTGTAGTTTTCATTTTACACACACAAAATCTCTTTTTTTTAACAAACTCTAATGTATAGAAATTCACATGCATAGCTGTTTTTACTTTACGTGGATTTACCAAACATTTCTTTTCATTACAAATGTTGTCTTGTGAACAATATATTTTGACACCTCATGCAGAAGCTGAAGATTTGTCCTATTTCTTTTAACAGAATTAGAAGTGTGCCCAGTTTTCTCACCAATTAGCTACTTGTCATCAACTTGATTATTATAGGAACATGCAGCAGCTGTAGCTATAATTGCTACAAAAAAATCCTTCACACACACAACCTCCCTATAGTTTTATTCAGTTTAAGTGATTAATCTCTAAACTATTCCTTTCACATAGAAATCTACAGGATCCTTTGAGAAAATGTTTCACATGTCTTCTACTAGGAGGTTTGTTAAAGCAAACAACATTTAAAGATACTCACTTCAAAAATATTCTGAGATATACATGAATAGTATACCAATAGTGGATTTAAACTGGTTTAATAGGCAGCTAATATTTTAGTATGTAGTTGTCACATGAAAAATATGCGCTTGTTAGAAAAACACACTGCAGAATCATCTGGATTAAAAGAAAAAAATTCCTCACTGTGTATTGGAAAAACACAAAACACAAGCTTTGGAATCATAAAACAGAATGGGAGGAACATACTCTATATCAGTGGTCCCCAACGCAGTGCCCGCGAGCGCCAAGGTGCCCGCCAGGCCATTTCTGTGCACCCACCGAGTGATCAGGGCCGGCCCCTGGCAGCGCATGGGCGGCCCCGCCCCCGAGTGTACGGCACAAGGACTGTGCCGGCTCCAGGCACATGGCACAGGGGCGGCGCCGGCCCTGGACACGCGGCGTATGGGCTGTGCTGGCCCCTGGGCACGTGGCACAGGAGCGGCGCCAGCCCCAGGTGCGTGGCGCATGGGTGCTGCCAGCTCCTGGGCATGCGGCATATGCGCATCCCTGCCCTTGGGCATGCTGCACAGGAGCAGTGCTATCCCCGGGCATGCAGCGCATGGGTTGTTCCGGCCCCGGGTGCATGGCATATGGGTGTCCTCGCCCCAGGCACGTGGCACAGGAGCGGTGCCGGCCCCGGCAGTGCAGTGCATGGGTGGTGCCAGCACTGGGCACACGGCGTATGGGTGGCCCCGCCCCAGGCATGTGCGCAGCCCCGCCCTCGGATGCCCGCCACGTGAGTGGCCCCGCCCCCAGGCAGCCCCAAAAGGTTGGGGACCACTGCTCTATATCAATGGTTTTCAAGCTCTGGGTCGTGACTAGTGGAGGTGTTCAAGCAGGAGGTGTCACATTGCATGTCCTGGCACTACACTACATCCCAGAAGCAGCCAGCAGCAGGTATGGCTCCTAGGTGGGGGGCCACGAGGCTCCATATGCTGCCTCCACCCTGAGTACTGGCTCCACACTCCCATTGGCCAATTCCCAGCCAATAGGAGCTGGGGTACAGGGTCTGGTGAATGTGTAAGTCAATGTACGTATACTAGGAAAGGCACACAATTAGTAACTTCTGTCAGCAGAGCTTATTGCATACATGGTGTGCTTCTTTCATTTCTCCATTCCACCCACCAGCTCTCTGGGTTCCGTCCTCTCATCCATTTCGAGGACTCCCTAAAACTCCCCCAACCATTCTCCTAGTAGGAGTCTGTTAGCCTTCATTCTCTCTACTAGCTAGGTCCCCCCAATCTCTCCTCACTGATGGTACTGTTGATTCCCATTCTCTTCCCACAGCAGGATTCCCTAATCTCCACACACCAGGCATTCTTGTGTTCCACAACCACCCCCTAGGTTTTCTGTGCATATCTCCATAGCAGGATTCACCATTCTGCCTACCATTCCAAAGGCTGAACTTCCCACCCCCTTGAGATTAACTGGTTTGGGAAGGATGGACAGATGCAGGTTGGTACATACTCCCACAGCCATTAAGTAGACTTGAGGAGGCAGGTAAAATAGGAAGGAGGGATTTTTCTGAATGAACGAATGAGGCCTCCTTTCTTTTACCTACTAGGTGAGAACTGCCATACAAAAGCGACAAGGAGTCCTGTAGCACCTTATAGACTAACAGATGTATTGGAGCATAAGCTTTCGTGGGCAAAGACCCACTTCATCATCTGTCAAAGTAGGTCTTTGCCCATGAAAGCTTATGCTCCAATACCTCTGTTAGTCTATAAGGTGCTACAGGACTCCTTGTCACTTTTACAGATCCAGACTAACACAGCTACCCCTCTGATACTTGACTCCTTGGATACAGATGCTCCAAGCAGAAGCATTAATTAGTTCTATTTAAGGTGAAGTGATTTATGTTCTGGAGACTCTATATTTCAGTGACAGTTGAATACCTAACCTGAAAATCCCATTAGAGACTTATTTGCATCTGTAGGTATCCAAATACCATTGAAGATCTGGCCATAAGTTATTAAGAATTAGGATCAGGAGGGTTTCCCTCATTGTGACACAGAAGTCCCACGTATGAAGATACAAAAAACATGCAGCTTACTCCACTAGGACCAGCAAACTGCAACTTAATCAAACATAATCAAAGAACTGAAGCTTCCAGCACATGCCAATTCTCAAAATACTGATCATGATGTCACTTTAAAATGGCTAGTTCATGAGTTTACTCAAATCATAAATCATGACAAAAAAGATATTTTAATGATTGGTTTTTGCTAAAATATGTAGGGTGTAGATTCACAATCTTGGTTGGTGCCCATCTCTGTTAAACACTTTATGGAGGTTTCAAGAAGGTGCAGCTAAATACAAATTTCTGTTTTTATTAAAATAATAACCCCCATCCTTAAATCATGATGGAACAGAAACAAGGGAAAAAATGAAGCAGTTTCCATTCCACCATCTAAATCAACAAAAATGAACATAGCAAGATGTTTAGAAAATCCTAAGGAAAAAAATGTTTAATTTAGATAATAAAATATATTATGTTTCTAAATTCCACCAACTCTGAAACTAAATACCCACTTTGGACAGAAAAGAAAGTAGAGGATTAAAATACAGGCAGTCCCCGGGTTACGTACAAGATAGGGACTGTAGGTTTGTTCTTAAGTTGAATCTGTATGTAAGTCGGAACTGGCGTCAGCCGCTGCTGAAACTGATCAGTTTCAACTGCGGCTGAATCTGGATGCCAGTTCTGACTTACATACAGATTCAACTTAAGAAACCCAGGCATCCCCAAGTCAGCTGCTACTGAAACTGATCAGCGGCTGATTCCAGGAAGCCTGGGGAAGAGCAACTCTCCTGGGGCTTCCTGTAGTCAGCCGCTGGTCAGTTTCAGCAGCGGCTGACTTGGGGACGCCTGGGGCAGAGCAGCTGGGGTGTGCTGGGTTTGGTCCAGTAGCGCGGCTCCTCGGCTCTACTGGAGCAACCCAGCAGCACCCCAGCTGCTCTACCCCAGGCATCCTGATTCAGCCGCTGCTGAAACTGACCAGCAGGGGCTGAATCAGGACGCCTGGGGCAGAGCAGCTGGGGTGCTGCCGGGTTGGTCCGGAGCGGCGCTGCGGGACCAACCCGGCAGCCCCCAGCTGCTCTACCCCAGGGGTAGGCAAGAAAAGCCTGGTCTGCTGGGGGGAGGGCCTAGCTGCACCCCCCCCCCCCCCCCAGCAGACCAGGGGAACAGGAGCAAAGCCGCGGAGCACGCCCACAGCGGGACAGCCCAAGCACGCCCGGGCGGTCCCGCTGCGGGTGTGCTCCAAGGCTTTGCTCCTGTCCCCCTGGTCTGCTGGGGGGGGTCCAGCAAAGCTCCTGGACACCCCCAGCAGACCAGGGACACCAGAGCAAAGCCGCCGCCTGGGCGGCTTTGCTCATTTGCCCGGGAGCAAAGCCGCCCAGGCGGCGGCTTTGCTCGGGTGTCCCTGGTCTGCTGGGGGGGTCCAGTGGCTATGCTGGACCCCCCCAGCAGACCAGGGGGAGAGGAGCAAAGCCGCCCAGGCGGGGGGAGTCCCGCTGCCTGGGCGGCTTTGCTCCGGGGCAAACGAGCAAAGCCGCCCAGGCAGCCGGACTCCCCCCGCCTGGGCGGCTTTGCTCGGGTGTCCCTGGTCTGCTGGGGGGTCTAGCGGCTTTGCTGGACCCCCCCAGCAGACCAGGGAGACCGGGAGAAGCTTTTCTCGCCCCGGAGGACATGGGTGGCGATCCGCCGCGCGTGAGCTCCGGGGCGAGAAAAGCCCCGTTCGTAAGTGCGGATCCGACCTAAGTCGGATTCGTGTAAGTCGGGGACTGCCTGTACAGAGCTAGCTTTGGTGGTCTAAAAAGCCCCTGGCCAATGAACCTCCCATCACTAATCCCAACATTAATTTTAAAAAAGTTTCTAGCTTTTTTTACTGCAGAGAAATTTTTCAAACTGTAAGTCAATGACAAGAGCTGAAAGTCTGCCTAAGTTTTCATGACCTTGCTCACAACTACTCGTGGGTAATCTCATAGACTCATAGACTTTAAGGTCAGAAGGGACCACTTTGATCATCTAGTCTGACCCCCTGCACAATGCAGGCCACAGAATCTCACCCACCCACTGCTAGAATAATTCTCTCACCTGTGTCTCAGATATTGAAGTCCTTGAAACGATGGTTCAAAGACCCCAAGATGCAGAGAATCCTCCTAGTGACCCGTGCCCCATGCTACAGAGGAAGGCGAAAAACCTCCAGAGCCTCTGCCAATCTACCCTGGAGGAAAATTCCTTCCCGGCCCCAACTATGGCGATCAGCTGAACCCTGAGTATGTGGGCAAGACTCACGAGCCAGACACCCAGACATCTCTGGGGTCTGTGAGAACCATAGTCTCCTGACATAATATTCTGGCATGTCTCCCGCATCCAACCAATTCAATAGAAAGGAGTATGCTGCTTAATCTGTCACAGTGTCTGGGTGAAATGGCTGCTCTGCCTCAGCAGAGTGGTGCACAACAGCACTTTCTACTGGCAAATCTGAGCCCAAATCTTTTGAGGTAGCTATGATGATGTTCTGTGGTAAAAGTTGTGCTGCATTCATGTAAGATTCCCCTGTTCTAAAGAGCTGACAGACTAATAATGTAGATTAAGTTACAGTGAGTTTAACAAATAGCACATAGCAACAGATTCTGTCACATAGGCCGTGTCCAGACTCAGGGTTTTTTTCGGGAAAAGTAGCCTTTTCCCGAAAAAACTTCCCCTGCGTCCAGACTCAAGCCGCATTCTTTCGAAATTATTTCGAAAGAACGTGGCTTTTCTTTCGATGGCGGTAAACCTCATTTCACGAGGAAGAACGCCTTCTTTCGAAAGTTCCTCTTTCGAAAGAAGGCGTTCTTCAATGTAAATAGGGCTTCCTCGAAAGAGAGCATCCAGACTCGCTGGGTGCTCTCTTTCGAAAAAGCGGATTGCTCTTTCGAAAGATCCGCCTGCAGTCTAGACGCGATCTTTCGAAAGAGCCTCTTTCGAAAGAAGCCTGCAGTCTAGACATAGCCATAGTGGCACAAATTAGGGATGTTAGTGGGTAATAACCGTATGAATTCTTAGTGTTAGTTGACTATTCTATAGTCCCTGGGGTCAGAGATGCAGCCTGTGCAATCAGGCCCCACTCCTAGGAAGCCCCCTGCCAACATGCACTTCTGCCTCTCTACCAGGGGCAGCAGCACGGGACACCAGGCAGGACCAGTTCACAAAGAGAGCCAATTTAAAAATCAGTTCCCCTCGTGGACCAGCTGCCTACCGCCCCCATGGACAGAGGCTGCTGAAGGGGAGGAAATAGGGGAATCTGTCACGAAGCAGCCTTTGTTCACGGCAGCTCAGGCTGGCCACAGACAGAGGCTGCCCCTGTCCGCGGGGGGTCTGAGTTCCCCAAGGATAAAGGCTGCTCCAGATAGAGGCAGCAGCACATGGGGATGGCAGAGCAGGCAGAAACACAGAGCCAGTGCTGTGGGGGATACAGAGGCAGCAAAGCTGGGGAAGAATGCGAATAGTCAGGAAGATTTATTGTCTACTTGACTACTTGTTCACATTCCTAGTACAAATAATATATAAATGGCAAAATTCAGCATAGTGGAAGATTCTGTCAACCTTACCTATGACAAGCAGTACTAAACTCTGCAAGAAGCTCTACAGAAAACTTACGTCATAGGTATGGGTTGCAGATTTTCACCCCGAGTGAGATTTTAAATTTCTAAGCTATATAGCAATGCAATCACCTCTGATGAATTTTCAGAGTGATTAGAACACAGGGGACTAGACTCTAGGTCTGTCCTGTTCAAATCCTAACCACGCAATTACAGAGTCATTCTCTTTCGCTGTCACCTAACCTCTATGTAAATTATCCAGAGTGGAACAATCACTTGGCACCCAGGTGCACGCATAAGAGAAAAAAAAAACACTCTATAAGCCAGTGGGGTTAGGGCACCTACCTAGCAGGTGGGAGACCCCGGTCCCAGTACCCTTGTTCCAATCACTCTTTCATTAGTTAGCCATAGCGAAACAGATTCACCACAAGAGAGTAAGGCTGTCCCACAAGAGAATGTTCTGTTGATCAGTGGTCAGAATACTCTTGATGAGTCAGAGACCCCTATTCAAACACTTTTTCCCCTCTTCCTGAGAGAATTAAAGCTGGATCTCCCACATCCCATGTAAGTGTTAAAAATAGTAAGTTAAGCACCATAGATTCTCCTCTCCTACCCCCGTCTTCCATGGCAGTTTCATTCCTGAAAACAAAACAAAACAAAACCCCCCAAAATAAAACCACCTTACTTAGATACCTTAGCTGCCAGACTCAAAGTGGCTCGTTCTCATTCACAGATCTCTAGCAGAGATAGATGCCTAGAGTCGATGTTAGAGGGAGGTGCCTACCTCTCTGACAGGGGCAGGGTTTAATGCGTACCCCTCTTCTCAGACTGTTCTCTTGGATACTTTAAGCAACTCATTGTCATGAGCAGGATGAGATCAGAATACCAGGGGGTCAATGGTCCAAGACAGACCGGAGAGCAAAATGAAGAGCTAGGAAAGGGCAAGTTACCAGGGGATCAGCAGTGGGAGCAGGTTGGAGGGGGTGCCAGGCCTAAGCGAGAACCCGTGCTTGTGCGTGATTTAAACAGCAGAGGTGAAATAATTAGGACCACCATACGGATGTAAAAGACTAGTCAACTACACGATAAGCCTAGGCTTATTGAGTGGTCGAGTTACTATTTGACTGTACTACAGGCAGAAAGGTAGGGAGCAGGAGTGGGTGCTGGGGCAGCTGGCTTTCCCCCAGCATTGTCTTTGCAGGGGGAACAGGGAGGCAAAACACAGCAGAGGAAATGGCACGAGTGGGGACTCAACCAGTCCCCACTTGCACTGGGTCCTGACTGCAAAGCCTCTGCCTTTAAAAGGTAGAGGCATAGTCGGGACAGCGACCGCCTCCCACACACATCAACTAATTGAGTAGTTGATGGAAATTCTATTGATTACTCGATTAGCTGATTAATTGAAATATAACATCCCTAGACCATCAGTGTTCTGTCAATCAGATTTCTGAACTGGAGTCCTCTATCAGAATTCAGCTCTAAGAGCCCTATGCATCATGCTTCAAGACATGCAGTGCTGGAAGTTTTTCACTTAGCATGCTGAATTTTCTGTACTGTATTCTAAGGTAAGTATTTCTCCCCATTCACTGTACCAGGAGCCTGGGCCCTTAACTCAAGAAGCATGGGTAGCACTATTATTCCTCTGATTTTTCTAGGTGTCAGAAATATAGGTACTGTGATGCTAATTATAGCAATGCTCATGTCCCTTTGGAGATCTGGGTTCAGAACCCAAATTTTCTGAGTGAATGGAAGAGCAGGAAGGGAATAGAGTCTCTGGAAGGAATGATTCCTTCCCTACACTGCCCCTGGAGTTAAGGTCAAAATCAAAATATAATCTTTCATTGTTTTAAAATAGTTTTGTTCTTAATGTCAAGATTTAAAGAACCATGGAAATTATCCTACAAACCATTATGCACATATGTAAAATTACTCATGAGTATCAGGACTGGGCCCATAAATAGTGCAAAAAGCCATGAATAATCTTGAATGTCAAACATGAGTAATTGAAACTATAGAAACAGATTATGGAGAACAGCCAAACAGGAAGGAAATACAATATTTTATATACCTTGAAAAAACAACATAGGCACGTAAAAAAAGTCTGAAAAACTACACAGATGTTTACCTAGAAAAGATTGCTTGTAAACCATATCACAGTAAAGGAAAAAATATACCAAGGGTGTGCCAGTAGAGGGGCAAAAACACAACTCCATTCCCCCCCCCCAAAAAAAAAAACCCCAAGGAATTCTTGTACATTAACTGCGGTTTATTCAAATCTAATAAAATAAGAAAAATCTTATTTAAATAAGAAAAATAGAGAAAAATCTCTCTAATCAATAAGTTTATTTTTCTTATAGAAAAATAAATGTTTCAGTAAATGCAGGATAGGAACCCTTGAGTTACTCTCTTTAACATCAAGGAAAAGAATGAATTATGAAAATGTTTAACCAAGCAAAACATTTGAGAAATACAACTGAAACATAACAGAATTAGACAGCAACTATAATTAAAGTACTAAAAAGAATGACCTCTGAAACAGCAATGAATTCTGCAAGGGTTTTTTTTAAATCTGCTAAAGATACAAGAGGCGACCAACTACGTACTACACAACCTGACAGAGATAACTCTAGAATAAACAGTAGACATAAGGTTCTTCAGTCAGAACAGTACATAAAAAATTAAAATCCAAACCATAATGTGTCAGAAGATTTTGTGGAGCTTGTAGGTAGAAATCTGGCTGATTGTGTCCACCATTTCTTTTAGGAGATTATACAGAGAACAAAGGAAATCTTTAAATTCCTGAGGAGTGTTAAGGAAGTGTCTCCTCCCATAATATATAAAGGTTAATTGGATAGGGTCCCACACAGTATGGCAAGCTTTATTTTTCATTAGATTATCATGATATTTATTTCACTTCTTTTCCTTCTGAATGTTTCTACACCAATGCCTAAGCATGAAATGAAAAAGTTGACTTGTGAAAAGACACCTTTTTTTCCATTGTCTTGCTTTCCCTTCGTATTTTTTTTCAGGATGCTGAGCAGTTTTTCAATAATTGCTCTTGAGGTCTCATTATCTGGACTGAAGCACTCTGTGGGTGTGTTTGAATGAGGGATATTTTATCCTTTGTCAAAATATCCTTAAATGAGTTTTGGACAAAAGAAATTATATTTTCACCTTCCCTCTGTGTCCTCAGGGACACCAGCTCTTTGTCTGTTCAAGAGAGTACTCCTATTGTCTAAGTCTTCAGATTCATCATGAAGAAAGTCCACATCCCTGCAAAAGAACCTACTTAAAATTTTCAGCACTATTACTCCTATGCTGTTCAGCTTCTGACATCCTTTTATGTTTTCTAAAACACCTAACGTTAATTACGGATGGGACTCTTCTCATGCAGCTGAGGGCCACTTTTACAAAACTTCTATTGTATGTTGGACTTTAATCTCCTCAAGCCGTGCTGTCCTGGTCCCAGTCCATCAAAAAACCTGAGCGTGTACTTTAAGCAGTCGAGTAGTCCTGTTGACTTAAATAAGACTACTCATATGCTTAAAGTTAGCTCAGTGCTTAAATGCTTTGCTGGACTGGGCAGTACATAGACCTTTGGCACAAGCACAGTTGATAAATTCACCTTTAATGCAAAATGGTTAAATGTTCGTGCACTCTAATCCAATCTCTCTAATCAATGAGTTTACAGCAGGGGTTTTCAAACTCTGGGTCATATCTTGTAAGGATAAGAGGTGTTCAACCTGTAGTAATTTTTGTTGTGAGAAGGGAGTTGTGGCACAATGAAGCGTGGTACAGCTATAGTGACAAGAGTGCCGCCTACTGAATCAAACCCAATATCTCCTGTTCCTATGTTTTCATATGAATTCTCCCACCCAAGAAACTGATTCAATTTGACTCTTTGCAGTATACAAGCCTAGATCCTGGCATGAAGTGGTTCATTTTGGAATGGCATTTTTACTTAATTAGAACATACATTGCTATTCTGCAAATCTTGTTATTAAGTTTTACAAAATTTCATTAACCTAATTTTGCTGTTTCAGATGAGGTTACAATATCAGTTAAAAGTATTACAATAGATTATGGAGACTGTAAAATTTAGTTGTTAACACAACACTAATCTGTTACAGACTGTGGTGCCAACTGGTTTAAATGACATGTCTAATATTTATGATATCATTACACACAAATCACTCTGTAATCTCTTGTAGATTGTAGCATCACCAGATGTATGATGAATTCATTTCTCATACTCAGAATCTTCACATATCCCTTTTTATTAAGAGTAATATTTAAATTTATAATTTAAATTGTTAAATAAATGAGCAATGAGTGCCAATGACGATATGGCTTTATTTTTTTTAGTTAGATGAGAGGCCTCAGAACACACGCGCGCACACGCACACACTCTCTGTAGCTTGTGATAGGAAATACTGAATATTGCAAGTGAGTTTTGAGAAAAGCTCATCACCTAAGAACTGCACATTAGAGTATTAGATGGTCATACTCTTCTAATTGTTGAATTGCACCTTACAATGTGTAGTCCCATTGATTTTACTCACTGATGTGAAAAAGAGTTACAGTCTGAAAATTCTCCCCATATTTTAGAATTATGTTTTGATGAGTGAGATAAATGCCCCATGTCTAGTTAGTTACTTGTACAGGTACCTAACTGTGAACTATCAATCTTTCAGACAAACTTGTGCTCCTTTGGGAACATTCCCTTTTCTTACAAAGAAAGTAGGTAAATTTGAGGACCTTCTGTGTATTTAGCAAGTTTTAGTTGAGTGACTGGTATTTTCTAATCATTTATAGATGTGATCCTCCAACTACTGAGATCAATGACAAAACTTCCTTTGATTTAAGTGGTGCAGATTCAGGCTCTATTAGTCATAGAAGAGTTTTATTGTATTTGTATTTTACTGCAGAGAGAAAAAACTTCACATGAAAGGACAAGTCAGAGAGAGAGGATGACAACAATATCATTATTATTGGTTAAATTACTTGTCAATTAAAATATAAAATAGGGGCACTCGCTTATTATGCATGGCTCTTCTACTTTGCAGAAAAATAATAAACGTATAAATTTCTGTTTAGCTCTAAAGCTTTGGAGGAATTTATTGCTGGTGCATTTCTTGCTTTTCTGCTATATAGCTCTCAACTGACCATTTGGGAATTGTTTCTGACCTAGACCAAGTATACAACACGGCAGTTCAGGAAAAATGCTACAGTGTACTACTATTTTGCACAAAAGACAATGACAAGTCAGGAAACTATTCCAATCAAGTGATATAATAAGCTAATTAGAATTCTGAATTGTATCTGAAATAAAAGACCATAATACCATTGATTTTTAAGCAGAACTCCTTACTGATTTCAACAGGAAATGCTACTTAACTATCAATGCTATGATATAGTCCATGGTGTATAATATACTTATTTACTGGTTTACTTACTATGTATGTAATATATAAATATTATATTTTGACTTGGTTATGCTGCACTTTCTTTTCTTTTCTTTTCTTGATGGTATATGATATATGTTACAACCTACAAAGAGCAGTCAACTGACTGTCTGGCCCCTAAGAATCTCATTCTCAGGGAGAAGCAAAGAGGACCCCCAACATTTTCTGATTCCTACTATCATTTCTAGTAAGTTTTTGGGGAGTTCATAGCCAGCACTTTGATTCCCACACACTTTTCTTCACCCCACGCAAGTGACTCCGTGGGACTTCTGCTATCCCAGAATAGTAGCAGCCTCTATGGATCCTTCACTGGGGAAGTGAAGGTCAGGAACCACAGAGGGACAATGAAATGTCCAAAGTACAGTAAAACTCCAATTGTCCGGCACTCCTGATAGTCCGGCACCAACTGGAACCCGGAAGTGCTCCGGGCAGCCGGACAACTGGAGCTGCTCTGCCCCCCAGCTTCCCCAAGTCCGACACTGGTCAGTTTCTGCAGTGGTGGACTTGGGGAAGTCCTGGGGCAGAGCACCCCAGCTGCTTTTCCCCCAGCTTCCTGAAGTCCGCCGCCGGTCAGCAGCAGCTGACTTGGGGAAGCTGGGGGACAGAGCAGCTGGGGTGCTGCCGGGTTGGTCCCGCAGCGCCGCCCTCTCCCAGGCTGAGCAGTTCCCCGCCGACCCGCCCCCACCCATACCTCCTCTTCCGGTACTCCGGCATATTTGATAATCCAGCACCCCCTGGGTCCTAAAGGTGCCAGATTATCGGACGTTTACTGTACTTGGCCCAGATCACAACAATACATTGATTTCAGTGGAAGGTAGAAGCCTAAATATTTTGGTGGATCTGGGCCTTCCTGACTACTCAGGATCACTTGTACTCTGCACCCCTTAATGTGCCATTATGACACCAGGAAGATGAATTACTCCTGAACAGATCAGGATGCATTTCAGGTGTGCTTTAAGATTTGGCACAGAATACAGAAAGGTTTGATGTGATGTCAATGTTTTAGCATGAGACTAGAATGACTCCATTGTTCATGGCTTGTGGAAATTAGAATTATGCCGTTAGTTTGGTTGTGAAGAGCTGCTATAACTGATGAAATAGAAATCTAGGAGTCCTTAAATCCTGTACCATCACAATGAGATATCATTCACTTTAGAAAAACTCAGAGGGAATGTCTGAGAATCAAAGTAACAGCAGGACTACCACACTCCCGAAGTCAGGTCTACATAGTTGCTTGTGAGACCACTGGGGTTAAGACTTCACTGTTTAGTTACTTAGCATTAAAGTAAAGGTAGCTTTTGGGGATTTGTGTTTTTTCTGGGTGAGTATCCTATTTTACAAAATATTGTTGCTATTTGTGAAAGTAAATTAAACTTGTATTGTATGTTGCTCTGCTTGGAATAGTATATGTCATTTGGAAAACTAACTATTTACTGTGCCTTTGACACGTTATACCCTGATTAATCAAGTTACTTAAAAAGCATGTTGGTGCAATGCAATGAGAGTATCAGGCCTGAGCCCAGATAGAGTATGACAGGCCCTCTGCCAGTCAACCCTGAGGGGCAGATAATCTCTTTTGATTGTAAGAAAATAGACAGAAACAAATTACTTAATTTATGTTCCTAAGGTGATTCATGTTCTTAAGGATGCTGTAAAGAACTATGGTACTAAAACCCAGGCCTGCAGAACTGGAGATAGCTGAAACTCCTACTTCACCAGTAGGGGCCATCTAGAGCTGTATCTAACAAGCACTGGACAGATTAAGCACTGCTTAAGCACTGATTAAGTACCTCCCAAATGATCCAGAATGATAGCACCCTGCAGCTCTCTGACTGGCCCGTACTCACTATTTAACCCTGGAGGTGGTGCCTTATGGCCATCTTTGACTTGTGGACACCAGACCAACTGTGACTGCTAGGTAACACTGCCTGGGTTCCAGTACCTTATAGAGATGTAAAAGAGTTGTCGAACAGTTGACTACCAGATAAGCCTAAGCTTACTGGTTAGTTGAGTCAACTACTCGACTACAGTACTTGTATTCCCTTCCCACCGCTGCCTCTGTATCATAGGCAGCAAAGGGGGAGAAAGAAGTAGGCAGCAGCATGGGTGGGGGGTGAGGGGCAGCTGCAGTGAAGCAATTAGGGTTGCCAGGTGTCCGGTATTCAATCGGACAGTCTGGTTTTTGGGCCCTATGTCTGGTAAAAAAAAAAATCAGAAAATACTGAACATGTGCAATGTCTGGTATTTTCTGGTTTTCCAGCTGGGCACTGGACGGAAGCCTGGCAGGGGCTGCGGGAGGGGGCAGCGGGCGTGATCGGCACTGGGAGCCTCTGGTTGTGTCTGACATAGGACTGATGCCTTGGGGAGGAGGAGAAGCCCTGTCCATGCTTCTAAGTGCAGTTCAAGCACATTGTGGAGCCATAGTCAGACTTGCTCGTGCTTCGCCGGAACTGTGCGCCGGACAGGCAACTCCCTGGGATCTGCATGTGCCTGGGTCAGTCCTGCTCCCCGCTGACCGATTCTCTCCCTCCCCCCCACTCCTGCCCCCTCCCTGCCAGCCCCATTCCCCCAGATCCCCTCCCAGACAGGCCTGCTTCCTGCCGGCCGGTTCTCCTCCTCTGGATCTCCCCTGGCCAGCCCTGCTTCCCCCCACCTCCCCTGGCCAGCCCTGCTGCCCCTGACCCCTCCCCCCATCAAGTGTGTCTGGTATTTTTTCTGAAGCTATCTGATAAACCTAGAAGCAATCCCTGTTTGCAGTGGCCCAGGGGACCCTCCCGGACTGGTGCTGCTGCTGGAGTAGCCTCTGCCCATGGCCAACCTATGCCCATCATGGGCAGAAGCTGCTTCATGGCAGCCTCCTCCTGGACCCCTCCTGAGCTGCTGCCTCTGTCAAAGGCAGCAGTGTAGGGGCAGGCATCACTGTGGAGACAGTGCTGGTGGGAACTGGCTTTTAAGCCAGCTCCCTCTAGTACTGGCTCCTGCTCCCCTTCCCCTTGCTGCCTCTGATATTCCCCGTGGACAGGGGCTATTGGACCTGGCGCGAGCTGGAACTGAGCAAGCCCAGCTCAGTCCCAGATTTCACTGGGTCCGGGATTTACCCCCGCTGTGGCTCTGAAGTTTAAATGTACAGTAGTAAGCATCGGACTGCCTGCCTGCCAGCTCTTACCACATTTAAGCTGCAGAGCTGCAGTGTGGGTAGCTCCCAGACTCAGCATGAACCAGGACTGAGTGTGTTTCATTATCGACTAATTGTGTAGTCAATAAAAATTTTATTAACTACACTATTAGTGAAATACCTGCTTCTTAACATCCCTAGTTTGTTCATTTCATTTAATTATAAATCACTCCAAGTAATTTATTATTAATAATGGGTTTACAGGTTTTTATTTGAGTCATTGTGTGGGCTTCTAAATTAATAGATTTTTTTTTACTTTAGACTCCTTTTAAAATTAAAAAAAAATAGTTTATGTTTTTTGCCACAGCTGTCTGCAGGATAAAAACAAAAACAGAAATAATTGAGAGTGGTACATACATGTTTCTATCACTTTTGTAAAGGCTACTATTACTGGAACTATATTTCTCGACATATTTCAGTCTTAAAACAGGATTTCAAAAAATGTTACACATTCCCATTCCTGCATTTAAGAATACAAGAACTTGGGGGGAAATGTAAATCTTTCCTTGGTTTTTAAGGGCATGACTGCAGGACCAGGCACACAATTCTGAAAGCACATGCTTAAATCCAATTCAAGGCAGGAAAGTTCTCATGCATGTTTTTATGTTTCTTTAACTTAAAGTTACACACATGTTTAAAATCTTTCTTGAATCAGGGCTCAATCTCTGAGCTGGGGAATGATCCTGAGGTAACATTATAAGACACTCACTAAAAATTGTACTTGAACTGCATACTTAAAACTGCCTATCACTCCCTAACTGGGCACTCAAATGCACCTGAACATTTTCAATACCTGTTGCTCAAAGATGAAATTCACTCTGCCTATAAGAAACCTGAGAAAGTTGTTCCTTTTAAGGTGAGAAGGACTTTTAAAAACATCCTTTTCCAGTATTGTCTAAGTGGGGGTAATTTAGATTTATTTAAAAAACCATAACACATAACTGACCCTTCACATGGACCATACCAAGAAAAGCCTTGATTCTGCAAAACAATGGTTCTCAACTTTTCCAGACTTCTTTACCCTTTGGGGAGTCTGATTTGTCTTGCATACCCCAAAGTTTCACCCCACTTAAATACTACTTGTTTACAAAATCAGAGATAAAATACAGAATTGTCTCAGCACACTGTTACTGAAAAAAATGCCTTACTTTGGCCTATATTTATAAAATAAATTAGAATATAAATATTGTTCCTACATTTCATTGTATAGTATATACTAACAGTATAAACAAATCACAGCATGGCATTTTAGTTTGTACTGACTTAGTTCGTGGTTTGGTTCCTCCCCCCTTTTTTTCGCAGCTTGTTGCACAACTAGGCAAATATTTAAGTAATTTGAAGAATTGTGTGTAAACCCATGGGTAAACATTAGGGATGTTAAAATGAGTTTATGCAAGTAAATATGAATTGCAGTGGTTACATATGGGACGGGGCAGGCAGTTCCCACCTACTTCCCTCTTCCACGCAGCTAACTCTGATATAGGCTCATCTGCTAATGGTTATACTTTCACATCCCTAGTACATGTATCTTTTGTTGAAAAACACTGCTGTGGGTTTGTGTGTGGGTTTTTGTTTGTTTGTATCCAATTTCCAATTGATAAAATTATTAGGAAAAGTGACATACTTGTTATCTGAGACAAAGGTTATGTTGATTAAGTCAACCTAACTTACAAAATTAAGTCAACCTAACTTACACAGCTGCCAGTGTATTTGCATTGCTTGCGCGTGTCTTGTACTGATTGTCAGTGCAGAGCACTATGAAACGGTGCCTGGAAGCCAGTAACAGTCGACATGAGCAATACACTGGCTGTGCTAAATGTTCTCCAGAAAAGCACCAAAAGAATGGCAACAATCTTGTCCTACAAAAATTGCGCAATCAAAAGTCATTCTCAAACAGAAGCCACATACGGAGATTCCCCTGAGTGTGAGAAGATTCTGTTGTTTCTGCAACCTCTTTGGATTTCTGACAACCCCTAATCAGCACTTCCTGAAACAAACCCACATATAATACATTACCATGTAAGCAAACTAGTTTACACAATGTTGTTGATTCCATTCTATGCTTTCTATTAGGGTATCCAAACAGCAAGTGTGAAAAATCAGGAGGGGGAAGGAGGCAGTAACAGATGCCTACAAAAGACAAAGCCCCTAATATTGCACCACCTACTCACCCTTGCTTTCTTCAAGAAAATCTTTAGGTAGGTATTATGTCATGTGGAGTTCCACAGTATAGGAAGAAATCAGTGGAAACACAGGGAGCTTGAGTAGTTGCAAGTGTCCATTTTATTGCATAACACAGAACTAACTAGAACCAGCCCAAACCAGCTGGGCTGACCCTAGTGACCTAACTCAGTTACTATAACAACAACATCTATATCTACAACCCAATATACAACAGTAGGATTGAACCAGTTTGAGACATTTACAGCTCTGCTCTTGCCAACACTAAATTCCATGAGCAGCTTTACTCTTGGAAATCACATTAAAGTTCTGTACGCACAAATGCAAAATTGGGCTGTAAGAAGTCAACAATGCAAATGGGAATCCACATATCCAAAGCATAAACAGAATTTTGTAGGACCAAATGTCTCTTTCACAGATAATAAGCTACCATATTGTCCGTATCTGTAGTGTTGGGGCTTGCCTATTCGGTGAACGAGACAGAAAGAGATGAAGCATGGGCCTAGTGCTTGAACCAAAGTAAGTAAAAGTTATACTACCAGTGACAGGCCACGTCAAAAGCAAATGTTTGCCTGAAAGTCAGTGCCTTTCAGCACTAGAACTGCTAGCACTGATAAAAGCACATGAAGTATGTAAATAAATTCAATCAAGACAGTACAGGGGCACCACGCTAAGTACATAATAAAATAGTTTAAACCAATGTGAAAGTAGAAAGAATTATACTGTAAGAGAAAGATGAATTATGCTGTAATAATTGAATAAGTTGAAGGAATACTGTTTGTCTCTGAACAGGAAGAAGAAAAGTATGTTAATGTTGTTTGTAGGTATGCAGATTCCAGAGTGCTAGCCAGAGTTAATAGGAAAAGGAACATTAGGTGTTAGGGAGAAAGCAATTTGACATAACCAAGTAGATATGGACAGGAGATTGCTGTGTGCTTGATGTGGAAATGAAGATACTTGACTAAGTCTCACACTAATCATGTGAAGTTTTGCCCCTCCTTTTAATCCTGTTAACTTGACTTTCTCTTGACTGTATAAATCAAGGGGTTTGAACCTTGTATGGTGCTCACATTTTCTGGATGCATTTTAGCAGAGCTTTGCTAAAATAAACAGAGCGGTCTGACAAATCTGTGAGTCCTGTCTGACTTTGACACCAACAAGAGTGAAAACATAACAACGAGTTGTAAATGCTTAAAAAAAAGTACAGGGGGATGTACCAAATGTGTCATTAATGCATAAGATGATCCATACAGTGTGTAACTTAAGTTGTTCATATCTGCCTATAAATATGGGGGTACCTCAACTTAACTCTTTGGCTAGGGGGCAATAGTAAAATCCATACTATCAACTAAGCTGTGTCTACTGTCCAGGGTACAAATAAGTACAGGCTCAAAGGCCACCTGGCTACCAACAACTATTAATGTAATTCGTTCAACAATAAACCTGAATTGGGTGTCTTCGTACCTTATCTGAGTCTGTGGTCTTTGGGGGCTCTCGTAAAGTCTATTATGCTAGCTACCTGCACAAAGCTGGCATAATATACCAAGGAAGCATACAAAAATGCATGCAGCCTAATACTGATCATCACTGAAGGAGAAGAGGATCTGTTAGGATGCCACACCAGTAAAATCTGAATTTACTGTACCACTGTACAGAACTACTACATTGGGGACCCTGGACAGAAATATTCCCACCCTCAACTAACAGTAATGCATGCCAATAATTAATGGGGAGGGAGGGCCCTTTGAGATGCTTAGAAATGTAAGCAATTGCTTAGGCTATGTTTACACTACCACTTATGCTGAAAAAAATATGTCACTCTTGTGAGTGAATATTCCACCATCCGGAATATCCTAAGCATTGTACATTACACTGATATAAGCACCTGAGTGCACTGTGCTATGTCGGTGGAAGAACTTCTGCGAATTTAGCTTATACCTAGGGCCAGATTAACCCCTAGGCTAAAAAGGCTCTAGCTAGGGCCATCACAGCCATGAAAAAATGAATAATGCATCATGAAATATGGTCTTTTGTGTGCTTTTAGCCTATACTATACACATTTCAAGGGGAATTCAGCATTTCTGAAATGGGGGGAGGAGCGACCCAAAAGGGAACTGCAGAAGGTCACAAGGTGCAGGTGTCACAGTATTGCCACTCTTCTACACTGCCTTCGGAGGTAGGTAGGTAGAGAGTGCCAGCTGTTAGCTGGGAACCCACCTCTGAAAGCAGCACCCTGCCAAAAGCAGCACAGAAGTAAGCATGGCAATACCATACCATGATACCCTTACTTCTGTGGCAGGATTGCCACCCTTCTGCTGCTGCCTTTAGAACTGGATGGCTGGAGGGTGCCGTTGCTGACTGAGCTCCCAGCTCTGTAGGCAGCAGTGCAGAAATAAGGGTACCAATACCTTATTGATATGTCCTTATCTCTGTGCTGCTATGGCTCTGCCTTTAGAGCTGGGCTCTTGGCCAGCAGCTACCACTCTCAAGTTGCCCAGCTTTCAAGGCCACTCCACTGCCAACAGCAGCACAGAAGGGTCATTCTACCACAAACATCCCCTATAATAACTGTGCAACAATTACAACACAGTGAAATTTCAGATTTAAGTACCTGAAATCATGAAACTGGCTATTTTAAAAATCCTATGACCATGAAATGGACCAAAATGAACCATGAATTTGGTACAGCCCTTAGGTGCACCCATGGCCAGGCAGGGGGCATGGCAGGAACTGAGTATGTGTAAGTGAGCTTATTCACGCAGCTCTGCTGGAGACCTCCTGCCAGCAGAAAAGGCAAAGCAGACTCCTCCTGTCTGTGTCTCCCCATGCTGCAGGGATACACTGCTGTGTCTCAGGTATCCCATTAACACTGGTCACCAGACACTAAAAATAGAGTTACCATAGTTGAACTTTCAAAAAAGAGGACGCTCCTGAGAGGGAGTGTATCTGTACCAGTATCTACCAACTCACATTGTATTAATGTGCTATCACTATTTAACACATTAAACAACGTGAGTTGGTAGATACTGATACAGATGCACTTCCTCTCAGGAGCATCCTCGTTTTTGAAAGTTCAACTATGGTAACCCACAGCTACTACAAACCGAGTTACCATGGGAACCCATGCCAGCTGTGGGTGTAGTATGAGCAGCTATTGTGTCTTCACTCCTCAACCCACCCCCGACAGATTTCTTCGGAGCTCTGCCTAGTTGTCAGGGAAAGAAGAGGCTTCCTCGGTCCTCCTCAGCTGAGAATGGACTCTGCCTCCTGATCCTCGTGCCCATCACCATCGTTGTCTATGTGTGCTGGTCCCATTTCTGGACAATTGGAAGAGGCAGTACCAATGTGGTAGGCTGGGAAGCTTGCACAGAACCCGTACACTCTATCCCAGTGGTCCCCAACCTTTTCAGGTTGGCGGGCGCCAGGGGGCGTGGCCGTTCGCCCGCCGGGCGCCAGGGGGCGGGGACACTTGCCCGCCCGGGGGCGGCCCCCCCCATAGCCACGCGCCCGGGGTCAGGGGCCCCCCCCGATAGCCACGCGCCCGGGGTCGGGGCCCCCCCCCGAAAGCCACGCGCCCGGGGTCGGGGCCCCCCCCCATAGCCACGCGCCCGGGGCCGGTGCGCCCCCGTAAGCGCCGCGGGGCCAAGACCGGGGCCGGGGCCCGCGCGGTGCCCCCGGGGGCGGGGCCAAGGCCGGCGCCGGAGCTGGCAAGGGCACGCGCGGTGCCCCCGGGGGCGGGGCCAAGGCCGGAGCCGGCAAGGGCACGCGCGGCGCCCCCGGGGCCGGGGCCAGCCATGCGCCCGGGGCTGGCACCTGCCAGCCCAGATTGCTCCGCGGGCGCATGTAAAGTGCCCGGCGGGCGCCATGGCGCCCGCGGGCACCGGGTTGGGGACCACGGCTCTATCCAGTTCCAGCCAGAACTATGCCTCTCCCATGTATAAGGAACAAACATTTGTAGGAAAAACAAAACATCTGGATACCATACTTTAATTTTTACAGTACTTTCCACCAAAGGGCTTCACATCTATAACCCATTGGGTTCAACAATGAATTGAACTGTATTAAAAATCACAGAAAGCCAATCTTTTTCTTTGATGTATTTCTCTGTCTTGGGATACACAGGAAAAGAAGTGTCACAAGCTAATACATCTTTGTATTTTAAGAGGTTGCAAATGCACTGGAGGAAGTTCAACGGACAGTGTTGTAGGTTTCTCCCTCTCCACTCCTTAAAGGATTTTAAATCCCTTTCTTAACAAACTATGATAGAAAGACTGGCTAAACAGGCTACGGTTCTATCCTTCTACAATGTCTCTAGCAGTTCAATCTATCATAAAAGTACCTCACAGCCAGGGAAGGGGTGCATATCCCCCAGGTGGGAGAGGTCTAGAATCATCCTGCACCCCCCAACCAGATTAAGGAATGGAGCAAACTGCATTTTCTCCTCACTCCCTGATGAAAGGGAACAGCTAGCAATGTTCCTGTAGGAATCAGAGGGGAGCAGAGAAGCTGCAGCTTCACCCTCCCTTCATACAACCAAACCCTTACCTTGCTTCAAGTTATAAGAGGAATCTGCATACCAAATTTGGTGGCCCTGGCTCTTACTGTTTAAGAAGAAGCAAAATGCAGGACAATGTAGCACTTTAAAGACTAACAAGATGGTTTATTAGATGATGAGCTTTCGTGGGCCAGACCCACTTCCTCAGATCAAATAGTCTGAGGAAGTGGGTCTGGCCCACGAAAGCTCATCATCTAATAAACCATCTTGTTAGTCTTTAAAGTGCTACATTGTCCTGCATTTTGCTTCAACTACCCCAGACTAACACGGCTACATTTCTATCACTGTTTAAGAAGAGTTCTTGAACGAACAAACAGACAGACTTGCTCACACACAAACAAAACTCTCTCAAATATATAGTAGATTTGAGAAAAGAATGAAGAAAAAGGACAATCGCTACTGACATTTACACTGTAGCCTTATTGACTTCACAGGGAACAGTTTTTTGCACCAGAATAGATTTTGGTCCCTTCTGCTTTTCACATGCAGTACAGCAGAATCTCATTCACTTTCCTACCCTAAATTCTGAGCACTTTAAAGAAAAAAAAACCTAAACAATGTCTGCTTGATCATTCTACACCAGCCTTAAACAAACACAAGACCTGATTTAAGAAGGATACCACTACAGCAGCCTTGTTTGTATTTAAGAAATATTAAATGATTAACCGATAAGCATACTGGCAAGCATGAGGCTTACTGGCATACCAGTTAACCAGCAGTTGCCTGCGAAATGTGGCAGTGGACACCTGCGCTGGGCTGAAGCAGCTCACAGTTACGGTGGGGCTGGGCAGCAGAAAGAAGTGAATCAATGCAGGTAATCATTTAACTGATCTTATTTAATGGTTTTAACATCCCTAGATATGCTGTTCTTTTGAAAGATTCTTAATGATTTTTTTTTTTTAAGATTCTAATAGTCAATGAAGTATTTTTTTCAGAGGGGGCAGGGAATACAACAGGAAACAGAAATATTTTTGTCAACTCCTAGTCAAAAGCTGAAAAGCTATAGATTAAGTTTGCTTAGTATTTATGTAAGGATTCTGAAGAGATAACATAGTAGACAAGTGTTAAATATTATAACTGGGCATTGGATAACCATCTAAAGATGTGTCCGTTCTAGCTGTTATCTCTTCCTTACAGAAAACTGAAAACAAACAAATGCAAACCGTAGTGGGTTGGTACCCAGAGAACTCATGCTTAAAAAGCCCAATATCAGAACTGCTGATCACACATTTTAGAACAGATAATACTTAGTTCGGGCATAAGTGCAGGGGACTGGACCAGATGGTCTCTCAAGATCCCTTCCTGTCCATGATTCTATTTTAAGGGCACATCTAAAACTACATTCTTCTCCTGAAAGAGGAATGTAAATGAGCCCGATCGAAATGCAAATGAAGGGCAGATTTACAAATCTCAAGCTTCATTTGCATAATCACGAGAGAGTGCTTTTTCAAAAAAGGGTTTTTCGAAAAAGAAACCAGTCTAGACAGAGTTCTTTTGGAAAAAACAAAACAAAACAAAACAAAAAAACCTTTTTTGAAAGAACCTGTACTCCTGAAAAAATGAGTAGGGGTTCTTTCGAAAAAGGGTGTTTTTTTTCAAAAGAACCCCGTCATCCAGACTGCGGTTTCTTTTTCGAAAAGTCCTTTTTCGAAAAAGTTCTCTCACGTGATTATGCAAATGAATGTGAGATTTGTAAATCCACACTTCATTTGCATTTTCAATCGGACTCATTTACATTCTTCTTTTGGAAGAGGAAGGTGGTTTAGACATAGCCTAAGAGTCTAATCATGGCCGTCCAGTATAATAGATGGGGGAAGGCATTGCCTTCCCAAACCGCCAGCCTGGCCCCATTTCTCACTCCACCCCCATAATACCTACCGTAGGCGTTCTAAGGCAGAGTATTGAGCCCGCCGTCCCAGTGCTCCTGGAATCATGTGCCGCCTACCCTTCCCATACTCTGGGACCAGGGAGGCTGAAGATGCACACCCACCCTCCCTGTGCTCCAGGGCTGGGGAGGCTGGGACACGTGCCCGCCGCTCTCCCACGGCTGGAAAGACTGGGGCCGGGAAGGCTGCATACACACATTGTCCACCCTCCCCATGCTCTGAGGCCTGGGAGGCGCATGCGCTCTCAACCTACTGTCCCCCTGTGGTGGGTGGAGCGGGGAGGCAGCTTGGATCCCGTGGGGGACGGGGCCTCAGTGGAAGGGGCAGACCTGGAGGTGGTGCTCGGGGCTTGCCTCCCCTATCCCTATGTTCACCCGCAGCCCATGATTCTAATGCGGAAAAGTTTGGTGACAAAATGACATAACAAATCACTGGAGATCAACTAGACAAACTGGGCACCATTCCACAAATAATATTTGAGTTCCTGGAATTCATTGTCCTCAAACAGTGCAACACTGGGAGGCAGCTTTCAGATAAAAAACAGACCAAAATACAATGTCCCAAAGTAATTTTCCCACTATACTTCCTCTACTTCAGTGGATTTTACACCTGAGTGGGTTTCTTTTACATAATATAAATCGGCTACCTTTTGGACTACAGTCAGAGTGAAACAGAATCTGTGGGGTAGAGTCCATAGCTTGGGGAAATCAACTGCAAAAGTTGGCTTTGCACTGTGTCATGTGGAGAGCTGAGGGCAGAAGCACATGATTGAGAGAGGTGAGCCTAAAGGGGAATGCAGTGTTCATCCTCATGCAGATAAGTATGCCACTACCTAGCAAGCAGGAAGACTAAGAGAAGGACAGCATAGCATCTCTTGTTCTGCCTCTTACTCAGAAAGATCTGTTGGAAGAACTGAGCGTAGTAAGCATAGAATGAACTTGCTTTTACCTAAATAAAATATAAATCGCTGTGTAGATACATGCTTATTTCAATGTTTTTGCAATATGTGAGTCATACTTAAAGACCTTCCCTCCCATTAGTCCCTCATAACCTTAATTGGGCCCTGTTTATGGTACTCACGAGGGGTTTTTTTTATAGGAAGGGGAGATCTCTGTATCATGGGTGTGGATTCTCTTCACACCTCCAGCACTGTGGGTGTAGACACGCTCACCCTGCTTATGCTTCGCACCAGCTCTGGGCAGAGACAGAAGCATGCTTACTTTTGCAAGCGGCGAGGTCTCCACGTACTGTGGGGGCTGTGCCTGGCAGGGTGCTACCGATTCTCCCACACCGTGGCTCACGGGCTCCCTACAAGTGGAGTTTGCTTTGCGCGGCTGGGGCTCAGCTGCTCTCCGGCCCGCAGCTCAGTTTCTCGGCGTACTCCAGAGACGCCCTGGAAGAACGAGAGAGACAAATGTGCAGCGTCTCCACCCACCGAGCCAGCCCCGCGCCTTCCCCCCGGGGGCCGAAGCAGCGCAGCCCGCGGCCCCCTGCTGCTGCTGCTGCACACCTGCTGAGCCTGAGCTCCCGCGCGCGGCGCCGGCAGCCCCAGCTCCGCGCCTCTCGCGTAGGGGCGCTGCAGCCGGCTGCCTCCTCCCCTTCGCCGGCTGCTGAGAGCGCTTGCGCCGCCCGGCTCCTCTGACACGGCCATGGCCGCCTCTTCCCGCCGCCCGGCTGCGCCGCGGCCCGCCACCCACCTGCTCTTTGACATGGACGGTCTCCTGCTGGGTGCGTAGCCCGCGGCGCCGCTGCTCCCCGCCGCCTTGCTGCCACGCCAGGCTGCGGCCCCTTCCTGCAGCAGCCCCGGGCTCAGCCGCTAGTGCCCTTTGCTGCCAGCCCTGTCTCTGCAGGGGCAGGCTGGAGCTAGGTCCCTGGGCTGCTGCTGCTGCTGCTGCAGTTCTCTCCACTGCTCTGCCCGCCTCACTTCATAGGGCTGCCACCAGGGCGTGCTGGGGGAAGCTGGGTGACACGGGTTTCAGCCCGAGAGTCTGGCCTCCTTGGCAAGGCACTGGGCTCCAATTCAAGCCTCGGAGTTGAGGTGGCACCCGGATCTAGTGCAAGAGGCCGGACTAGGCCAGCGATTGTTGGGAGTAACACTGGCAGCAGACAAGTTGCTGTGTAAGCTTTGGGTTCGTTTCAACAGGGTTGGTTGCTTCCTGCCATAAGTACACAAAACGCGATATTTCGGACTCGTGACAATTACTGTTCGGTAGTAGCGCTGTCACTCCCGTGGGCCTTGATGGTTTCATTCCCCGTGGGACTGTTTTGGTGTATTTAAGCAGGACATAAGTGCCTGCAGAACCAGAGCTTTATTTTGCACCGCTACTGTAAATGAATGCAATTCTTGTGTATGGATTTTGGTTTTTGATAGGCAGTTGATGTGTCACATGCATCTGACGAAGTGGGTCTTTGCCCACGAAAGCTTATGCTCCAACACTTCAGTTAGTCGATAAGGTGCCACAGGACTCCTCGACCCTAGTGTAGGAAAGGAAACTTTCCACCTGGACGAATTCTGGAAAACATGGTTTCCATGCTTTCTCCTGAAGGGAGGGAGAAGAGAGACAGAGAGCGGTCCTTTTAGTTTAGTCCACTATATAAATTAACTGTTCTATTTCCATTCTGGAAAACATCAATTTTTACTCTTCCGTATTCATTCAGTCTCCATTTAATTTAAAGGAATATCAGTTTCAAAATATTGTGCAAATTTATTTACCTGTGTTGCCAATAGTACCTTACATAATGTAAGAAAAGAAAGAATATTTAAAGCGCATTAACCTATTACTATTTAGGCAATTTGTTCACTGTTTTGCATTTCTCACATGACAGTACCAATTATAGAAACCAGAACCACTTGTTTATATTCAAATTTCAGTTTCAGCTTCTAAGTTCTTCACTTCAGCAGGATACTAAACCAACTGTTTTCATTGATTTTAATGGAAATATTTATATTGGCCTTGTTTATGTTTTTTATTATTAGTGTTTTTTAAATTAAATAGTGTCATTTTACAAATTTCTAGTGTCCAAGATACTCCTCTAAGTGAAAGAGTCTAATTTACCAACATAAGTATATAGGTCCTGATCCTGCAAGTACTTATATACATGAGTAATTTTATACTCATTGGCAGTGTCACGGATTTTTTTTCACTGTACTTCTCTTGTACAAGTGTTTTGAAGATTGGTGCTTTGTTATAGTGTCCAAAGGTATTTTTGTGAAAGACCATACCATCTCTAGTTAAAAATAATATTTCTATAATACTTGAGATTTTTGTCTTTATTAGGTACCACAAAACAAAATTGATTAGTTTTAATTAGTCTTGTTAATCCAACAAACCCACAGGGTTCATACAATGAAGGAGCTTAAGGTTGCCCTAGAATGTGTGTTGTATATCACACTGAGAAATTAATTATAAGGGATACCAAGTTCTTGGACCAGAGTTTGCTAAGGCTGGGACACTTCAGGTATTAAACCTTCTGCTTACTGTTATTAATTTAATCTTTTCCAGGCAGTTATGGATAAATATGCCATGTTTTTGTGTCATTTTCTGGATTTGTTAAAAGTTAGACTTCAACTACAGCGTCTTATGTGCAGATGTGAGTTAGCAAGATCCTGGAGCCATCTGGATTAATGCTAACTTTTTTACCTTCCTTGAAATTGTGAGGTAGCTTTCAGATTAAAATTTTCAGTAACTGTTATATGCACTACTGATATGATTCCTTTTTAAAAATTGAAAGAATGCATTAAAACAGTAAGATGGTAATAGGAAAACTATGATTAAATTGCACTTTAATGTTTTCCAGTAAAAGGCACAATGGGACACCAGTCTAATGATTTATTAGTGCATATCATTATAAATTAAGTATCAGAGGATGTATGACTTGTTTTCACTTTCAGTTCTAGGGGAATTCTGTTCCCTGCATGGAATGCAGAATTCATACCTTCTGCAGATTTCTTGGCTCCTCCATTTTTCTGCAGGACAGCCAAGAATCTGAGGGGAAAACACACCCATTCCACAGCAAATCATCTCAGAGAGGAGGAGGAAGGCTGGACCTGCATGTGTGCATTCATGCAGAGATGTTAAGTAGGTGGGGTTGGGCACCTGTCTGCATGCAATTGAGTCAGAGACACTCAGGGTAGGCCCACACTATAGGGAAAAGCCTATCTAAGCTATGCAATTTGAGTTTGGATAGTAGTGTGACTCAAGTCGCTGTAGATCTACTTACAAAGGGGTTCACAACACCCTGGATCCCCTTACTTCATCTTGTTATGGTGAATAACAGAGTCAATGTCCAAACAATCGGTAGTGAATTTAACAGTTCTTCACTAGACTTGCTAATTTGTCCCTTAGTGGATCAATCGCTGCAGCATCTATCCAGCCAGTAGTAGGACAAGCTCTCATTCTTTTCCTCTCCTCCCTAGATACAACTAGGCTGCAGAGTTTTTGCATCCCTGTAAACCTCGTTCTATGAGGAAGTGGGATTTTTTTCTGACAGTGTAGACAGGCCAAATGACGGAAAAGCCTCTTTTGGGAGAAAAGCGGAAAAAGATATGCAAATTATGGTTTGCAATTTGCATATCTTTTCCTGACTTCTCTTTGTAGTCTAGACACAACCCCTGTTGTTGAATCCTGGGCTTGGAGGCATAGGGCTGTGTGAAATAGATTTTGTCCTTGAGCATAGCAAAAATTTTGACAGCTAAAAAGGCAAGCTGCTAAAGTTTAATTGTTCCCATTCTTAGTCAATTAAGGCTTCTTTACCTTGCCAGAGTAGTGTAAAGGAGCCTTATTATAAATTACTGACTTCTTAGCTAGGAAAGTCTATGTGCTTTCTGTCTTTTTTTTTTTTTTTTCTTTCCCCTGTGTCAGAAAGGCACAATATAGTTAGATTACAATTCAGGATCTATTTTACTTACCCATGTTTTTTTGTTTTTTTGTTTTTAAACCTGCAGGACGATGATTAGCAAAACTGTATCACTTTTTTGGGTGGGATTCTGAGTCATTTAAAGTGACATTTTACTTTACAAAGCACCAAGTCAAAATGAAAGTAATGTGTATTAAATGAAAATCCAGGATGATCAATGAAATACAGGGTCTTGATTACCAAGTATTTGTAACTTAACTTTCATGTCTATAGGAAATGGTGAATAGTTACAGTAGAGTCCCACTTATCCAACCTTCGTTTGTCCGACGTTCTACTTTATCCGACATAGCCGGATAAACCCTGGAGTTCTGCAAGAAATCCCCAGCCAGCCTAGAGCGGTATGCAGCCCCCAAGGCCAGCTGCCCCGCGCTACCATGCCGCATGCAGCCTCCCCTGCTGAAGAAGTTCCAGCAGCAGCCCCTGAAAGCAAAATTAAAACCCCACGCTGCCGCCGGACGCCCACCATGTGACCTGCCATGTGACCGGGCCCATTTCCCCTGCCCCAGCTGCAGATCATTGAGAGTCCAGCCCATGGGTCAGAGCCTCCTGCCGGCTCCGCTTGGTCACGATGCAGCTGGGGTCATCCCCATCCCTGCGCCTGCCTCCCAGGGTCCCCGTTCCTGCCTGGCCCCTTCCCTCCCTGCAGCCCCCGGACACGGGCTAGGAGAATGGCCCTGCCCGCTGCCCCGTCACTCCGGGCGCTGCTTCTGCTGCCTCTGCTGCTGCCGCCCTTCTCAGCGGCCTCCAAGCGGAACATCCCCAAAGTACTGCTGCCCTTCACCTGGAGCACCCGAATCAACTACAGGTAATCCATATTATCCGACATTTTCATTAATCCGAGCACCTATCGGTCCCGTTTAGGTCGCATAATTGGGACTCTACTGTTTTGTGATTTTTTTTCTGTATAGTAGTTTAAATAAATTACCGAAATAAGTGAAACTGATGTGATTATTAGGGATGTGAATGTTTAACCGGTTAACCAGTAAGCCTCTCTCTTAATGGCTGAGGTTTACTTGGTAAGGTTAACAGGTGATGGCTGGAGCAGTTCCCCACCTGTGGCAGACAGAAGGCTGCTCCAGCCCTATGGGGGACTGCCTCAGGTAGGGGGCTAGTCTGGTGTCCCAGCTGGAGTGGTCCCCTACCTGCTCTCCCTTTAGTGAATTAACTGGTTAAACAATATGTTTAAAAGGTTAACCATTTAAACAGGATTTTATTTTCTAGTGATTATATTGCATTATTTTGACAGCAGCAGCAGCTCCTGTCTGCTAGGGATCCCTGCTGCTGCTGAACTACGCTCTGTCTGTGGCGGGCCTAGGCGCGCTGCAGACAGAAGCTGCTCTGTGGAAGGTAGAGCAGCCTCTGTCCACCGGGAGCTCGGGACCCCTGCAGACAGGGGCTGCTGCTGCCCTACACTGCTGCCTCTGAGGCAGCAATGCGGGGCAGCAGGCAGCTGGTCTGTGCGTGGAGCTGGTTTTTAAACTGGCTCCCCTCGCAGACCAGTTCCCGCCTGGCACCCCGCGCTGCTGCCTGAAATACAGAGGTAAGAGCATGAGGTAGTTGGGGGCTCCCCGGGATTTGGGCGGATTGCACAGGCTGCTGTCCCCTCCCCTGGGGATTATATCATAGTCCAGTAACCGATAAAAATCCATGTGGTTACTCGACTGTTCAATTACCTGATATCTAACATCCCTGTTATGTTCATCTTTTTAAATGTCAAGTAAAACTGCATGAAACAACATTTTAAAAGCGCTTGGCCAAAATTTCAATTTGGATGCCTGAAATTAGACCTATATGTTCTTTGTTAGGCACCAAAAGTAAGGGCTTGATTTTTTTTCATAATTGTTGAGCTCTGAGTTGCTCCCATTAAATTGAATTGGAACTCAACATTTTTGAAACATACAGGTACCTACTTTTATGCTTTAACTATTAGCAGAATTTTAAGCAACTAATTTTGAAACTCTTGAGCTGAGGTTTCCCAGATTTAGTGAGGAAATTTTAAGTTGGGTTGTAATTTCTGGAAAATTGAATTTGCTGCGCAACTGATCGTGGAGCAACAACAGTCAAGAAATTTATCAAGGCCTCGTCTCAGCCACTTAGTTCCCATCTCTCACTCAAGTTCCTTTAACATAGTTGAGTTTGATAAGTTGTCCTTGATTTCCATCTTGAGATAACATCTGAATTGGGCTAGGGGCAACAGCTTCTCTATTCTTTATAACTATTTATGGAAATCTGTTCCTGTTTGTCTGAATTCCTTTGTTGCTCTAGTCAAATCACTGTACAAAGCATTTTTCCCCCTTCAGCACAATGCATTTTTAATACATTTAGTTCTCTTTCTTCAGCAATTCTTTTCTTTTGGATTGTTTTCTCTTTGCCCTTGAACTACTGGATGAAATTTTAGACTGTGCCCTTCTTTTCCCTTTTTTCAACATGATTTATCATGTGCACAGTACCTGCAGAATCTCCCTAATTAAATGAATAAAATAAATAGCACTTTTATTGGAAACCCTAACAGTTCATTAATTATAGTGGAACAGTCAGTCACTGCTCTAGTTTACAGAAGTAACATTTGTTTAAAGCCTCTCTTTTATTTTACATGTGCAGCAAGATTTAGTAAAGTAGCTTAAAAGTGATGCAGACTTCACTGTGTAGTACAACCCCCCAGGGAGTAGGAATAACTACATTTTAATTTCTGATATACTGCTGAAGAGTTTTAAAAAACATCCAGCATTTTTATAGTGCAGAATCACCACATGCTTTCCTAAAGCAAGGGAGAATATTTGATTCTTAATAATAAATGCTTAGAACTTATATGATAGGTTATTTTTAGGACCCTTCAGTCTTTGCCTAGGGAGACCTACTTTTTACAATTGCTAAAATCTAATGGCATTAAATCTCTAACCACATACATATTTGTTAACCACTTACTCTGTGGGTTAGCTGGCTAAATTAAAAGCCAAAGAATAAAAGATGGGGCTTTCAGACACCACATATAGTTAATACATTTATGATTTTTAGGCATGGCCTCTTTTGTTTGATGCTGATATCTCTGCATGAGACTGGCATTAAAGATGTGGAAACAGGACAATATACAGTATATACAACTGTTAGCATAACATGACCAGAAGGTTGTTTGTTTGTTTGTTTGTTTGTTTGTCTGTCTGTCTATCTATCTATCTATCTATCTATCTATCTATCTATCTATCTATCTATCTATCTATCTATCTATCTATCTATCTATCTATCTATCTATCATGATTTGTCTTCTGAACTTACATATGTTGTCTTTCAAGTCAATGACAAGTGTGCTAGTTTTATAATACTAGATAATAGCTTTTCCAATGTCAAGTGTTCATTATTATGCAGTGTCACCAAACTGTAAAGACTCAACTGGGATTTCTCACAATTGAGTGCCTAGTTTATATTAGAGGAGAGGAGACTGTGCGTAGATTTTGTTATTGTTGTTCTACATTAGCCTTCTTACCATCTGGTATGACTGAGTATTTATCTTCAGTAGCTAAAATGGAAGTTACTATTTTGCATGTTAATGGAATTATGTTATTTGGCTTTTTAATGTGCAGATACAAAAAAATGATATGGAAGGTAACCCACATCTGGCCGCCTCTGTCTTATGACCAAAGATCATTTGGAAAATTCTTTTAGACTTTATCATTAAAACTGTTTAAGTGACTTTACCAGCATTACCATTAAGCAGGTGTTTAGAATGGGATTGGGTGAACAATGTATCAGTGCCCTCTTAATCAAGAAAACATTTTTGATTCAATATGTACATATTGAAAGGATTTTGTCTGCATCCAAAAGAACCACGTTTAAAAGGACTGCATCTGCAGTTATGGGTGTTCTTTCCCACTCTCACTGTCTTTATGCAAGTATAATGGCAAAAAATATTACTGATATACACTGGCAAAATTGAGAAGAGAATTGTGCCCATTATTGTTTTACTTCTAGATCAGATACCTGAACTTGCAAGCCAACGGCCCAGTCCTGCAAACATTGCTTATTGAGTAAAGCTATTTATGTGCATAAGTGTTTGCAGGATCAGGTCAAGTGGACATTTCTCTTCCTAGAGTAATTTGTCAAGCTGGCAAATTGAGCTGATTGTTCTGCACAGTTTCCTGGTATGCACTGTGGTACAGGTCGGACTTCCCTGGCCCAGCACCTTCAAGACCTGACCAGGCCCAAATGAGGGATTTTGCCAGACCTGGGGAAGTCACTTCTGGCCCCCTACTGCTAGCCTTCCTGCCAATTCTCCTCCTCCTCCCGTTGCCAATTCTCCACTGCCCTGCTATTTCCCACTGGTGCTCCTGCTGCTGGCCCTCCACCAGGACTCTCTGGTCCAAAAACATCCATAGTCCAGTTGGAGCATGGAAGTTGCCGGACCAGAGTCCCAGTATACAGAGGTCAACCTGTAGACATTTTTTTGTTTCAGTTTTTTCCCCATGAATAGGAATTTTATTAGAGGCTTGAAATAAATTAATGTGATTACCTGCTTATTTGTCAATATAACCTTTTAAAAAATGTTCTGCTAACTGCACACAGTGATTTCTTTTCCAAGGCCATTTCTACACCAGGGAAAAATTCCTATTATCTAGCAATAATGCTATACTATACCCTGCATTAGCAAATTAGTACTCCTAATGTGGACGCAGCTATCCCTGCAAAGCTATGCTTTATATAAAAATGTAAAGCCATCCCCATGAATCAAACAAGCTTCGTTTGTAAAAGCACAGCCTTGTGGGTATAGCTGCTACTGCACTAGCTACTTGGCTGGCCCAGCTACATTAGCCAGGAATCACACCTCCTCTCACCCATGACCTGCATAGTTTATACTGGCAGAAGTCTCCAGGGCAGAGAGATCGTCACACAGTTAACTTGTTAGGAAATGATCTATAAAAGACTTGTAAGTCTTTTCATTTGTTAGGAAATGATCTAGCAAACTCTTTATATTTCAGAGATTCTAAACTGTTACCTCTCTGTAGGGATGAGGATTACATGGGTATATTTATTAATGCTTTTGAGTTTTGAATTAAATTGTGTGGCCCTAAAGATATTATATGGTGACTGTCTTCCTTACCAAATTTGTGGGCCACTGACACATCCTCTCCAGTTCATACAGTCTCTAACACCTTTGTTAAGTCTAGTTGGTCTGGCATTGTCTTCTCATGCAGATGCTGCTTCTCCTGCTTCCAATCAACAAGTTACATGGCCTCCAAGGCTGTGTCTAGACTACATGGCTCCATCGATGGAGCCATATAGATTAGGGCTGTAAGCAAAGGCAAATGAAGCGGCGATTTAAATGATCGTGGCTTCATTTAAATTTACGTGGCTGCCGCGCTGAGCCGACAAACAGCTGATCAGCTGTTTGTCCTCTCAGCACGCTAGTCTGGACGCTCCCCTGCCGACATGAAAGCCCTTTGTCGGCAGCCCCGTTATTCCTCGTGGGATGAGGTTTACTGGGGCTGCCGACAAAGGGCTTTGATGTCGGCAGGGGAGCGTCCAGACTAGCGCACTGAGTGGACAAACAGCTGATCAGCTGTTTGTCGGCTCAGCACGGCAGCCATGTAAATTTTAATGAAGCCGCAATCATTTAAATCGCGGCTTCATTTGCCTTTGCCAAAAAACAAATCTACATGGCTCCGTCGACGCAGCCATGTAGTCTAGACATACCCCAAGCGTTGTGTTTCTCCTTCAGACTTCACCTTAGAATCCTTCTCTCTGTGTTTATCAGTGTAGCAGAAGCGAATCTGCCTGGAGTCCCACTGCTGTACTGGTCACCGCATACAGTTCCATTGTCCTTTTCCTTGCTTTCCTTTGTCCCCTGAGCTATCTGCTTGCCCTATATGCAAACTGGGACCCTCCATTGGGTACTGGTTTGGACTTGATACCCCATTTTTTAGTGATCAGTGAGCTTATCACCTGTGGTTTTACCTTTGGGAGCTGGTGACCATCACTGATTACAGTGGCCCCTAACAGCCTTCTTAAACCAAAGTATTCCATACTTAACAAAAGGGGTGTTTGCATATAGTCGTTTAAACGATTAACTGATAAGCCTGGGCTTATTAATTAATCTAAACAACTAGAAGCACAATCCCTTCCCTCCCTTGCTACCTTTAATATAGAGGCAGCAGTGTGGGGCAAGGGACAAGGGGGATGCTGGAGCAGCCTGTGTCTGTGGGGAACGCCGCCCCGCCATGGAAAGGAACTATTGCCACGGAGCAGTTTCTGTCCACAGCAGGTGTTGTGTGCCCGAGTAGCTTCTGTCTGCAGGAACCTCGGGCTCTTAGAGACAGGAACTGTTGCTGCCCCACACTGCTACCTCTGTATGAGAGGCAGTAGTGCGAGGTGGCAGATACGAGCCAGTATGCACAGGAAATGCAGTGGATGCCAGTCCTGCCCCCATGGGAGCATTTTAGGAACCGTGTAACTGCTAAAAAATATTGCAGCTATTCTATTATTAAAATAAACGGTATCTAACATCTATGCTTAACAATAGAAGCAAAATAAAATGTGAGAGGATTTTAACACCAGAAGAAGATCCATATGCTTATATACTTTATATAGTGTCCAATGTAGACCTGTCTTACCCCACATCCAGGCTTCTGGAGTCTTTCTGTCTGTCTTTCTGTCTTTCTTTCTCTGAATGTCACTTTGATTTCTGGTGCAAGGCATGTTCTCCTCTTTGGTTTTCTGAGACTGATTAACCCGCTTGGTTCACCAGAAGTCAGGGATAGCAAAATTAAAGTCAGTAATGCTGGGTTATTGTCTACCTATTTGTTTTTATTGAGATTCTTATTGAATTAACTCAGGGTCTGCCTATTATAAGTCCTATAATAACTAGGTCAAGAGATGAGGTGAATCCTCCTCACAGCAATCAAACACCTACAACTTCTAGTATTCATAAATAGTACAGGAAGTTCCAAATCCATCACAATGAATAAGCTATGCACCTCAAGTCAGAAGATTCATTTTGCCCTTTTTACTCTTATCCTGTTCTTATTAGATCTTCTTAAATAAATATGAGTTCTGCAGTCTGTGCAGAGTAATAATGGGTAAAGCTGAGCTAATATTTGACGATAAAGCACAAGCAACTAAAATAATTTATTCAAGAATATTATGGAATTTGCCAAATAAATTTTACATGGATTTATTTATCAGCCTAGCTCAAGAGCTGAGGAATAGCTTTTAAACAATGCCAAATAATTCATAATAACAGAAATGTTTCAAATAAATTATCTAGGGAAGAACATTCAAATAAGTTTAGGTTAGGTCTTGATCCTGAAGTGTCTTTTGTCTGTAGAGTGCTGATGAAATCATAAAGCTGAGCAGAAGTAGGGATGTAAAATTTTGTTTAATTAGTTAGCCAGTTAAACATTATGTTTAATCGATTAAACGGGGAAGGTGGAGCAATGGACAGGAGCTACTCTGGACAGGCTAGAGTGTCCTTGCCTGTTGTGTGCCCCAACTGGGCCCACTGTGGAGGGAAGCTGCTCTGGCCTGGCTAGAGTGACCCTGCATGCAGGGTGCCTGGCTGGGCCTGCCACAGTTGGGGCTGGGCTGCGATGGGCCCCTTGAAGGGCTGGAGCAGCCCCCTACCGGTAGGGAGTTGCTCCAGCCCCCACTGGTTAACCATGACCGGTGAGCCTCACCTGTTAACCATTCACATCCCTAGGCAGGAGTGCAGAGATCCCTCTGTTAGCAGCATGTTGCAGATTCAGGGTTTGAAGTGGAAATTAGGGTAGTCTACACTAAGCAGCTTTTAGTGATAAGTCCGTGCAGACACAGTCCTGTCGCTGAAAGTCAGTGTGTGCGAGCACTGTTTGTCAGCACTTTTGCCAACAAAATACTTCCACCCCAAACAAAAAGGTTTCATTTTGTTGGCAACAAATCTCTCTCGCCGACAAAGCAGTGTTCACACTTTCACTTGTCATGGCAAAAGTTTATAGGTCACGGTTTTGGGTTTTTTATAACAACCTGTGAATAATAAAAGTTTTATCAATCAGGTGCAACTGTAGACATAGCCTTAGTGCTGTACTTGCTGCTGTGTACTTGCTGCTGTTAAATGTTTCTACTTGGATTTTTTTGTCAAGTTATAAATCGTAATTTAACAAAAAGAAAACAGATTATCTCACTTATGTGACAAATATTATTTCAGCTGGTCAAAAATTAAATTTAACAATGCAAACCACTTTTCAAAGTCAATGCCATTTGCTTACTTTTAGTTTAGCTTGGACGCTTGAGAATAATTTAGCCAGTTTCACTTCTGGTTATAGCAGACTCCCTTGTACTAGTCCAGTACTTATCAAACTTTCCTATTTGCGCCCCCAGTGCTCTGGCCTTTCAAAAAGTCTTCTCCCATCCAGTTCCATAATCCCCTTTTTTCCCTGAATCCTCTGCATTATTTCTTCTGAAAGTGCTATGCTGTTCAGTAATAATTTAAGGCTATGTCCTGCAAGTGTATCCACATAGGCTGGGGGAGTATCTGTTCTTTTACTGCTACCTGTACAGGTTGTATCTCCCTGATCCAGCAAAGTCGGGACCTTACGGTACCATACAAGATAATTTTCTGGACCAGGTGAGGTGTCCCCTGCCACTGACCCCAAGACAGTTGACCTCCTCCCCAGTCAGGTTGTCCACCCTGCTGCCATTGGCCTCTTGGCCCAGGACTGCCATGGGCATCCAGGTTCTCCAGGCCCTGGCGCTGTACTGCCACGGTTTCCTGGTCCTGCTCTTCTGCCAGCAGCCACACTTCTCTCTGTGTTGCCATGGGTGGCCACATTTCTTCCTCCGGCCCTGCTCTGCCACAGCCTGCTGGGATTCTCCGGTCTGGCCCTAGCACTTTTGTGGGGCTCTAGCCCAGCTGTTGGCCCTCCTGCCATTAAGCTCCCAGGACCACAGATGTTGCTGGACCAGAGAGTACTGGATTTCAGAAGTTCAACCTGTACTATAAATGTGGATGTGCATGCTCAAATAGATAGCAAAGTATACTAGAGCCAAATGTGAAACTCAGTGTGCATTTTAATAAGGTTTGGTATTTTTCCAGACCAAAAAGTAATCTCAGTCTATTTCCATGTAAAGTAAAGCATAATAAAAATGCTGATACTGAATAGTAGATTGGGGGAGGGGTCAGTTGTGGGTATTATTATTAAAAATAATGAAGCATGCACTTTTGTTCTATAGTTCAATACCTGGCTGTGTTCCATCAAAAATGACAAAGTGTGATAAGATGACCTGTCAGTAGTACAAGTTGAGTCAGTGTGTAAACTTTCAGTTATCTGGAGGAACAGCTGAAAGGAAGGACAGAAGGAATTAACTGATTCATTCAGTTGGGATTATTATTCTGTGCATGTGAATTTGTATTTGTTTCCTTGGCAGCATTATCAACACAAATACAAGACAAAGAGTTAATGTTTACCCTTTCTTTATTTAGTACATCATGCACAAGTAACCTGAAAGGTGTTTGTAAATAGGACGTTGATGGAAATTCTGTATTAGAACACGCATATGTGCACATACAGGCAGTCCCCGGGTTACGTACAAGATAGGGACTGTAGGTTTGTTCTTAAGTTGAATCTGTATGTAAGTCGGAACTGGCATCCAGATTCAGCCGCTGCTGAAACTGATCAGTTTCAACAGCGGCCGAATCTGGACGCCAGTTCTGACTTACATACAGATTCAACTTAAGAACCCCAGGCATCCCCAAGTCAGCTGCTGCTGAAACTGATCAGCGGCTGATTCCAGGAAGCCCGGGGCAGGGGCTTCCTGTAGTCAGCCACTGGTCAGTTTCAGCAGCGGCTGACTTGGGGACGCCTGGGGCAGAGCAGCTGGGGTGCTGCTGGGTTGGTCCAGTAGCGCCGCCGCTCCTCGGCGCTACTGGACCAACCCAGCAGCACCCAAGCTGCTCTGCCCCAGGCGTCCTGATTCAGCCGCTGCTGAATCTGACCAGCAGTGGCTGAATCAGGACGCCTGGGGCAGAACAGCTGGGGTGCTGCCCAGTTGGTCCAGTAGCACCCAGAGCGACGCTACGGGACCAACTGGCAGCGCCCCAGCTGCTGTACCAGAGGTGTCCGGAGAAAAGCCATGGAGCACGGGGGCAGCGGGACAACCCAGACGCGCCGTGGCTGGCCTGCTGCCCTCGGGCTCCATGGCTTTGCTCTGCTTTGCCCCCCCCCCCCCCCCCCCCCCGGTCCCCCTGGTCTGCAGACCAGGGGGATGGGGGGGGGGCAAAGCAGAGCCAAGCCGCGGAGCACGCGATCAGCTGACAGCCCAGACGCGTCTGAGCTGTCAGCTGGCCGGGCGCTCCGCAGCTTGGCTCTGCCTTGCCTCCCGTCCCCCCCCCCCGTCCCCCTGGTCTGCAGACCAGGGGGACGGGGGGGGGGGGGGCAAAGCAGAGCCAAGCCTCGGCGCGCGTGGGCAGCGGACAGCCCTGTCCGCTGCCCACGTGTTCCGCTGCTTTGCTTCCTCTCCCTGGTCTGCTGGAGACCAGGGAGAGGAACGCCCCGTTCGTAACTGCGGATCCGACTTATGTAACTCGGGGACTGCCTGTACTTTTATTTAATACTGAATGAAATATTAAGGCTATGTCTACACTACAAGGTTTTTGCACAAAACCAGCCATTTTTGTGCAAAAACCGGCGGAGTGTCCATACCTCAAGCGTGCTTTTGCGCAAGTAATTCGGCAGAAGAGAAGGCTTTTAGTGGTATGGTTACTCCTCTTCCCACAAGGAATAACTCTTTTTTGCGCAGTAGTTCTTGGCATTCTGTGAATGGCCATCAGAGCTTTCTTGCACAAGAGCACATAGCTTTTGTGATGAGCTTTAAGATCTGGACATGCTTTTGCGCAAGAAGTTTTTGCAGAAGATCTCTTCCATAAAAGGCTTCTTGCACAAAAACCCTGCAGTGTACACAAAGCCTAAAAGTCTTTCCTATTTCTCCTGTATTATAGTATATAGCAATGAGTCCTCTGCAAATTGCTCCTTATTATGGCTTTGTTTTAGGAATGAATCTTCTTATGCTATAAATTGGAATGTTGTAAAACTTTTCTCTGTTCAGCACTGCTGAACATTCACAGTTTCATGGGATATGTGAGTGCTCAGCACTTAAAATCAAACCTCATCTTAGTATGGATTTCAGGACTCCCATTGTAGGTGAATGTGTTGATCTGTTATTACAGCTACATATGCTGTGTTAATATAATTTTCAAATTATTTTGCTTTTGGATATAAATAATCAGAAGATGCAGTAAACAAAAAGGTAATGGGTAGATTTGAATCTCCTGTAGAGAAAAATGTGGCATTTTCTGTTATACACTCCCGCCTCTGATTTTCTATTTGCTTTTAATAAAAGATGATGCAATATACTAATTAGCAACATTTGAATCTATTGTGTGTACTGACAAAGGACACGCAATTACAAATGCTTACAGTTACTGAAACAATCAGAAAGGCACACCTTCATATGTGAGTCATTAGCAACTTATGATAAAGAAGTTGGGTGAATTCCTGTCTTCATTGAAGTTAATGGAAGTTCTGTCACTGACCTTAGCACTGCCCAGAATTTTATCCCTTGTGAGTAAGGCTCTTGCTACATTTCAAAAGCAAAGCACCACTGGGAGTGCAGAGCCCGTGGGGAACTTTTGAGTCTCCAGCTCACCCTTGGCTCCCGGCAGCACTTCTGCTTTTGAAATATATCAATATTTCATAGGCAGAAGTGCCACCAGTTCCCTGCTGTGGAAGGTGCTGTGGAAGCCAGCTTTTAAGATGGCTCCTCCCCAGCACCGGATCTTGCTCCTCTCTTGGTGCCTTTCTCTGATAGAGGCAACGGGGGAGCGATTAGTCAAGACCCTAGTCGACTATCCAATAAGCATTTGCTCATTAGATAGATGACTAGTTGCTTACATCCCTAATCCAATTTTGAAAATTGTAGTTCTGATGTGGATACAGATTTTGTACCTGTGGAAGGCTCTAAACATTGCAATGCCCTCAAGTCAGATTAGAATCCTTTTAGTTGAAAATCTTGAGTCTAGAGTATCAGAGCAGGAAAGAGGCAACACAGAGATTATTCAAAGGTCTTTTCCATTGTCTGCCATGCGCTTGCAATTTTACTGTTGCAGGAAAAGGTAATAGCACAGTTTTTTAAAAACTACTTGCATAGGTACCAACTGCATGGCTGGAGCTGTACACATCCACTTTCCAATGTGCTGGGATGGAGGGCAGGCGGTAGTGCTCACTTCCCAATCCCCCAGCTTGTAGATTCTTCCCCCACTCCAATCCTTCCTCCAAAGCCCCTGTTCCTTCCCTTCCCTGAATCTGCTGCATCCTCATTCCTCCCCTTCTCCTCCCACTGCCTCCTGCAGGTCATGAAATAGCTGGGAACAGTGGGCGGGAGGTTCCAGGAAGGAGGAGGGTGCACCAATCAGTGGGGTTACCAGTGGGCAGGAGGTGCAGAGAAGGAAGGGAAGAGATGCTGATTGGCAGAGCTGATGGCAGATGGGAAAATGGGGATAGGGGAGTACTCATGACAGAGCCACAGCCATATGTCAGCAGCCCTTCTCAATGTACATTGGTAAATTCTTCTTCACACAGTGTATAGATAACCTGTGGAACTCCTTGCCAGAGGAGCTGTGAAGGCTAGGACTATAATAGAGTTTAAAGAGAAGCTAGATAATTTCATGGAGGTTAGGTCCATAAAAGGCTATTAGCCAGGGGATAAAATGGTGTCCTTGGCCTTGTTTGTCAGAGGCTGGAGAGGGATGGCAGGAGACAAATCACTTGATCATTGTCTTTGGTCCACCCTCTCTGGGGCACCTGGTGCTGGCCACTGTCAGCAGACAGGATACTGGGCTAGATGGACCTTTGGTCTGACCCAATACGGCCATTCTTATGTTCTTAAATTCTGGGTCCTCAGGCTCAGGTTGGCCACTCCTGGTATTGTGTATAGAGCAGTATAAACAAGTGATTGTATCAATTTTTACATTTTGCTGATTTTATTAGTACTTTTTAGTTAGCGTGTTGTGAAACTAGGCAAAAATAAAGATGAATTGATAGTTCACTGTGCCCTCAGTGTGCATTCCCATGGTTCACTGTGCATTCCCATGGTTGAAAACCAATGATGTAAAGAAATTCCCACTGTTCCAGTGTGTGGGTGGCCCCATCACTGTAGTGTCTCGGTGCCTGACAAGGTCTAATGTTTGTTTCCCCACTACCCCAATATCCCTTCTGTAAGAGAGAGCAATTCTATTATTCCCATTGTACAAATGGGAAACTGAGGCACAGAGAGACCTGCTTTTGAAAATCTGGTTGTATTTGAGTACCTACTAAGATTTTCTAAACTACTTAGAATGTTAGGTGCTTTGTAAACCCCAATAGATGCCTACCTTATCTTTTGGTGCTTAAAAAACATTGAAACACTCTCCCTAAGGCACTGGCCTCAGGTCATACAGGAAGTCCATGGGGGAAATAGAGAATAGGTCTCTCAGGGCTAACTCCCTATCCATAGACAAACCTTATCTTTTTGCTGTATGCAGCAAAAACAAGGAATCTAAGGGGAGTAAAACAGAGAAGCTGGATTGTACAGGAAAAGCTGTTGTAAAATTTTACATTGAAAAAATATTTTGTTTGGGGGATTTTTTGTTGCTTGGGAAAGGAAGGAATGAAAAGGTGTTGTATAAATATGAGATGCATTTATGCCTCAAATTCTTAGGGTTTTGGCAGTTTTCAGGCCAGTACCAGGAAAAAAAGAACAGAAATGGCATCTACAGGGTTCATAACATTGATGCTTATTGTCATGATTTGTATTATTCACTGGTCACCATCTGTGTGCTCAGCACTGTTTAGAATATACCAGTAAATGTGCTCCCTGAGCCAATGCACATAAAATGGGTAGCCTTGGATAAAATGGCTCAGATATTTAAGTATGAAGTGTGTAGTTTATAGAACATATGTCCACATCTCTGAATGGAGGGGTTGATGGCAATAGAAGTTTTACCTGATTACAGACTAGAAGATTTGACCTTACAATTTTTTTCTGAAAGAAAAGTTGCCTAGAGCTCCTATGCCTGTTTATTTCCCTTTCCTGCCTGCAGAGTCCCTGTTGGATATATTTTTCCCTTCATTATTAAAATATGACATTTTCATGGTGTTTGTTTTTAAATGTTTTTCAGTGATAACTGCAACTCTATAGGGTTGTGTTTAGGAGCCTTCAGGAAAGTAATTAGCTTTTAAACAGATGTCATGCACCCTGTGACAATTATTGTTTTCCTTTAAGCCCCAGCTCCTGGAGTCAAGTACATATGTTATTATTTCAGCCTTCATTTTTAAAGGAAAATGAAATTTTTAGACCTCACAGATGTGGAGAAGCCTTTATAATTTGATCCCAATGCACCCTGAAGGCTGAAAAAGTAGCAAGCAAGTAAAAAGAAAACCAAATCTACTCTTTTTGCATAATCTCATGATTTTTGATTAGCCTGAGTCATGAGCTTTGAACATTTGGGATTGACAAAGTTACAGAAGTCAGTTGTACTCCTGTTTAAAATTACATTCTAGTCTATCTTTTGTGCTATGGTTACACCCATCCAGCTGCAAGATGGTTCCTTATAAACACACAGGGCCTACCCCTAGTCACACGTTTCCAAAATTTAAATGATATATTCCAAGTGTGGTGAACTGCAAAAACGTAGCCTAATTGATAGAAGTAATCTAGATTTTTCTACAGTTGTCTTACTATGTTACTATCTCTTGAATACAATTAAGAGTATGCATTAAAATTTTAAACCTAACCCACAGGGCTTCCCTTAGGATTTATGGGGCTCTAAGCAGTATTATTAAACTGGTGTCCTTTTGCCCAGCAACAACCCGATAGGGAGGGATGATTTTTTTAAAATATGATTTTATAATCTTCAACACATTATGTATTTTTTAAGCAAATTTTCAATTATGGTCATGCATACTAACACAGTAAATTCAGAAACTGACAGTATTCACCTGCTAATTGGTTTTATTACCACTTGAATATCTTTCACAGGTTCAATGTTCTGATAATAAGTCTGCTAGAAGACTATTTCACTTTTAAGTTAACTAGTTCATCTCTGTAAGAAAGTTTCCCAGGCTGTAGCAGCTACAGAACAGGTATAAGAAAAGGCAGAGGGTTCGACATTAAGACTCAATGGTGCCCCACAGTTTTTCGTATCCTATGCAGCTGTGTATTCTGCATGTGGGTAAGGGCAGCCCTCCTAAACCAAATTTACTTAAGTTACTTGATGCAAGATGTCCGAACATGTTAGTATTAGAGCAAAACTAATATGTAGAGTTATGCACAGATACAAAATTGGTATCCATATCCACGTCTGTATCTGCAAAAATGAGCTGTGGATATTCTCATTCACATCTATGAGTATATAGCAAATGTGGATTTCCTCATTCACACCGACAAATATATAGCAAATAGTGAAAATTAATATCTGCAAATTTCCAGAGTTACAGATGCGGATATAATTTTTTAATCTAGATCTACAAACATGAGCATCTATCTGTGGATGCAGAGAGCCCGGGATATAAAGCAGATATCCACAGATTTTTGGGGCTCTACTAATATTTTTTTCTTTGTCAGAATTAGTTACAGGACACCCTCATGATTCGCAGAATTGCTATTTGCCATTCTACATATTCACAGGAGTCTCCTGTCTCAGCCTGCGGGTGCCAGGCACTGTGGGGAATTCACCACAGCTGCAGGGAGCCATGGTGTTCTCTGGGGCTGCCCTGAGTAGCAATCAGTTCCCTGTGGCTCCCAATATTTGTGAATTGCACTATGTGCAGTAGTGCCAGGAATGCCTGCACCATGAGTGGCAAGGGTTTCCTATACAGTGCTCCTGTCAGCTAGTATCTAAGTCATTTGGGAGGAAAATTAGAGTTTTCACGTGCCTGAGTAGCGACTTTAACTGTGATTTCAGGATCTCTCTCACCCCAAAATCTGGAATGTTACCCTTGATGAGTGTCTTTTAGCTGAGCACTTTATAAGCAGTAGACAATTTTCTACATTTTGATGGAAAAAGGGGAAATTGTTGCCAGTAATGGGAAGAGAAAAAAAGAAAAGCTTCTGGGGATTGGCCAGTAAAGACACATGTGGTGTTTTTTTAAGCAAATCGTAATGAAGATTTTTCCCTCCCTCCCTATGCTCCTTCATGATAGGGCATTTGGGTATTAGAATGCTGCACATTCTCTTTTCTCTCTCCTTTCCTTTCTAACCTGACAGACAGTGTTAAAGCAGTTATTCACTATTTTTCAATTGAGACCTTATGTTTTTCAGTTATTTTCTGAATTTTCAGTGAACTTCTCTTGCTACTGTGGTGGTATATGGGAGGGATTTGTTTTATCAGTGATGCCCGAGTCCTATTCACAGATAAATCTCAAGTTAGTTTAAAGGGAAACATGAATACAGTTTCTAATTCCTTTCCTTCTACTATTTCTTTCCAGGCCTATCTTCCCTTGAAAGAAATAGTAGAAGGAAAATAATTAGAAAGAGTGGTTATTCCCCCTTCTACCTCCCCATTCCTGTTCTTCTTGTGTATTCCAGCTCGTTAATCTTCTGATTTGGATAAGGTGTAATCTTAAGTAAAGCCTTTTCTTACCTTCTCCTTAGCGTTGCCAGTTTTCTAATTGCACACTACTTCCTGGCCCCATCTCTGAGACCTCACCTCACTTACTCCATCTCCCCCTCTCTCCCTGTTGCTCACCTTCACCCAGGCTAGGGCAGGAGTTGGTATGTGAGAGGGGATGAGGGCTTCGTCTGGGGTTGCTGACTCTGGAGTAGGGATGTTAAAATGCATTTAAGCATGTAATTATGTAACCACTGAAAAATTCTAAACCTGCTCCCCTTGCACATCAGCTCCCATGGAACCATCTGTCTCTTCTCCTTTCCTCCACCCACCATGCTGCTGCCTCAGTATCAGAGGGAGTAGCGTGGGGGATGGCAGGTGAGAGCTGCTGCCCCTGTGTCTAACTGTGTAACCGCTGACATGGTCAACCGTTACACAATTATTTTGTTAAACACATATTAGCACCCCTACTTTGGTGTGCAGACTCCAGATGGTGCTTACCTCGTGGGACTCCCCACAAGGGTCAGCATGTCCCTTGGCTCCTAGATATAAGGGCAGCCAGGCAATTCTGTGCAGTATGTGCTGCCACCCCAACAACTATCATGAGCCACAATTCCTAGAGAATAGGAACAGGAGGGACAAGGCGCCACTTCCAGGAAGCCTTTGCCTTACATTTGCGAACAGATTTATGAATTTGTCAAAGAATATTTGAGGGAAAAGAGTTTATGAGGTATAGAATGAATAGGCGTAATACAATACCACAGGAGTAGGAGTATCGCACATATTGAGATTTCCTGTGTTGTCACCTAGAAATAGAATAACTGAGAGGTGGAGGCCTCGGAACACTTGTCCATTGGAGGCCCAAGTTTGATATATGTATTATTGAAGATTTACTCAGCATTGCTCAGGTCCTTAACTGAATTAATTTTTGTTTTTCATTTAAATTGTTGCTCTGGGATGGACCTGGGTATGAGGAGTTCAGTGTGCAGGCTGCCCCGGGGAGAGAGGACAATCCCAGCCCTTTCTCACCTCAGCAGCTTTGAGCCAGGTGAGAAGAGCCTATCCACAGTCAATTCAGCAAGTTCATCAGCCCCTGCACTCCCCAGCCAGAGTGAGGAGTGAAGCAGAATGTGCGCTTTCCCCTCTTTCCTGACGAAAGGGAACAACCAGCAGAGTTCCCCTGTGAATGGGGAGAGGGGAGCTCTAGTCCCAATGCCTTCCCTAAAGAATGTCAGGGAGTAGAAGACTTGGAGCTGGAGCAGTCCTGGATGTCAGGGGGAGGGAGGAGAGGGATTTGCCCCCAACTAGTCCCTTTCATCTGTCCAGTGATTCTGCCTCTTTTCTGTATGGTTTTCTGAGAAGCAGTCCCATTCCAGACACATCCAATTTTCCTGGCTCAACCAAACCCTTCCCTTGCTTTAAGATTTGATAAGAGGAAGCTGTATACAGGCAGTTACAAACGGGGCTGCCCCGGAGTCCTCAGAGGCTTTGCTCCCAGTCTCCCTGGTCTGCTGGTCTCCAGGGAGACTGGGAGCAAAGTCGCGGAGGAGCCTGGCGGCGGGACCGCGGTGCATCTCAGTCCGCCACCAGCGTCTTCCTGGTCTGCTGGGGTGGGGGGGGCGCAGCTAGTACACCCCCCCCAGCAGACTAGGCTTTTCTCTGGACACCTGTGGCAGAGCAGCTGGGGCGCTGCCGGTTGGTCCCGCAGCGCCGCTCTGGGCGCTACTGGACCAACCCAGCAGCACCCCAGCTGCTCTGGTCCTGATTCAGCCGCTGCTGGTCAGTTTCAGCAGCGGCTGAATCAGGACGCCTGGGGCAGAGCAGCTGGGGTGCTGCTGGGTTGGTCCAGTAGCACCGAGGAGCGGCGCTACTGGACCAACCCAGCAGCACCCCAGCTGCTCTGCCCCAGGCGTCCTGATTTAGCCGTTGCTGAAACTGACCAGCGCTGACTACAGGAAGCCCGAGGCAGAGTTGCTCTGCCCCGGGCTTCCTGGAATCAGCTGCTGATCAGTTTCAGCAGCAGCTGACTTAGGGACGCTTGGGGTTCTTAAGTTGATTCTGTATGTAAGTCAGAACTGGCGGTCAGTTTCAGCAGCGGCTGAATCTGGACGCCAGTTCCGACTTACATACAGATTCAACTTAAGAACAAACCTACAGTCCCTATCTTGTACGTAACCCGGGGACTGCCTGTACTGACTTTCAAGGGCCTCTCTCTTACCATTTAGGAGTTCTTGAACAAACAGACACAGAGACAGACAGACTCATTCGAATCTATAGCAAATTAAACCACGGTGTCGGTAATGAAGCCTTTGAGTGAATTGCAGTCTATTGATTAAACCTAAGTTTGCACTCTAGTGACTGTAATACATTGTGAAGACTTTGGTTTATAATGGCAGTTTTAATTGCTGCCCATTCATACTAGGAACTGTTCTGATTACCGCTGAAGTCACTGGAAATCTGATTTTGTCTATCCATAGACAGATAAGAAATTTTCAGTAAAAAGTAGGAAGCTTGCAGAAGGAATCACTTTTCTAATGAAGAAACTGTGCACACACTCTCTTGTAGCTTTTAATTTTGTTTTGCTTTTTGTTGCCAAGTTATAAAGCTCTTAAAATACAAGGCTTACAAGAGTGTTGATGCGCCTCAACAATAGCAGCATGAACAGTGTCATTGTAATGAAGAAAAAAGCCTCCTGCCAGCGTGCAACAAAATTAGTGATTAAAAGTATCTTTTATACGCAGTAGTATTTAGAAGAGTCAGATATGCATTCTCTGTGATGGCAGTATCTCATAGAATTTAATCCTGTAAACTGTATCTGCAGCTAGGTTTGCCATTCATGCGGAAGAACTCCCAGCACTAAAACAGCTTGTTAATGGAATCTTATGATAGATTTGCTATTTCGTGCTTGAATTTCCCATCTCTTTAAAAGCCACTATTGAGAGGCCTTATTAGTGGAAATGGACAGCCTAGGAGACAGCTACCTCTGGTGCAGGGCTAGTAGACACTAAACATGCTTTTTACAGAACAAAAAATACTTTGGTTACTATAATCTCTTTCCTTAGCAACTTGCATATTTTTTATTCTTTTCTCTTTGCCCTATCCAAAGGTGAGTACCTAAGGTAACCATGTTTGACTGGATGTACAGCTCGAAAAATGTCTGATATACTTTTCTCTGGCAGTTTTACCATTCAGTGGTAAATAGTAGACTAAAAATTATAATATTGTTTCTTCCGTCCTCTTTCTGAGCTTCAAGATATATTCCATAGTCTCATTTTAGGATATTTAATAAAAAGAATGGCCATCTTTATTTTGTGGATTGCAAGTTTGACGTATATGATAGAAAGGAATGTACCGGCACACAGTTTGGAAAGATGCTAATTACATGAGCAGCATATGTTACAGAAGATATTTTTCAAAGTTAATTTATAGAGCCCTGCGCAGATACGAATGTCTACCCGTGGATGTGGATAGCCACAGAAAGACATTAGTATCCACTTCTCTGCAGAGTTCTGCTCCCAGGAGACGCTATGGACAAAGGAGAGGAATGTGGTCCTGCTGTTCCAATGAGCCACCTCCCTGTGCTGGCAGCTTTTCCCAGTCTAGTGGCTGTACCACATGCAGCCAGGTAGCTGGACTGGTGAGGGTACAGCCGCACAGCCGAGAGGAACTGCCAACATCGGGGTACTGGCTCACAGGAGCGGCAGGACCATGTTTCTCTCCTTTTCCTATGGTGTCTCTTGGTTTTAGAGATCTGCAGATCAGAAGATACTGACATCTGTCCGTGGACATCCACATCCGCAGGTAGACATTTGTGTCAGCACAGGGTTCTATCAGTTTATACTTCACATCCAGTGCCTTTACCTTGGAGACTGAATCCTGGCCTTTTACAGTCCTAGATACTTCATGCCAAGTCAACTGTAGACCTAACATAATTACTATTCATTACTGCTCTCTAATTTTCTTTATAAATATGTTTTACCATTAAAAAATTATATAACCTATTCCCCCTTCCAAAAAATATCCTCTTATTTCTCTGTCAAAACATATGTGTACCAAATTAAAAAGATATGCAGAAATAGTCTACTGCATCTTGATTGAAGCTAATGGAACTCTACTCTTACTCTATTGTTTGGCTTGGCTGTTTAGAAGAATAGGTCAAGAAAACAACAGAAATAAAAACAAACAAACAAAAACCACCGTGGAATTAAAACAATATTAGTTGAAAATTTTGAAAAGTTGTCTCAATGTTGGTTTTGGGGTTTTTTTTGTGCTCAAAGTATTTTCACGAGCTCAATATCTGGTTGAACTCCCTCCTCCACATATTTCAAATACAGTTGGCATCTCAAGCTTTTTTTTTTTAAGTGAAATTTTGATTAACTCTATTATTTATACTGTAAGTTTCTTAAAGCTGGGAATTACATCTTGTTATTTGCATGTTCCGTGACTAGAGAGCCTCAGTATTGCAAACACTTATGCATGTGCTTTACTACCATGAATAATCTAATTTATTTCTATAAGACTAATCACAGTAGTAAAGTTCAAATAATGTTCAAGTGTTTGAAGAGCTGGAGTCAAGAATAGTAGATCCCTGACCTTGACTGGGACACGTAGGCACTGTTGTAGCAAAATAATAAATTATTTCATGTAAAATCATGTCATATGGAAGGTAGAAGTTCGTGTTTATATCTGTAGAAAAGACCAATGTAAAAATACTGGCTAACATTAACTAGGGTTTTTTTAGACCGTAGGTGGTGTCTTGAAGCAAGGAATTATAGCAGAATTTTCTTTTTAGTTAGGCCAAGACTATACATAAATATTAGATCAAATTAGCTACCTCACTCACTGCTGTGAAAAATTGTCCACCTTGTGCAATGCATTTAGGTTACCCCCACTCTTAATTACAGCTTTATCAATAAATGAATTCATTTGTCGACCTGGCTACTACCTCTTGGAGAGATGGGTTACCCACATTTATGGAAAAAAAATTCCACTGTTGTGGGAGGTACGGATATTAGATATCCCTGTAATTGAATAATCGTGTAACCACATGAAATCTTAGCAGTTACACAACTATTCTGTAGTCCCCGGGGGCGGCACCAGCAGCCAGTGTGCTCAGGGCCCACTCCCAGGGAGTCCCCTGCCTACTCACGCTGCTGCCTCTGTATCAAAGAGGGATGCGGAGTTGCTTCTTGTCTGCAGGGAGCTCAGACCCCTCCCCTTCCCTCCCCCCCCCCCCCCCGTGGACAGGTGCTGCTGTCGTGAAGCAGCCTTTGTCTGCAGCGGGCCCAGGCTTGCCATGGACAGAGCCTGTTTCACGGCAGCCTCCCCTGCCTCTCTCCTCCCTCCCCACTGCTATCTCTGATAGGTGGCACTGCGGAGCTGGTACAGCGGGAAACCAATTTTTAAGCCGGCTCCTGCCTGCTCCCCCTTGCTGCCTCTGTAGGAGACAGTGGGGGGAGGGGAGGGGAGGGAGGAACAGGCAGGTCCCCAGAGCTAGCATGCATGGGGAGCCTGCTTGAAAGCCGCCTCACCCTCGACACTGCTGCCTCTGTATCACAGGCAGCAAGCAGAAGGTGGGAGTGCACGTAGTCGATAGGATAAGCCTGGATTTATCAGTTAATCTGGTAACCTTTTATTCGACGATATGCTAACATCCCTCGTAGGAAGCTTGTTCGCTACAGCAGCACAGCTGAAGTGTGGACATACTCTTGATTCAGCTGTTGAAACTGCAGAAAACTAAGAGTGCTGAAACTATAGGAACTGAATGGCATAAGTTAAAGTTTCATGGATGAGTCTTGTTTTATACTCCCGAGGTCTTGCATTTGTCATTCTTTTGCAAGTGTGTCACATTATTGGATTTTAATGTGAGCAGGCAGATTATTATTGCACCCACTGTTGTATGTTTGCCCCACATTCTGTGCATTGGGCTATAAGAGGTGTCTAATGAAAGCTTAGGCTATGCTGATTCTGTCTAATCTACTCATATAGTTATATAATTTTGTATGTAAATGTATGAGTATAGGCTCTGTACTTAACATTTAAAATGTTTTCTGTCTGGGAGATAGTGATAGGCATTGCCTACCTATTGGGAGAGGTGGGAGCCCAGTGAATGCTCCATTGATAATGGCTAAGTGTTGCCAATTGACATCTGAAGAGCACATAATGGCCTCTTGCCTGAGGAGGACATAACTGGATACCCGGTAGCTCCTTGCCTAAAAAGCACATGGTGATCATGTGATCAGCTCCATTTTGGTAGGTACCATCACTCAGAAGAACAGTGGATTTCCCTCTGCACGGGCAAGATTATAAAAGTATCCTAGGGGTGCCTCCATCTTTGTCTTCACTCCTGCCCTCCTCTTCAAAAGCACCTTTGCTAAGGCTGGGAAGGATGTGTTGACTCATCATACCATAGGGTGTATTCCAGAGACTTTTAAGCCAGCTGTTCTCTATAGCTCCACTAAGAACCTGCATCATGAACTTGGTGACTGATGTATGTAATATGCTTTCTTTAACAATCCTACTCTCAACCTTTTCTTTCTTTTCATTAATAAGCCACTAGATTTTCCGATTCTAAAGGATTGGCACAGTGTGCTCTTTTGGGTAAGATCTGAGGTGTAAATTGGCTGGTCCCTGAGGACTGGAGAACCTGTTTGGAATAGGTGAGATTGGTTTTCATAACCTCTCATCTGTGTAAGGTGGTGTGCTGGTTGTGGCACATGGAAAGGCTGTGATTGATTATGAGACTTCCTGCTGGCTAGGTTGGCAGCTGAAGTGCTCTCTCTATGTGACTGGTTTGGTGCCTTAGAGACAGAAAGCCCATCTGTGTGCTGTAAGAAGCCCTGGTTCTAAGCAGTTTGTCCTGATTTGCTCCTCTCAGCAGTGCCTCTAGACCCACTGTTATATTACAAGATGTAAAAGACTCTAAAGTTAGTTTCCCTACTTATGGCCCTTTTCCGGGCTCTTCATATGTCTTTATGTTGCTTTCAGACTTGTGAGGTGAGGGGGGGGGGGGGGGTGTTAATAATTTTAACATTTGGCAGAATTTTTCTGCTAAGAATCAAACAATTCATTTTATTTTTCTAAATAAAATTCTAGGTGGAATGATGTGTCAAAATGATGTATTTATATTTGAAAACAATAGGCTTCTCATCTTACTGGAATCAATGCTGTACCATTAATTTCAGTGAACTTGCTTTTTTATTTACAGTGGTGTAAGAGGACAACTGAGCCCTAAATATGACACTGAATTTTTGCTTGTTGGAGCAGTTATACTCTTACATTATTTTTAAAGGTAAAGGAAATTAAAAAAACCCACACATTTCCTCTTTGTTCCTTTTGGGCTTATGTTTGCCACCCTAACTGCTACCAGCATTATTTACAATAGTACTGAGAGCCCAATATCAGAGTAACTCTAATGGCAGGTTTCTTACATTCAAATTACAGGTGAGCACTATTTGTCTCTCAAGATGTAAATTTTGGCCTCTGTTTGCAGCAATGAAACAGAATGGAAGAATGATTGAGCAATAATAGAATGACACCTATGCCAGTTCATAATATCTTTTCCTTTATTTTCAGCACTATCAATCACACAGAAGAATGAAATGATAGGATAAATTTTCCTCTAGCCTTTCAATTTCTGTACAAATGGTGGGTTTTTTTTTTATTTCATTTCATTGATACACAGCAGTGATTCTTGTAACTCTAAGCCACTGCATTCAAAACACAATCATAACATAACATTTCAATTATGCTCAGAACAGTTCTCTAGTGATACAAGACAGTTTGTCTCCTCTGAGATGGTTGAAAATATAGCTCTAATATCAACAGTCACAAACTCTTCTTCCAACACTGTAATTCTGCTTCATTCCTCATATGATTTTTGCTCTGTGGTCTATATCTCACTAACCAGGTTCTCCATCGAAACCTTTTGTAACTTACTGTAATTATCATTGGGCAGGGAATGGCAGAAAAGAGTTTTTGTCTTTTTGTTTGCTTTCTTTACAAATTTAAACAAGAAGCTCTACATTTGGGGCTAAATTAATTTCTGGCTTAACTCCAAAACATCCCTATTGCCAGTAGACTTACACCAATGTAGAATTTGTCCCACTATATGAAAATAAAGTTAGAGATAGGTGTGGTCTTAACAAAAGAGTTGGGGGTACAGCAGACTGGAAAAAATAAATTAAAATGGGGGAAAAAAGAATTTCACACTTTTTTGTGATATGTCTATGGAAATTTTGATTCTTTGGTGAAAAAGAAAGGAAAACTGCACTATTTTCTCTGAACACCTACATATTTTGAGTTTTGGACAAAAACATTTGGACTCTGGAGTGCCACCATAATATCTTATGCTCCCCTTCTCCTCTGCTGGCTGGACTTCCTGGTCAGACTCTATCTTCTATGGTGTAATCAAATGAAGGGAGGTTATTTGTTATGAGAAATATATAGTCCCTTTGTGCAGCTCATGTTTCCATTTCTGTGTGTGTATGGTTTTTTAAACAATGGCTTTGCTTAAAGTAGAGTTGTGAAGGTTTTCTGGTTAATAGAGGCTAGAAACAGGATAGATCAATTATCTGTTAAAAAAAAATTGGGAGATGGAAAACCTGAATTCTGTATTTTCCATTTAACTTCATATTGTTAGACTTCTATTATGAGGGTGATCTTGAATTATTATTTTTTGAAAAAGTATATTCTTTTTATTTTAACAAGCGATTTGAAGTCGAGATGTAATCGTGTAGTCGATTGACCGATAAGCAAAAGCTTATATATTAATGATATAGACTGCATGCATTTCCCTACCCACCCCCTTGCCAGTAAATTTTTTAACAGGCAGGTCAGCAGCCTGGCTCAGACTTGGCTTTCAGTGGCTCCAGGACCTACCCCTACAGCTCTGCATTTAAAGTATATCAGGAGCCAGGCAGGCAGGCAGCCCGGCTCAGTCCTCGTTCATGCCTGGTCCAGATATGGCTCTGCTTTTAAAGTGTATTAGGAGCCAGGTGGGCTGGCAACCTGGCTCAATTCCAGCTTGTGCTAGGTCTGCGAGCTCAAACACCCCCCCTCCCACACACACACACACTAGATAGGAGCTGCTGCCACCCCATGCTGCTTCTTTATCAGAGGCAGCAGCAGAGGACAAAAGGCAGCCAGTCTGCAAGGGGAGCTGGTTTCTAAATTAGGCTTCCCTCACAGACCAGCTCCCGCCTAGCACTCCACACTGCTGCCTCTGATACAGAAGCAGCAAGGTGGAGTGGCAGGGGGCTCCTTGAGAGTGAAGCTGGAGCACACTTGCTACACGCCCTGCCCCCGGGGTCTACAGAATAGTCGACTAACCAATAAGAATTAATGAGGTTACTTGACTATTCAATTAACTGATTATTTAACACTCCTAATTTGAAACAAGTGATTCCTTGTTTGTTAAATTGGATTAAGTTTCATATGGGTTTGTATATTTACAATTAGGTTGCATATTATTTGAAAATAATAGACTGTGAGAAATGCTCAGAGACTTCTGCAGGCTTTCGGCCAATATCCCAATTTTGGACAGAGTACAGAGATGATTGTATTTGATAGACAGAAATCAAAGGAGATTTTTTTTAATGTCAATTCTTTGCAGTTGTTTCACTTGTCTCCCTCTGTGCTGGAATTCAAAGTGATTCCTTTGTACACTGGAGGAATTCAAAGTGATTCCTTTGTACATTGGAGATGGTTTTATAAAGATGACATTTGTATAGGGTGCTTTGTGGATAGACGTTTACTTGGACTTTCTTGGTAGAATAAATGTGACGGTACCAGATCTCACCGGGCATTGTAATAGGGGTTGCTGAGTAACAGCTGTGGTGCAGCTTTATTACCTGTGGGTGAGAAGATTTTCTTCCCGCTTACCCCTATGAACTTCCCAAGCACATAAAGCCTGTTACTCTGGCTCCATTCAGGGAGTAATGTGTTCCTTAATAGATTTGTTAATATGGGATCACAGTATAGAGTAAATACACATGTATTCTTCTTATCTACTCCAGCAGGAGAAACCACTCCAGGCTTCCATGTCCCTAGATTTTGCCTTCTTTGTTGGAAGCCCATGATTCTTATCCTTCTGACCAGGGCATTTTCACAATGGCAGGTCCCTGAATATATAAATAATTTGACCCTCCATTATCTGGCTCTCCATGAGTGTGTCTACACAGCATCTTTATTTTGAAATATACTTCAAAGGCGAAAGCGCCACGTGGAGCCCGGGATCAGCTGGGGCTTATCGGATAGTCGACTAGTTCTTCACAGCCTAATTAAGATCATTTTGCAGTAAGGGTGTTTTATTGATTGACTTATGCTTTCGAAAGAAAGGCTGATACAGTTCATCTAACACATCTCTCCTTTTGCTTTGTCATTCTCACCATGCAAATCCTGAAGGTTTGGTTTCTTTCTGCTGCTTTGTCTTGGGTCATATGTTCCTGCAATAAGTCTATTTAAAATAAATAATATCATGATATCCACTTGCATTGAAACTTTTTCTTTTGAAATAGTCTGTCTCTTAGGGTGTGTCTAAACTGGAGTATAGGATATTTCAAAGTGGGGCATTTTTGTCGAAAATGCCCCATCTAAACTGCCATTTTTTTTAAAAGCCCCATTTCGAAAAAAAGAGGCGGCTGCCATTATGCAAATGAAGTGTGGGATATTTAAATCCCTACTTCATTTGCACTTTCGATGTGTCTAATTTACATCCCTCTGCCGACAGAGGAGTGTAGTTTAGACGTAGTCTCAGAGAATCAAATCAAGTGCATACCCAAGCAAGATGCTAGACATCTTAATATTATCATGTTAATATATGTATTTTCAGTATGTTTACTAAGCAAACAAATGTTCAAACACTTTTTTTTTCTAAAAGCGAAACTAAAGACTTGCTTTATTTATCTCTAGGTCTCCATTCTTCCCTTGTAGTGGTGTTTATTTGATAATACTTCAGTTAAGTTTGAAACTTGTATACTGCTATTGCAGGAAAAGAAACAGTTTCATTTTCTACTCGATGTTAGGAAGTCTTTAAAATAGAACCAAAAATTAGAAATGTAATGGACACTCCAGGTAGGATTTTCCAATGTACCTAAGTGATTTAGAGCAACCAGGGTTTTCAGGCCCTGGTCGCGCTTCCGTGTGTAACCAGATTTTCCTAGCCCTGCGCTGCTGCGGGTGGCCAGGCTTTCCCTGGCCCCAGCACTACTGTGAGGCTCTTCCAGCCCCGCTGCCTCAGGTCCCGGCTAGGCTGCTGGCCCTCTTACCATTAGGCTCCTGGGCTCTCTGTTTCAGGAGCATTGATTGGTCCTGCTAGGCCAGAGTGCGCCCTTTTTCTGAGGTACAACCTGTATTTGGTACATCTGTGAGGAAGCTAGTAAGTCTAGTAATGCATGGTATCCAGAAAAATGTCATAGTAGGTTAGCATGAATTAGAAAATACCTTTCTTCTTATTCTCTAATCAATTCAATCTCATTTTAGAATAGTGATAGAAGTGTAGCCGTGTTAGTCTGGGGTAGCTGAAGCAAAATGCAGGACAATGTAGCACTTTAAAGACTAACAAGATGGTTTATTAGATAATGAGCTTTCGTGGGCCAGACCCACTTCCTCAGATCAAATAGTGGAAGAAAATAGTCACAACCATATATACCAAAGGATACAATTTAAAAAAATGAACACATATGAAAAGGACAAATCACATTTCAGAACAGGAGGGGAATGCAGGGGGCGGGGAAGGAAGGAAGGTAAGTGTCTGTGAATTGATGATATTAGAGGTGGGGAGAGTGGGATGTCTGTGAGCTAATGGTATTAGAGGTGATAATTGGGGAAGCTATCTTGGTAAGATAGTTTGAGTATTTGTTCATTCCTTCTCGGAGAGTGTCGAATTTTAACATGAATGACAGTTCAGAGGATTCCCTTTCAAGTGCAGATGTAAAAGGTCTTTATAGCAGAATGCAGGTGGTTAAGTCATTGAGAGAGTGTCCTTTCTGGTTAAAATGGCAAGAAACTGTTTTTTCTTTGTGATCTTGTTTGATATCTGTTTTGTGGGCATTAATCCTTTGGCGAAGTGTCTGAGATGTTTGTCCAATGTACATAGCAGACGGACACTTTCGGCACATAATAGCATAAATTATATTTCTTCATGCGCAGGAATATGTGTTCTTGATCTGGAAATCTGGATTTCTATATACAAAGCTTCCGCAACAACGCACAGACTGACATTATTCGCAAACGACAACAAGCGACACACAATCTTAGCCGCGCTGAACACCATGCCATCCAGAGTCTCAAAAACAACCTGGACATTATAATCAAACCAGCTGACAAAGGGGGTGCTGTGGTCATTATGAATCCTTAAAAGCCTCCCCACAGCTACTCGGGAACAAATCCACACAGAAACACCTTCTGACCCCCAACCAGGATTGTTCTATCTGCTTCCCAAGATCCATAAACCTGGGCACCCCGGACGTCCCATCATCTCTGGTATTGGCACGCTCACTACTGGTCTATCTAGCTATGTAGACTCTCTTCTCAAACCCTTCGCAACCAACACCCCCAGCTATCTCCGAGACACTACTGACTTCCTAAGGAAACTACAAAACATAGATAACCTCCCCAATAACACCATCCTTGCCACCATGCATGTAGAAGCTCTATATACCAACATCCCACATGAAGACGGATTACAAGCAATTAGAAACACTATCCTGATAGCAGACCTATGTAACTTTGTTCTCGCCCACAATTATTTCCAGTTTGAGAACAACTTATACCTCCAGATCAGCGGCACAGCCATGGGTACACGCATGGCCCCACAGTATGCTAACATCTTTATGGCTGACCTAGAACAACGTTTCCTCAACTCCCGTCCCCTTTCAGCCCTCCTCTACCAACGGTACATCGATGACATCTTTATGATCTGGACGCATGGCCAAGAAACACTGGAGATATTCCACAGAGATTTCAACAACCTACACCCCACCATCAACCTTAGCCTGGACCATTCTACACGAGAGATCCACTTCCTGGACACCACAGTACAAATCAACAATGGAAAATTAGACACCACTCTCTACAGAAAACCCACCGACTCATACAGTTACCTACACGCTTCCAGCTCCCATCCAGAACACACCACACGATCCATCATCTATAGCCAAGCCCTTCGATACAACCGCATCTGCTCTAATCCCACTGACAGAGACCAGAAGCTTCAGGAACTCTACCAAGCATTTATAAACCTCAACTACCCACCCGGAGAAATCAAAAAGCAAATTGAAAGAGTCAGACGAATACCAAGAAACCATCTACTTCAACACAGACCCAAGAAAACCAACAATAGAACACCACTTGTCATCACCTACAAACCCCAACTTAAACCTGTCCAACACATTATCAAGAAACTACAGCCTATACTGGAACAGGATACCATACTCCAAGGGGCTCTGGGAGACAGACCCATAGTCTCCTATAGACAACCACCTAACCTCAAGATGATTCTTACCAACAACCACAGGACATACCACACTAATACCAACCCTGGTACCTTCCCTTGCAACAAACCCCGTTGCCAGCTTTGTCCACATATTCATTCTGCTGATACCATTATTGGACCTAACCAAGTGAGTTATAAGATCAAGAACACATATTCCTGCGCATCCAGAAATATAATTTATGCTATCACGTGCCGAAAGTGTCCGTCTGCTATGTGCATTGGACAAACATCTCAGACACTTCGCCAAAGGATTAATGCCCACAAAACAGATATCAGACAAGATCACAAAGAAAAAACAGTTTCTTGCCATTTTAACTAGAAAGGACACTCTCTCAATGACTTAACCACCTGCATTCTGCTACAAAGACCTTTTATATCTGCACTTGAAAGGGAATCCTCTGAACTGTCATTCATGTTAAAATTCGACACTCTCCGAGAAGGAATGAACAAATACTCAAACTATCTTACCCATTACCAAGATAGCTTCCCCAATTATCACCTCTAATACCATTAGCTCACAGACATCCCACTCTCCCCACCTCTAATATCATCAATTCACAGACACTTACCTTCCTTCCTTCCCCGCCCCCTGCATTCCCCTCCTGTTCTGAAATGTGATTTGTCCTTTTCATATGTGTTCATTTTTTTAAATTGTATCCTTTGGTATATATGGTTGTGACTATTTTCTTCCACTATTTGATCTGAGGAAGTGGGTCTGGCCCACGAAAGCTCATCATCTAATAAACCATCTTGTTAGTCTTTAAAGTGCTACATTGTCCTGCATTTTGCTTCATTTTAGAATGGCATGTTTCTAGTTTTTCTTCTTCCCTAAATAGCCACCTATATCAGTTAACTTTTCAAAAAGAGTTTTGCTTCAGAAAGCAAAACCTAGGCTTCTTTTTACTTTTAATGAAAAGTTCATCTTATTGGTGGCATATGTACAACTCAACATTAGATTGTTTGATTTGGGATGTGTAGTAGGGGGTTACTTCTGTGTGTGACATATATAGATAGGATTATTTCACGTGCATACTTGACTGTAGTAGAAATACTCTTCTTTAAAAAAATAGAGGAAATAAGGTGTCTTTAAATATAAATTAGGAAGACCCTTCATATTTGTCAGCAGACTTCTTTTGTCCTGTGGGCACAGAATATTTCTTTGCATGCAAAACAAAGTCAGCTTGAACGGTTTCTTCCATCGAAAAATTCTCCAAGTGATCTAAGCAGTCAGAGGCAAATTTCAGTTTCCTTTCAGATTAGTTCTTTACATTCCTTATTTTGGACATTGTAAACTTATTTTCATTGTGAGCCTGTTAGTAGTAATTTGAATTCCCAGCAGGGTGTGCCACAGATGACAATTAGTAGTCCTGCAGAACTTAGTCTGGGTCACTAGTAGAGATTCTTTAGTTTTATTGTGATAATTATTGTAAACCTACTCATGTCATTGGGTATTAATGTAATATTACAAGAAAAAAAGTCTTGAGTAACATAGATTTACAAAAATTGGATCCTAAAACAGAATTCTTACCTGCTCACTATTGGGATGAATAATTGATAATTTTACTGAACTATGCTAAGTGCTAATCAAAAATATTAATTTGCAAATCATCACTCAATTAAATTAGCCTCAGTAATTTTAATTCTCAGCAATCATATTCATTATTTTTCCTTTAGCTTTCAGAAGCGATAGTTTAACAGCCACATCAGGTAATTTATTGAATGCTTTGCTTTAAGACATGTATAACTAGCTTCTAATTTTAAAGCAACTGTTACGCCAGTATGACTCATTATTCAGTTGCTAATAATTTTGGTTCAGTTTTTAAATTAAAAGGTAAGCATAAGTTTCATAAAGGGAACTCATTGTTACAGACCCTATAAATTGATTAGCCTAACAATGCAAAATAAAACCCATCTTCTATCAAGTATTGGGGGCTCAATTGACTGTTTTTGTGGTACTATTCTCTTAAATCTGTTTCTTACACTCAGAGAGGTAGCCATGTTAAGCTAGGTCCACACTACAGCTGAAAGTCAGCGTAAGTTACACAATTCCACTTAAATAAAAAACATAGCTGGAGTCGATGTACCGTAAGTGGAGCTTTGGCGCCGTCCTTATAGTGGGAAGTTGATGGGCGAAATGCTCCTTTGTTAAGTTCCCTTACTCCTGGTGAAGAGTAGTTCCTGGCATCTTTGGAGGTGCCCATAGCATTTGATTCAGCAGATCTTCATTAGAGCCGCTAAATCAAACTCCGGAACATCCACTGCAGTGTCTGTCTTCCAGGAAGTGAAAACTGTATCTGCAAAAACAAGGTGTCCTGTGACACTTTGTAGACTAATATATTTAAGAGTTCATGGTAAAATCTACTTAATCAGATGTATTATTCCACTAAAACCTCATCTTGAACATCAGGAAAAAGTGGTGCTTTAATGTACCTCTGAATTTTTATTTTCCTTTTTCTGTTCAATATTGGAAAATTGAGGTATTAATCTCACCAGGTAAATATCCAGTTAAGGTGGTGGAGTGTCCTCATGCAAGATTGAATAATGTCACATTAATGGTAAAATTCTACGGGAGTCTTTTTTTGAGAACTTGTATTTTTAACTTTCAGTTGTTCAACTTAGTTTCTTGCTGCTGTGCTCTAAGCAATTAAAAACACCAACTATTAAGCAGTTGATGCAATACTCTCCTTAGCCATCACATTACTCCTGTCATATGCTTTTTACAATACTGATGTGTTTCCTTTCATTGCCAAGGATTTGATGAACTGTTTTAGAAAAGATAAGAACTCACACAGAAATGGAAGTTTAATTGTCTAAGGTTCTAAATGTCGCTTTCAAGTAAAGGATATAAAAAGTCCATATTCTCACACTTCCTCTTCTTTTCTTTCAATCTGCTTGGCTAGTTATGGAAGCATCCTTTCCCCAGTATTTTCCATGCTTCTGCATGTGTTGCATCCTATCTTTACAGTTGCCAGTGTCTTGTAGAGACAGCTCTTAAGGCTTGTCTACACTGGCAGATTACTGCTCTGTAACTTCCTTATTCAGGGATGTGAAAAAACATCCTGTGAGTGCTGCAAGTTACAGTGTTGTAAAGTGCCTGTGTAAAACAGGCTCCTTGCACAATTAGTTACTCTCCTTCTGGAAGTGATAGAAATGTAGCCGTGTTAGTCTGGGGTAGCTGAAGCAAAATGCAGGACAATGTAGCACTTTAAAGACTAACAAGATGGTTTATTAGATGATGAGCTTTCGTGGGCCAGACCCACTTCCTCAGATCAAATAGTGGAAGAAAGTAGTCACAACCATATATACCGAAGGATACAATTAAAAAAATGAACAAATATGAAAAGGACAAATCACATTGCAGAACAGGAGGGGCATGCGGGGGGGGGGGGGGGGAAGGAAGGAAGGTAAGTGTCTGTGAATTGATGATATTAGAGGTAGGGAGAGTGGGATGTTTGTGAGTTAATGGTATTAGAGGTGATAATTGGGGAAACTATCTTGGTAATGGGTGAGATAGTTCAAGTGTTTGTTGAGTCCTTTTTGGAAAGTGTCGAATTTTAACATGCATTTTGCTTCTGGAAGTGGTTTACCTAGAGCTCCCAGTGCTGTTGCCATGACCACACTGTCGGGTAATACAAGTATTATCAGGGCTGTGCTTGCAACTTGGTGGTATAGACAAAGCTTTGCTATTTGTTTGGTAACTTCTTGAGGGTTTCATTCTGTTTCTTGTTTATTTATTTTATATTGCCAAGATGGCATCTTGAGCTTCTCTGGTTGTAAGGTGTCTTCCAACCAGCCATGCCTGGTGGACTGCCTGTCCTCAGCCACATACATTGACACCTGCATTATCTTTTAATTGGACAACAGCCTCTGTCACATTACTGTATTCAAAAATGGCCTCCAGATTGCCTGCTTTTCCTTGTCAAACTGTGAATTCGGCTAATATTTTTGTATAACTGACAGATGTGCAGAAGTGTCAACTTTTATGAATGAAATGCTACTAATTTCCATGTTGGGACAGCCTCTTGTCACCTGCATGGAAACTATAACAGAGGCCTTTTTAACAGGCTTTTTTTGAGCTTCACATCTGGTAAAAGAGTCCCGCGTTTTTATTATATGTCCAAATAACTAGTCTGAGTAAATTGCTTAGTGGGAGACTGAACCATTGTCTACCCCAGAAATTAAAACAATAGATTATTTGTCCTTTTTTTTTTTTTTTTTTTTTTAGGCTTTTGTATGCACTTTGTTTTCAAGTATTTCTCCACAACCATGAGCAGCATAAACTTTTTTTAAATAAAAGCTGACATTTTTGTGTAAACAGTTGATTGCATCAACTGAGCCTTTATTTTAAAAAATTGAAACTATCACAAGATTTGTTTTAAAATCGTGAGAGCTGACAACTTTGAGAATGCTTAGCGCTGTACAGTAGGGAAATGGACTTGCTTCTTAAAACTACTTGCTGTTGTACTAATCAGACCATACCCTGCACTATGTTATTCTGTTTGGATTCTTACGTTGCGCTGATCACTATAACGAATGGACTATCCAGCATTTACAGTCTCTTTCATAATGTCAAAGTGATATTCCATCCCCTTTATCTCTTTTTGTATTGATGGTATAATCTCAGTTCAAGCTACCCCCAAGGTAGTGTTAGAATTGCAAATCAACCAGACAATTACCCTTTTGCTCTTCTTCCTTCATCAACATGATATGTCTCATGAGGCCAGCCTTCAAAATCTGCATATGAAAAGCACTACTGTTCAATACCTAGAGCCTGCTTTAGTAAGTCGCCTGGATTGTTCATAGTATTTGGGAAGAAGACAAGGGAAAAGTCAATCTCTGTTCCCAGATTGTATAAATGGATTAGTGTGCAGTCATGTTAAAGCCAAGTCTAAATGGATTTATAATGAGTCATATCGTGACCAAATACGAGGTTCAAGTGCCAGGATCCCTTCGAGGCTCAGTGGCACCTGCTTTTAGGACAGACATGACAAATCCATACAGAAGAAAAGAGAGGACAGAAAAGCATAGTGAATGGCTATGTACAGTGCTCTATCTGCAAAACACTTGTGGCTGCTTCAGTGACTTGCTTCCATAGTATGATAATTCAGTAGCCTTGGTGTGTGTAATTCACTCAACCCTGCTCTCTCAATATTGGTGTTGAATACATACCCTTTTGGGGAGGGAATTGTTTTGAATTTCCTTAACTAATCTCTCATCCTCTTCTAGAGTTGTCACGCCTTCATAAAGTCCTTTGCTACATGTTCAGTAGTTTTCACACAGTTTTCATTGCTGTCTGTGTAGTTCACTGATACGTTTTTTTGGGGGAGGGGTTTGTTTACTTCTGTGTCTTCTAGAACTGTTCTCAGGTTTTGAAGACATAGTTGGAAAACACTGGTTTTCCCACTTTACTTTTTCAACATGTCTGGTAGGTAAAGACCCCCATATACTATCAGGTTTTTGGCTAAATGGTAGCCAAAAAATAGACCCCATCCTATTTTAGATAATATTTTCTATTAAAATTATTGAGGTACTTGAAACCTTTGATTTGAGCCCAAATATCTCTCTTCTCCATGTCATTTTGTTTCATTCCTCTCTCCTGGTCTTTCCTTTCCCTTTCTCTCTCTCCTACCTCCCCCCCAAAAAAGAGCATCCAGAACTTGTATAGTTTCAATTTGGCCCATTTTTATAAAGTGCACATTTAAAATATCAAATTTAGTTAGCATTCAAGTGATGACCAGATTTAATGGGAAAAACATACAAACCATGGACATGTTTATTCAATCAAAACAACATTACAGATTAACCAGGTTATACAAACAAATAATAAAGGGGGAAAAATCTATACCTGAAGGAAGCTGACAGGCCTATTAATTTTATCTGCTTCATAAACTGTACATTAAGATAAAAAGTGTTGCAATAAATTAATAAACTAGGCTAAAGCACTTAGATCCAGGCTTTATTTATTATGTTACATTTTGTCATCTTTAATTCTCTTCCTAAATCACAGGCAGTTGATAAAAGTGAGAAGCTTAGATATAATGGTGATGCGCACAACAGATAACCGTAATGTGGCTAGACCAGTTCTTTTAATTCAGATTCTCTTTGACGATTTTAGCAGCTTATAAACAAACATGTTTACCGTGTGCTGTTATGCAGGTGACGTCCAGCTTATTTTTCTGCTGGATAAGAAATAGAGCAATACAACACATCTGTCATTTATATAACTTAATTTATTATGACCAGCTTTTATACTATGTAAGCAACAACAATGGAATAGCTCTTCCTTTTTCTATACAAGGAGGATCACTATACAAATGGCATTGGATAACTATACGGCTAACGAATAAAATGACTCATCCCAGTGAAGTGAAATTGGTGGGCAATATATCACGTTGATGATATCTCGGTAAAAGATGTGAGATGGAATGAGATTTAAGGACACAAATTAACACAGGGAGGCTTTTCAAAGTTATAAAGAGGACACAAATCTTGCCTTTCAATGGAAATCAAGTTCCCTTTTTGTTCCTTTTGACAGTCATGCTTCAGTTTTTATATAGAATATTTTCCTTTCACTGTTTGTATATCGTAAATTGAAAATACAGTTACTTTTCAGCTAAATGTCTTTCCATTTATCTGGGTATGCACTCCTCTCCCTCCCCCGTTTGTAATGGACAAAACTAACCTGGCTGTGCTATGGTCAGCCCTTTTTTTGAGATACCTCTATGTCACACTCAGCATAGATAGCAATGTTAAAAGTACTGTTAGTGTTGGATAGTTAGCTGTTGTTCCTAGGGGAAGTTCACACATTTTTGTATGTGTGTGTTTAGGAAACCATATGATCTTCATAAGCAAATTCATATTGTCAAATAATTTAATGGTAAAAGTAAGAGGAGGCAGTTTGGACTCCTAATTCAACTACGTTCTTACCCTAACTTTGTAAATGTGAGGACTTTTTGAGTTGAAATCAATGGATTACTTATTTTAGATGCTTAAAATAGAGCCACACCTTGCTGAACTGATGTCTGGTGGGAGGAACTGTTTTCTTACTACAGTAAAACTCCAATTGTCCGGCATCCAGTGGACTGGTACTCCCAATAGTCCGGAAGTGCTCCGGCCAGCCGGACAGTTGGAGCTGCTATGAGCTCCATGGGCGCTCGCTGCTGGGAAAGGGAAGGGGAAAAGAGGGAAAGGGGATTATACCCCTGTGACGGGTCTGCCGGGACCCGCACTGTAACCTGCCAGAGGGTAGGGGATGGCGGGGAACGGCGCAGCGAGGGGCGGACCCTCCGCCATTTTGCAGGAAGGCGGGAGAAGCCCCTCACTGCTGCTGAAAGTTACCGGGAGGGGAGCGGGCTCCCTACCCCCCAGACTGCAGTAGTTATTACTGAGCAGGGGGATGAGGTGCAGCACTGCGGGACCAACCCGGCAGCACCCCAGCGGCTCTGCTCCGCCGCTTCCCCAAGTCCGCCTTGTCAGTTTCAGCAGTGGCGGACTTGTGGAAGCGGTGCGGAGCAGAGCCGCTGGGATGCTGCCGGGTTGGACCTACAGCGCCGCCCCTCACTCCTCTGCTCAGCACCCGGCAGCACCCCAGCTGCTCTGCTCTGCAGCTTCCCCAAGTCCACCGCTCGTCAGTTTCAGCAACGGCAGCAGTGGACTTGGGGAAGCAGAGCAGAGCAGACACTGATTAGCCCGGGGGCAGGGACAGCATGCAAAGTCTCCTCTCACTGCGGCACTTAGAGAGAATAGCCAGCTGTTTTAAAATAGGTGGCAATTATCTCTGGCTTTCAATCTGTTGTTCTGAAAGTTGAACCTTAAACTACAGATTATGACAGGTTTTTTTAAACAAGTTGCAGGTGAGAAACACACCCGCAAAATAAGGCATGTTTGAGTTGACTCTGAAGCACATACTGTATAAAAACCTTTCCAGCATCTCTTATTTCTCAAATTATTTGTTTTCTTTTATTGGCAGCAGAATGCAGGTATTTGTTTTTGTTTTTTAAAACTTATCATATTTAAAAATAAAAGCTTTGTCCTGAGGATGAGTTTTTGTACACCAAGATACCGCCTGAAGTAACATCTTGCCGTAAACCCCTGAAAACAGAGAGGGGAAGAAGGGCTATATTGGAAACATAGATGTAAATGAAGTGATGCCAGCGGCACTTTAATGATGACAGAGCAGATGACTGCCTGCTAAGTGACTTGTTCCCAGTGTCTTTGTGAATTCCACCAAGAGCATAAAACAGGTGTAAAACTTTTAAGGCTCCTTTACATTGACAGAGTGATATAAAGAATAGCGTGGCCTTATAAATACTTACGGTGCTTCCATGATTAGAACTCATCTAATTTTGTGGACTGAAATAATTTTCTACCAAAATGTGCTCCTTGAACTGTTTGCTACTGACCTTTCTAGACATGGTCAGTCGCCAATATAAATCGAGTTTGATTTCCCAGCCATCACTTGTTTGTCAGTTGCCTATGATGTAGCACCGAGCAAATGGCTGTGTGCATTTTTGACTAATAACTGAAAGTAAAGAGTTAAACCTAGCAGCATTATTGTTAGGCACAAGGGTCTCAGGGATTTTCTCCAGTGCTCCCCATTCTTAGTCTTTGTCCAGTCTATTATAATTTATAAATTACCAAAATAATTGAAACCAGAGTGATTCTGTTGCTTTATTTTGATAGAATATGCAGAATTTTGCAGAATTTCAAATATTGTGCATGATTTTAAAAAAAAAATTCTGCACAATTTTTAATTGTTTTGGAGCAGACTTCTCCCAAGAATATATCTTTTGATGGAATTCTCTGGCTTATGTTCAAACACATTTAAAATAACTTATTTTGTAAGATTAAAATGAATATGTAATGATATCCTCAAGTACTAGATTTCCTTCTCTGTTTTTCTTTCTCAGTGCTAGACTACACTAATATGCTACATCAGTGCACTTTTACCACTGTAGTGCACTTACACCACCATCAGTGCACGAATACCACTGTAGTGAAGATGTGATATGCCAACAGGAAAGCGCTCTTTCACCTGCATAATGTTCCAGGTCAATGAGAGTCAGAAGCTGTATCAATGGGTATAGACATCTCATTAAGGCGATTTAGCTTATGTCGCTCATGTCTCTCAGAGGGGATGGCTTTTTCAGACCCTTAAGCAACATAACTTACATTGACTTAGGTCAGTGGTCCCCAACCTTTTTGGGTGGCGGGCACTGCGTGGGACTGCTGGACCGCCCAGGGGTGGGGGGGGCCATGCATGCACCGGGTGCCCAGGGCAGGAGCCGCGCATGTGCCTCGCTCCCGGGGGCGGCGCTAGGTGGGTGCACATAAATGCCCCAGCGGGCGCCATGGCTCCCGCGGGCACCGCGTTGGGAACTCCTGACTTAGGTGATAGTGTAGACCAGGGGTGGGCAATAATTTTTAAAAGGGGGCAACTTCACAAATTTCTGAAGTGGCCCCAGGCTGTGCCAGAAGGGCAGAAAGGATAGGACCAGGAAACTTCTCATGCTCCCCCATCCACAGACCCCGATTGGCCTGGGCCCCATGGACCCCAGAGATAATTGCCACCTATTTTAAAACAGCTGGCTATTCTCTGTAAGTGCCTCAGTGAGAGAAGACTTTGCACGCTGTCCCTGCCCCCGGGCTAATCAGTGTCTGGGGGCGGGGATAGCACACAAAGTCCCTCACTCCCTGCCCCCACTTTGCCAGGGGCACACAGTGGCTAATGAGAACAACTGGCTGTTTGACCTGGGGTTGGGGGAGTGGCAGGGCAGCCACAGGCTGGATCCACTCGCTTGACAGGCTGGATCTGGTCGCTGGAAGCTGTCTTGCTAAGATAATTCCTCAATTGAATAATAAGTATGATACCTTAATTAAGATTGTATTTCCTACATGTGGTAGGTAATAACCCAGGCAAGACAGAAATTGCAGGTCCATATATTTCTTCATCATCACACACAGCACTTTCTGCTAATATGGAAGAGTTGCTTTTGAAGAGCAAAAATACCTGATGTTTGGTGTGTTATGTGGATCTTGGCAGTCTGGCTTTAGTTCTCTATTAAACATTAAAGTGAGCAGCTGTGATGTGTTCCATATAGTTGTACCTCTGTGGCTCATGGCAAATTGCCAGCATGTCCCTTCACTTATGAAACTATTGGGCATTTTTTACATAAGAGCTTGATACTCATTCTGGCCTTGTCTATTACAAGTGACTTTTCTCTCTCTTTTTTGCAGATACTGAACACCTTTATACCGTGGTTTTTCAAGAGATCTGTGGACGCTTTGGAAAGGTCTATAACTGGGATGTGAAATCATTAGTCATGGGTAAAAAAGCATTGGAGGGAGCAAAGATTATTCGAGATGTACTTGAACTTCCGATGACCAAAGAGGAGCTACTGCATGAAAGTAAAATGAAGCAGGAAAAAATATTTCCTAATGCTGCACTGATGCCAGGTGTTTCTCTTCAATATTTAAATAACTGCATTATGGAATTATTTAAACACTGTGATTATTGCATAGTACTGAAACCTCCTTTCATAAAGTACCTTCTCTCTAATACCTGTTTTCTTCACTCTTGGTTTGATAAGTTTAGCTAATAATTGCCTGTTTACTTGGTTGAAAGCTACTAGGGATGCTGAGAACTTTGTCATACACGCTTATGGAACAGCTGCTCTTAATACAGCTTTTTAAGAACAGAAAAATAGATGGCCAGGATACATATCCATGAAATGTGAAAGTTTCATGATCTAGTCTTTGCTTTATAATATCTGAGAGTACCTTTGTAATTCAGCAGGTTTGTTTTGAAGAGTGCATGTGTAGTCTCTGTAAAATAAGTAATATGCATTGGGGATGGGGAGAATACTAGGCAACAAATTTAGGCATGTAGAAGAAGAAAATCCTAAATTAAGTTTGTTACCAATATAGAATTTAAAGATAGTGTTTCTTGAGCAAACAGCAATATTTTATGGTTAAATATAATGAGAGAGGGCAGAATGGCAAATTCCAGATATGTGCAAAGTAGTCTAATTGTAAGCTGGTCAGCTCTGGGAGGGGCGCCTCCCCTTTGGGGTCAGTGGGTGGCCACTCCAACCCACTACACTTGGATCAGTTTCTGGGGTGGAAATTAACATATCAAACAACCAGTCTGGGATCCCCTGCTCTTACCTCAGGGTGGGGTGACAAAAGTAACCAATAACAAATGTGGCCTGCATTTGGGCATGCGAACAAATGATATGAAGAGGCCAGGCCTTAGTTCAGGGCGGGCCGCCTTTTCTGGTGAAGAAGGCCTATCCCTAGTTCAGGGCGGGCCGCCGGTAAACAGTTTGTAGCCCAGCCTTTGGTCAGGGCAGGGTGGCAGGCACAACAGTTTATAAGCCCCAACAGTTAATCAAGGCCCAGCCCTGCTTCAGGGTGAGGCCGCAGGAAAGCAATTTGTGAAGGCCCAGAAGTTTGTAAAGGATCTACACAAGTGAGGTCTCCTTACTCAGGAGGGTTGCAGGCAGCTCGCTGGCAAGGCAGGGAGGGGGAGGCTACTACCCAAGCGGTGGGTGGCTGGGGAGGGAGCACAGGCCCGCCCACTCCACTGTGCCCCGACCCAGGGCCCTAGAGGTAGCAGTTTACTGCTGCTGGATCAGCGGGGGCTCCCGCCTGAAACACGCTGATCCAGACATGTCCACGTCCATGCTGTCCCCTGGGCCACTTCCCTCCTCCCCCTCAGCGCGTACCCGGTAGTCACGTAGGTCTCCCGTGGAGTCACAGGGATCCAGGTCCATTGGCCAGGTCCTCAGCGGCTTGCAGAGTGTTTGGGAAGTCCAGGAAAGTCTGTTGTTCCTCCAGGCCGCTGTGCAGCAGGGGCCCCAGTGGTCCACACCAGCTCACCGCCTCCCCAGGCGTTTGCTTCACTCCGCCGCGTGCAGGGGAGCTCTCTGGCGTCTGTTGTCCCTCCAGGCCTCTGTGCAGCAGGGGACCCGGTGGTCCACACCAGCACTCCACCTCACCACGGCTTCGCTCCCTTCCTGCAGGTGTAGGGGAGTCCTCTGGCCTCTTCAGTGGTCGGTGCCTCTCTGGCCTAGCCGGCAGGCTTTTTACCTCTATGGCTCTGCCCCTTGGCTACGGCCAGGTAGCTCATTAGGGCCAGGTGTAGCCCACCAAGGCTCCGGGAGGGACGCCTCCCCTTCAGGATCAGTGGGTGGCTACTCCAACCCACTGCACTAATGTAATCATAACAGTGAAAACTTTTGAAGATTATTGCATTTTGAATGTTTGGATTTTCAGACTACTAGTAATGAACCGTAAAGTCTGGGGGGAAAATGGTGGGTGAGGCTATATTTATATCTAATGTCCTAATATCTTAAAAGGACTGGGAGGGAACCACATGTGTGCGTGCGCAGGGGGAGGACGACAAATTAAAATAAACAGAAAATCTGGATATAATTTGTATATTCAGCTAACACTCAGCTGGCTTGGCTGACAGAGCATGTAAATTCATTTTTCTCGAGCTTACACTCACTTTACAAGCTCCACCGACTTTTCAGTTTTTGAAGACAGCAAATGAGTACGTGCCTGGATGCATGCACACGTACTGTTTGCATGCACATGTATAGACCTAAGAGGTGAAAAAACTTGCCCCCATTGAAGTCAATAGAAATATTGATATTTCATTCACTGGAGTCACAGGGTACGTCTAGACTACATGCCTCTGTCACCAGAGGCATGTAGATTAGGCTACCAGACATAGTAAAATGAAGCGGCGATTTAAATAATCGCCGCTTCATTTAAATTTACATGGCTGCCGCGCTGAGCCGACAAACAGCTGATCAGCTGTTTGTCGGCTCAGCGCGATAGTCTGGACGCGCGGGTGGCGACATCACAGGTATTTGTCGACCACCCAAGTATACCTCATCCCAGGAGGCATACCTGGGTGGTCAACAAATACCTTTGATGTCGCCACCCGCGCGTCCAGACTATCGCGCTGAGCCGACAAACAGCTGATCAGCTGTTTGTCGGCTCAGCGCAGCAGCCATGTAAATTTAAATGAAGCGGCGATTATTTAAATCGCCGCTTCATTTTACTATGTCTGGTAGCCTAATCTACATGCCTCTGGCAACAGAGGCATGTAGTCTAGACATACCCACAAATTTACTCCGGAAGATTTTTACAGTATATGCTCAGTACTCAGTTTTTAAATTAACCATTTTTCAGACCAAACTAAGTGACTTATTCTCAATGAAAATTGCACTCATTTGTTTTCAAACAGAAGCAGTTTTTTCCTGCCACCCTAGCTAAAAGTTTCTAAGCACGGTTACAACTTTATGCATTCTGAAAGGTTGGGTTTTTTTCTTCTGTCTTTTTAATTTTCTTTTCCCTTTTAACCTTGCTGAATTAATATAGCTGAAGATATTTTGGTCAAACTTTCAAAGAACAGTATCCATGCAGGTGAAGCATGGAAAATGTCAATTCCAGATATCAGTGTTTTGGAACATTCTGCACATGTAAACATAAAATATTATGTTCTTTTGAAGCTTTTAACTATTGTGTGTGTCATATGCAGGAACCACTTTAAAATGATGGTGAGACTATGTGCTTTCATTTGGTATATTTCTAGTTTGACATGGAAAGCTCAGTAAATATTTTCTTTGGCTCTGGGAAGAGAACAGTGTTCATTTCTCATAGCACCTTTCAAACTTGAAGAACACAGAATACAACATAAAGCCCAATTAAGCAAATTAATGAATAAATATATAAATAAAAATTTCAACCTTATAATCTCCCTACAATCCTGAAACAGGCCTGCAAATTTTTATCTTATTCTTTATTTTTGGCTGTTTGTTTTTCACTTGGATTCATCAAATTGTTGTTGGCTTAGTTTTCTCTTTTGAAGGGAAAAATAGTTTTGATCTCTTGGGTCTTGTTAACTGGAGAGCGATCAAAGCTGTGGCTTTTCAGCTGTTTTGTGTAAGTTAATGAAAAGGTCAGTAGTATTCTGGATTATGGAATGAGTGAGTTCTTAAAAGGGAGGCCTGTTTCGGCAAATAAATGTAGAGGAATCTGGAAATGTCTCTACATCCCTACCATCTCTTTAAAATTGTAAATCTCATTTGCATTTAGACAATTTGGGGTCAGAGCTGACGGCTGAACTAATTTAATGAAATAATTTGTCTTTCAGTCTAGTCAAACTTCTGTGTAGGCAGAAAATGTCTGAGGTAGTGCTTGGGTGAGATATATATTTACTACAGGGATATATTACAGAAATATCCTGACAAGACAAAACCATTCTTGTTTCCCACCTGCCGCCTTTGCAGGGGCAACCATTGTTACCATCTGTTTCACCAGCTTTCTCAATGGATGACTCTTGTGGCACCACAGGAGCATGTGTGGAAGATTGGGGTTCCACCCTCCAACTGGATACAATTGGCAAAGAGACAGATGGTCCTCCTTAGCCAGCTGATCCATCCAACTGGTAATATTGTAGACCATGGAAGTCTACCTTAGAAACCAGGATTGGTACTGGAGACATATTTGCCATCCTCTGGACAGCCACAAACACCCCCAATGCAATATTCAGAAGATGAAAGTCATCCATTCTGGGAACGATCGTGTCATCTTCATGGGACAAAATGTTTACTTTTTTTCCTTTGGAAATACCAGGAACTCATGAACAGGATGGCTGCAGAACTAGAGATTCAACTTGAGGAAGTCCAAGAACCTCACCACAGTTTACTGGACATACTTCAGCATTCTGGTCCCTCTCCATCAATGAGGCTATTACAGATCCAGCAAGGACAATGTGGCCTATTCCTGCTTCGTGCATTCCTACGCTAAGAAGGCCAAGAAGTGCTACTTAATCCCATTTGGTGGCAGGGAGGTGGATTTTTTTGTTCCCTTAACCACTGCATAACTCTTGTCTACAACAAGCTCCAAGTAACACCAGTCAAAGGATACTCTCTCTACTAATAGACACAAGCAACTCATCCTTGGAGGGAGAAAGGACACCTATTCCATCTCCCTCCAGTTAACAATCCCAAATTATTCAGGTCTACTTGGTCAAATGTTTTACTAATTTATAACAAGATTTTTTTCAAATTTAAGAACAAGCTCCCTAAGGAGGATACGTTCTGCTTCAAGGCATTAGTGGGTAAGAGCATATTGGTGGTCAAAGCTTCCATCCAAGCTGTGCTGGAGATGGTGGATAGTTCATCTGGAGGAATGGCTACTGTGACTGTTATGAGGAGACACTGGGGGCTGCAATCCTTAGGATTTTCCTAAAGAGGTGCATCTGCTTTGCACGAGAAGACAAATGAGTCTCTCCTCTCCCTTAAAAATGTGATAACACTTTGCTTGCTGGACATTTATACTCCTTCCCCTATGAGAAGGGGGGAGTAAACAGGTATATAGGGAAAGAGCACCTCCTCAGCTGTTTTACCACCAATATCCTCAGAAGCCACGTGGCAAAAGATAGGGAGGTCTTAGCATGTGTTCAATGTGACTCAAGTGGCATGTGATCAGGATTCATCACTAAATTTGGTACACAGGATGGATCATAAACTTCCGTAGCCAAGGTCAGGTATAGATGGAGAGCATGATATGAATACTCTTCTTTGTCCCCCCACAGAAGATTTATACATCTAGGAACCCAGACTCTGCAGTGTTTGCTGTTATATCATACTCTGACTCCCAACTGAAGGGTTTCTCTTTACGGGAGTGTCGACACCTATGCTCCTTTCTTGATGCTTCCTCATTCCCCTCTTCTGTCATTTGGAGTTTGTCTTAACCAATTTGCCAAAAACTAGAAGTTCCTAACTACAGACAAATGGATATTGTAGATTATTCATAACAGCTGATACCTCCTATCTGCAAATCCCTTTCTTGGTTCCTTTTCAGGGACTACTCTCAGCAGGAGAGTCTAGGACAAGAGGTGAACTGTCTTCTCAGGGGAACCATAGAAAGAGTTCCACTGCTACATCAAAGGAAGGAATTCTGTTTCCCTTATTACTTGATCCCCTCAAAAATGGCAGATGAAGGCCAATTCTCAATCTGAGACAGTTGAACAGGTTTATTCAAAAACTAAAATTCTGAATGATATCCTCAGCTTTAATTATCCCTTCATTAGAGAGGAGCAAAGGTTGCAACAAGATGTATATTGTCACACAGACATCTGTTCAGCCCACAGGAGGTTCCTCTTTCATCCTGACAATTATCATTTCAGAGCTCTTTCCCTGGGTCTAGCTACAATAAGCAGGGTCTCTACAAAGTGGTTTTCTTTTTCGTTTCTTGACAGCTCTGGGAGAAGAGAAGGATATATAGTCTTCTTTCACCTCAGAGACTGACTTCTACTATATCAGGGGTTCATTTAACTGCACATCCACTAATGTGATCTATGCCATCAAATGTCAGCAATGCCCCTCTATCATGAGTATTGGCCAAATTGGACAGTTTCTACGGAAAAAATTAATGGACACAAATCAGATACCCAGAAAGGTAACACACAAAAACCTGTTGGAGAACACTTTAACTTGCCTGGGCACTCATTAATGGTTCTCAAAGTCATTGTGTTGTTTCAGGCCAATTCCACAAGCCAAATACACAGGGAAGTGTTGGAACATAACTTCATTTACAAGGTTGGGAGCCATCCAAAAGGTATGAATAAAGACATTATTTGGCTAGCACACTACCTTACACATCCTAATGATTTAACCAAGTAAACAATGGATACTTAAGAACAATTTGCACCTTCTCTGTCAACTTCTTGTAACTTGAACACTCTAATTCACAATTTTTTCCCTTCCTTTCCCCCCCAATCTCCTATTTATTTTTGGAACTGGACTTTTAATATTCTATTCACCTGAAGAAGTGGGTTCTACCCACGAAAGCTCATGATATCATCTACATGTCTTGTTAGTCTTTAAGGTGCCACTAGTCTGTTTGTTGTTTTTCAGGTTTTTTCTGATAGGCAGATTCTACAAAGAAGTTCAGCAGGCAGCCTAGGGCCTGCTCAGCCTTCTGGGTGTCTGCATCAGTCACAAAAAATCCACTTTAAATGCCACGAGGTTCATACTTCTTATAGGCGTGACTTGGATTTGACAATACCAAGAGCATATCTACCCCTGGATTGGTTTCTGGCCATGAGGCCTCTCAGATATCAGGTCACTGTCAGACCCAGGAAGTTGATCCAAACTTGCCTTTTCCTTCTCAGTCACACGACCTCATACGCATGGGTGACATTGTTTGCCAGGCTTCATCTTTGCTGCCTACAAGCGTGGCTTCTTTCTGTTTACTCACCATGGAAGAGCAACCTAAAGGGCAAGCTGATAATTCCACCCAAAGTTGCAGACTCTTTGTCTAGTATACAAAACTAGAACAGGTTTGGTTGTGGATGCATTTCCTCATAATGAACTCCCTAAGCAACAACAGTTTCTCCATCTTGATTTGGGGTACTCACATGGGGACTAGATCCCACAGGAGACCAGAATGGATATCAGTCTACTAGAACTCACAGTAATCTGTTTAGCCTGCAATGCCTTCCTCACACTCATCTGATCCAGATATGGCGAAATAATATGGGACAACAGACAATAATATTTAATATAAACAAGCAGGCGGCAGCGAGATTTCTCCATTTATGCGTAAATTAGTACATCAGCATTCACATCACTCAGCATTATATTTACCAGGAGTGCTAAAATGAAGTGCCTGAGAAGACTTTTTTTCCCCCTGAAAATCATGAATGTGAGAGCCACAGTTCAGTTTATTCAGTTGGGAATGCTGACCGGGGCCTTTTTATTTTGCAGAACAGGAATCTTCCTTCTTATATTTTCAGAGCAGTTCTGGGGCAAACGATTAATGAGAAATGCCCTACTGGTGTGCTGGAAAAGTTGACTGGGTATGTTTTCCCTCCCGTACAGTTGATAATGAAAATTGTATGGAAGGTCGGTCAAGATAGTTTGAATCATCCTGATTGCACCCAGCTGGCTGAGAGTTCTTTAGGGATCTGCTGAAACTCTCAGTTCATCCGCCCATGAACATCACCATGTTGCTGGACCTTTTACCATCACCCAAGTCCAGCACTTTTGCAACTTCAGGTGTGACAATGGGTGGCTGTCAGAAATAGAATGCTGTGTTTTAAAAGGATGCAGTCCATCCTTAATAAAGGCAGAAAAGACTCTATCAGAAGCTGTTACTCAGCAAAATGAAGATACTTCTCTGGAACTCATCAACCCAATTTTCCTCCAGAATCAGCTGCGATCCCTGCTATTAGAGTAACAACTTATAAATATTCAATTCTTACACTCAGTGTATCCAGCAGCTATCAGCACTTTCCATCCTTTAGTGAATATTCATACCATAGTCATTCATCCTGTCATAACTAAATTCTAAAGGGGATTTTCAGATCCTTTTAACATTGCAGAAGCTTGCACCTCAGTGGAACCTCAATTTTGCTTTATTGTCACTCACTAACCCTCCCTTTGAGCCTCTAGCTACCTGCTCTATGTCCTGTCTGTCTATGAAGTTGGCTTTTCTAGTAGCCATGTCAGTCAGAAGAGTCAACAAGCTTGGAATACTCATATAATACTCTCTTACTACAGCCCACTCAAGATTAATTCCTAAACTAGATTCCAGAGTTTCATATTAACTCAGCAATGCGCCAACTGGTGCTTTGTTCCCCACAATCACATGACTCATATGAAGAGAGATCACAGCATTCTCTGGATGTTGGAAGGGCTTTGGCCTTTAATCTGCAAAGAATAGACAACTAAACTATTGTTCTCATAGCAGAGAGCTCGAGGGGTCAAACTATATTGACCCATCTAACGAAGTAGGTCTTTGCCCACGAAAGCTTATGCTCCTACACTTCAGTTAGTCTATAAGGTGCCACAGGACTCCTCGCCGCTTTTATATTGACACTGACACTTTCAAAATGGATCTTGGATTGAATTACTCTTTATTTCTCCATTCCAAAGGGGACAGATGTGGGCTCATTCCACTGGATTATTAGATCTGAGAGAGATGCATCCCTTCTAGAGATACAGGAGGCAGCTACTTTGGGCTCTTTGTATACCTTCACAAAACATTATGCCCATCGTCTGCTATGAATACACCTGTAGGGGCAGCAGTATGATAGTCATTTCTGTGCCCTCACAGCTGTCAGTGACTATTGCTTGTTAATCTCCCACACATGGAATACATATAGGGGCCATCATTTGAAAAAGAAATTGAGATGATTTACTTATAACAGCACGTTCTTTGAGATGTGTGGTCCCTCTGTGTATTTCACAAATATCTCTCCATCCTCTCTGCTACAGATTGAACTGTATTAAGCATGGGAAACTGGAGAGTACAGGTCCACACTTGTATGGCCTCTGTTCAATGCATGAGGAGCGCTATGGCAAGTATGTGGGCCAACAGAGTGCTTACAAAATACTCCAGACTCAGGGGCATAGTGTGCATCTGTATCCTTCTTACAACACTCCTGTTTATACATCCCAGAATGATGTTCACTTTTTTTTTCTTTTCAGTATAACATTGTTGACTCATAGTATTGTAGCATTGCTGGTAGTATTCCTAAAGGATTTTTCATCATAAAAATGAAACAGTTGAACACAGTATATGTTTTTATGGTCTGCTTAACACCTAGCTCTATAGCAATTACAGCAATTGGTGGATAGCTCCACCCTTATTGCTCTCCAGTCTTCACAGTAGCAGTACCGGTTTCTCATGAGGATTGAGGCCATGTGCAGATAATGATTTGTGATTCTCAGGTCTATAGAGCATCTAGTTACAAGAAAAACATTTCAAAAACCCATTTGAGTCTTTGCAGAGTCTGCTACACCCTCCTAGTGTAGAGTAAATATTTCTTTTCCTTGGGCTCACTTTTATGCACAAAAGCTACAAAGGTTCTACCAAAGAATTGTTTTCCTAGTCTTAAAGGATTATGATCAAATCAAATAGAAATCCAATCACATTGTCAGAGGTCTGAGTGGTAATGTTATCTCTTCTTTTATTAACAATAGTGGTGACATCCTGAAGAGCTTTAGTTTTGTCTGACATGCGATTCAATAGAGGAGTTACAAGTGATTTAGAAATAGAGATAGGCAGTCCTTGCACAAAGATGTTATGTTTATCCTCAAGGTTCCCATTTATGCACAACTGGATATCGTTCATGCAAAATATGGGTAGCACACAGTTGGTTAAATACCCTAAACAGTACAGTAAGTATTTACTGTTACCCCAAAAATATTCTCACTGGAGACCAGCCAGGGTTACACTAGTATGGGTTTATTTCCACTAGGTAAAACTAAAGAGGAGAAAGCAGCCACCAAAGGTTTAAACTCTCTCTCACACACGCACACACAGACAAGCAAGCAAGCACACACCCCTCCATTCATTCACACCCATTCATTCCTGCCCTCAGGTACTCACACACTTACAGAGACATATGGGTTTCAGAAGGAGGCAAGGCATGTGGATCCTGGAGGGTCTGTCTGCTCATCATGGCTGGGGAAGCTGGTCAGGAGGAGAGACACTGGAGAGGAGCTTCTCAGGATCAGGGGAAGGAAAAAGAGTCTCACATTTGCTCCTTCTCTTTATATGGTGTCTGAATGGCTCCTGTGACTGATTCACCTCATCATCAGGGAGCATGCCCAGACTTCCCTTTATCCAGCAGGGAGCATGTCCAGACTGTGATGACTCATTGAAATGTGCTCTCAAGAGTTAAGGTAGCTTTAGTTGCCATTATAACTCTGTTTACACATGCTAAGTTTCCAAAATATTTATTTTTTACTTCTATATGGTTTTTGTTATATACATTATCTATATCTCTATCTATCTATATATACACACATGTAATTTGCCTAAACTAATTCATATTATATCTACATACACACACACCCTCTCATGTTTGAGAGAGTTCCACCAAAAAAGGTGAAAGTTTAACAAATGAACAAATGAACTGTAGAGTAAGTGTAGTCCTTAATAGAGAATCTGTACTCATCCATTTCAGCTTAATTAAGATGACTTTACAGTTTTATTTATTTATCTTGCTATTCATCGACTACCCAATAGTCAATATGTACAACCATTCCACAATATTTATTTTCTATTGAAAAAAGCAGAGAAAAAAGAAGCAAGAAAAATTAACAATAGAACTTTCCAGTTAATTTATAGATACAAAACAATGTTATATTGCAACATGTTCTTTAGGTAATGTAGTAAATGTTTCCTCTTTTGTGATGTACTGAATCGTGCTGTTATGATTTGTGTATCATATAGTACTTTATCTATCACCATGTGTCAGCCGACGGTCAGGGCTCCCTATATCTGTCCCGTAAGACCGGCTGAAATTCTTTTAAATATTGCCTGGTTCTGTTACAGCAACTGAAGGAGTCAGGTTAAAACTTAAACAGTTACAGGTTTATTGAGGAAGCTTATAAATCATATGGTTGCAATGGCTATTGTTCTATTTCTTAACTGCTAGCAAAATATAGATCTTAAAAATGGTTACAAAGAAGATAAAGATAGAAAAATAGAAATAATGGTACCAAGTAACAGCTTACTCTTTCTATGTGTACTCTTAAGACAGAGGACCACATCCAGGTACAATTTTTACCCCCTTCTGTGCCTCTCGACTCCAGCATGTCAGGCCAGGGCCGGTCCCTCAATTCCTAGGAAAGACGAAAATACGAGGTGGGCGTCCCCATAGAACCTCGGGAGGTCAAACACCTAACCCGACCAACAGGTAGAGGGTAGAATGACACTCTAAAGAGAGTGTGCTGCTGTACCACCTTTATACTCATGGGGTCACGTATTTCTCTTTCTTGTCTGTCATGCCAAATGGGGCTGGTCTGTCTTTTGTGAGACCAGTTCTGACAAGGGAGTTGTGAACTTAATTTACACTTGTAAGAGAGATAACTAAATTGGAAGTAGTGGGCATTCTTTTCTCAGTGGGAAATTCCTCTCCCAGGGACTGTGTGTATGTTCGAATCAACATGGGTGCCAGCCAGGGCAGTTCTCGCAGCCTCGAGGCCAGCTTATTGACTTAATCACTCTCTCTCCACCTATCTGTTTTTTTCAGCTTCTCAGGATCAGATGAGCCAGCATAGACTATGCTGATTTTACTGCTCCTTCTCTGCCCTGTATGCTTCAGAGAGGCAAATAAGATGGATGATATGGGGGGTTGGTCTGTCTGGCTACACCATGTTTGATTAATAGAAGACTCACAGCCACAGCACTTCCTGCTGGTTAGTCTTGGAATTATCTCAGTTAAATGCACCTCCTTCTGGTTGGTGCTTTGTCTTTCATCACTCCACTCTCCTGCCTCCACATTCTAGCTCTGGACCTGCATCACTCCTTTGGTTCTTAGCATCCTCTTCAGAACACAGCCCTCCAGCAGTAGCTACCATTCTGTTCTCCTCCTTCCTCAGCAGTCAACTGCAGGCCTGCAGTCTATCCTCTTGCCTCAGGGGCAGGTCATTTTCTGTATTGGCTATGCTCCAGTGTAGCAAGGTGCAGTGGAAGGGAGGGACCTAGGCCCACCCTCTATTCTGTGTCTCGACCCAGAGCCTATGCGGCAGCAGCCTTGTCCTGCCCTTCTTCTTTCTCCTCTACTGCTCATGCTTTCCCAAAACCCTTGCATCATCTTGGCCCCCGTATCAAGGCCCACAGCCTGGCAGGTATGAAGCTTGAGTTTCTCTCCAGCTCCCCTGAACCAGCGTAACATTGCTCTGTCCAAGTTGCTATGCAGGCTCCCCTACTGGGACCCAGTTCCTTCTTCCTTACTGTTTAGGTCAAGAGTGAGCTACTCCTCACCCTGATTGGCCAAATTTGTGCAGGCTTTCTCTGGCCTGCTTTTAACGCTCTCCCTGCTGGAACGGAATGGGTTGCAGCACTACTACAAAGATAATAAATGTGAAAGAGCACAATAGTCTATATGTATTTCCTTCAGTTAGCCTGACTAGCTGTTAACTTTTGATGATCTGGTCTAGATGCAAATTGGAATTATTAAATATTGCTACTTCAGTATTGAGTGTAAGGGGGATTAAATTCAAACGTCTGATTAAATAATCAAGGCAAGACTGCAAGATGATTCTGTAAAAGTGGAAAGAGGAAGATAGTATAATAAGCATGTAAAAATTCTACCTACAATATTTGATTATTTGCTTGATTTTAGAGTATTAGTGTATGAGAAACTGAATGGACAAAATCTTTAAAGTAAGATTGCTATATAGTGTATATATACCAAGGAATGATAGGGTTGCTGGTTTTTTTTAACTGTTTAAAACAGTTTAAAATGTGAAAGTGATAAGTAATAGAAAGCTAGGTAACTTATTTAAATACAGTAGTAGTTCATGCTCTTTTAAACAAATGTACATGAGAAAAGTAACATCATATAAGGTTCCAGAAGCAATTTTAAGTTCGCCTCGTGTTGCCACTTAAAATCATGTAACAAAGTTTTGTTTAGTACAGTTTCATCTTTGTTGATTACAAATTAAATTATAACCCCTGTTTATAAACATTTTTATTTATTTATTTATATAAATAATAAAGTGGCCTAAATCTGAATTCTGAAGCGTATCTGTTAGTGTAATTTTTTTCTACTGTTACAGTGTCATGAGCGCACACTGACATGCAGTTGTACTTGGAAAAACTGTTGTTTTTCCTGATGTCTTATTTTTGGAACCTACCTTCATTTTGGGGTATGCTAACTAGTTATTAAAAACAAATTAAATAACTTTAGTACAATAGGGGCTATTAGAGATAGCTATGATCTAGCAGTATCAGGCTCCCTTAGAGCTAATAAAGCCAACATGGAAAGGGGAGAAAAATTATACCATAACATGTGCCCTAAGGGAATTTGAAAGAGAACCCTGAAGAGGTTACCTTTCCACAACAGTGCTTTTTCTTAGCAGACTGGCTTTAATGAAAACTGAGTACACATACTCTATGACTGCTCAGCTGAAACGATGTTACCATGGAATTGAAGAAAATAAGCCACTGGAAGAGGTCACAAATTGGAGAAAATTCCGGGTGGAGACTGCTTGGCTGCTGCTGGCCCCGCTGCCGCAGGATATTCCCCGGCATCACTGCCACTGGGTATTTCAGCCACCTACCTCGGCCAGCCCTGCTGCAGCCAGAGGTTTCCCAGCTGGGGCCAGGACTCCCTGGTCACTGGCTCCACCAACGCCTGGGCTTCCCTGGCTGGGGCGGGAGGTTCCTCGGCTGCTGCCTGTCCCCACTAACACCAAGGGTTCCCTAGCCAGGGCAGGGGCTCCCCAGATGCCACCTGGCCCAGCTGAGTCTCTCCAGCCCCTGTGTTACTACTGCCTCCTCCATGGCTGTCAGGGGTGACCGTCAGTTACCCCTGCTATTTCTTGCAGGTGGCTCGGCTGTAGACAGTCATGAGTTGGTTCAAACTGGTGATGAGCTGGCTCAAGGCCTCCTTAGCTGCATAAACAAGTTGTGAGATAATTAAACCCAAGGACATATGTGGGAATTGGACAGCAGTGATGTTTATTGCTAGAATCTGCCTGTGAATGTTTGTGCCTCTCAGAAAGAAATAGTTATAAAGCAGCTGAAAGGCACTGCTTAAACGGACAGTCCCACCTGTGGATCTAGGCTGTGTGGATTCACAGGAGTTCCCCACGCTGGAGCAGCACCTGCTACCAGCCCTCAAGAGCAGGGACGGGAGGGCCCAAGATTGTCGGTAGCAGAAGGGGCGTAAGTCTTGGATTGTTGCTTGTCTGCTTGCTCACATGCTTGCTTAATTGCCTGCTTCTCCGCAGTGAGAGACACATATTAAGTAATTCATGAAGGCTGTAAGGCATAATATGCTTTGGCAATAAAACCTCTTATGTTTAAGCACCCAGTGTGGTTTCACTGAGTGTATCTGAGCCTCCTGATAGAGCGACCCTGGCTCTTTGATCTACCAACATCTGTGGCTGTGCTGAACCACAGATATTGCTGAACCAGAGAGTCCTGGATTTGGGAGGTTCAACCTGTATCTGTTTTCTTAATTTTGTGTAGTTGTAGCCCTGACATCACAAATGTTTTCAAAATCAGAAGTTATTTTTTAATTACAATTGCATCTCAATGAGATAATGGAATATGACACTTTTCCAAGGAAGAGATGCTGCTTTTCTTGTTAGCATAGGCATTTAAGAGACACCATTAGTTTTACATTAGTACTTCATTGATTTTTAGGGATGTTTATGCTTTTATTTTTGTCTAGCAATGCAACAAGAGAAAGGTGAATTTATTTGAATAGTAAAGACTGTCATCACAAAACATGTAGCTAGAAACTTCAATTATTAACTGACTGTTTGAATTCTGGAGGACACAGAAAATATCTGTGGAGATATTTAATTGAGTTTCCAGATGAATTGATTAGTTGACTGTCTGTTTGCTAATATACCCAGTTTACTAACAGTTTAAGAATTCCAGTTCCTCAAAATTGCTAGGCATGTGGTTGCTTAGTGGGGGGAATGCATTGCAGAAAGGACTGCTGTTTTTATAGACTGCCAAAAATGTCTCAGGTGGCTGTACATGTTGTAACAAGATGTTCTGAACAAAACGTTGGATCTCAGCATTACATCATAAGTTGTTGAGAGTGCTTGTATGATAAGGAAATAATAAAGGCACCAATAACACATATTGTCTACCTCTTTGAGTGTGCACATAGCAGCTGCTGTGAGAAAATGTTCTGTTGTTCATCTGCAATCAAACTGGAGTTCATGGTCTCATCCCTGTAATTATCCGTTCTCTACAACATCAGCCAATGATTGTTTTAGTTTTTGTTTTGTAATTTTAAGACACGGTGACTGAAATGTTAGTTTAGTATTTACAACATTAAGCTAGAAAAATAAAAGAGTTGTATTTCTCCATTGGAATCTTCTCCTTTCCAACAGTATGAAGGCCCATTTCTACCCTAGATCATAGAATCATAGGACTGGAAGGGACCTCGAGAGGTCATTGAGTCCAGCTCCCCGCCCTCAAGGCAGGACCAAGCTCCATCTACACCATCCCTGACAGATGTCTATCTAACCTGTTCTTAAATATCTCCAGAGAGGGAGATTCCACCACCTTCCTTGGCAATTTATTCCAATATTTGACCACCCTGACAGTTAGGAATTTTTTCCTAATGTCCAATCTAAACCTCCCTTGCTGCACTTTAAGCCCATTACTCCTTGTCCTGTCCTCAGAAACCAAGAGGAACAAATTTTCTCCTTCCTCCTTGTGACACCCTTTTAGATATTTGAAAACCGCTATCATGTCCCCCCTTAATCTTCTTTTTTCCAAACTAAACAAGCCCAGTTCATGAAGCCTGGCGTCATAGGTCATGTTCTCTAGACCTTTAATCATTCTTGTTGCTCTTCTCTGTACCCTTTCCAATTTCTCCACATCTTTCTTGAAATGTGGCGCCCAGAACTGGACACAGTACTCCAGCTGAGGCCTAACTAGTGCAGAGTAGAGCGGCAGAATGACTTCATGAGTTTTACTTACAACACACCTGTTGATACAACCTAAAATCATATTTGCTTTTTTTGCAACAGCATCACACTGTTGACTCATATTCAACTTGTGGTCCACTATGACCCCTAGATCCCTTTCCGCCATGCTCCTTACTAGACAGTCACTTCCCATCCTGTATGTATGGAACTGATTGTTCCTTCCTAAGTGGAGCACTTTGCATTTCTCTTTATTAAACCTCATCCTGTTTACCTCTGACCATTTCTCTAACTTGCTAAGGTCATTTTGAATTCTGTCCCTATCCTCCAAAGAAGTTGCAACCCCACCCAGTTTGGTATCATCTGCAAACTTAATAAGCGTACTCTCTATCCCAATATCTACATCATTGATAAAGATATTGAACAGTACGGGTCCCAAAACAGACCCTTGCGGAACTCCACTTGTTATCCCTTTCCAGCAGGATTTAGCACCGTTAACAACTCTCTGACTACGGTTATCCAGCCAATTATGCACCCACCTTATCGTGGCCCTATCTAAGTTATATTTGCCTAGTTTATCAATAAGAATATCATGCGAGACCGTATCAAATGCCTTACTAAAGTCTAGGTATATGACATCCACCGCTTCTCCCTTATCCACAAGGCTCGTTATCCTATCAAAGAAAGCTATCAGATTAGTTTGGCATGACTTGTTCTTCACAAACCCATGCTGGCTATTCCCTATCACTTTATTACCTTCCAAGTGTTTGCATATAATTTCCTTAATTAACTGCTCCATTATCTTCCCTGGGACAGACGTTAAACTGACCGGTCTGTAGTTTCCTGGGTTGTTCTTATTCCCCTTTTTATAGATGGGCACATCCCCTTTTCCAGTCTTCTGGAATCTCCCCCGTCTTCCATGATTTTTCAAAGATCATAGCTAAAGGCTTAGATACCTCCTCTATCAGCTCCTTGAGTATCCTGGGATGCATTTCATCAGGACCTGGTGACTTGCTGACATCTAACTTTCCTAAGTGATTTTTACCTTGTTCTTTGTGTATCCTATCTTCTAAACTTACCCTCTCTCTGCTTGTATTCACTACGTTAGGCACACCTCCAGACTTCTCGGTGAAGACCGAAACAAAGAAGTCATTGAGCATCTCCGCCATTTCCAAGTTTCCTGTTACTGCTTCTCCCTCCTCGCTGAGCAGTGGGCCTACACTGTTCTTGGTCTTCCTCTTGCTTCTAATGTATTTATAAAAGGTCTTCTTGTTTCCCTTTATGCCTGTAGCTCGTTTGATCTCATTTTGTGCCTTTGCCTTTTCTAATCTTGCCCCTGCATTCCCATGTTGCTTGCCTATATTCATCCTTTGTTATTTGTCCTAGTTTCCATTTTTTATATGACTCCTTTTTTATTTTGAGATCATGCAAGATCTCCTTGTTAAGCCAAGCTGGTCTTTTGCCATATTTTCTATCTTTCCTACACAGTGGAATTGTTTGCTTTTGGGCCCTTAACAACGTCCCTTTGAAATACTTCCAACTCTCCTCAGTTGTTTTTCCCTTCAGTCTTGCTTCCCATGGGACCTTACCTACAAGTTCTCTGAGCGTATCAAAATCTGCCTTCCTGAAATCCATTACCTCAATTGTGCTGGTCTCCCTTCTATCTTTTCTTAAGATGATGAACTCTATTATTTCATGATCACTGTCCCCCATACTGTCTTCCACTTTCAAGTTCTCAACTAGTTCCTCCCTATTTGTTAAAATCAAATCCAGAACAGCTTCTCCTCTGGTAGCTTTTTCAACCTTCTGAAACAGAAAGTTGTCTCCAATGCAGTCCAGAAACTTATTGGATAGCCTGTGCCTCGCTGTGTTAGTTTCCCAACATATGTCTGGATAGTTGAAGTCCCCCATCACCACCAAATCTTGGGCTTTGGATAGTTTTGTTAATTGTTTAAAAAAGGCCTCATCCACCTTTTCCACCTGGCTAGGTGGCCTGTAGTAGACTCCTAGCATGACATCACCCTCATTTTTTACCCCTTTCAGCTTAACCCAGAGACTCTCTACACAGCTATCTCCTACGTTCATCTCCACTTCAGTCCAAGTGTGTACATTTTTAATATACAAGGCAACCCCTCCTCCCTTTTTTTCCTGTCTGTCCTTCCTGAGCAAGCCGTACCCTTCCATACCAACATTCCAGTAGTGCGTCCCATCCCACCAGGTTTCTGTAATACCAATGATATCATAGTTGTATTTATTTGTTAGCAATATATAGGTCACAAAATACCGGAATTTAAAGGGATCTTTGATCTTTGTATGTACAAACATGGCTTGAGATAGATCCCTTAGAAGGAGGTATTCTACTCTTTTTGGAGGACTGAAGGAAATGTACTTCTGGAAGGTTTATTTTAACAAAAAAAAAATCTGTTTTAAAGCTGTACAGGTGCAGTTAGTTCTGATGCGGCCCATCAGGGTAATCTGATTACAGGGCGCAAGACATTTTCCTGACATTGATCATCCAAAGGCACTGCCCCCCATATCTCCCAGTGGAGCAGGTCAATAGGAGCTGTGGGGACGGTGCCTGAAGGCAAAGTTGCCACAGGGCAGTGTTTCTCAAACTGTGCTCCGCGGAGCCCCAGGGGCTCCACGAGACATCACCAGGGACTCCGTGACGTTGACAAACTGGAAACATAGATAGGTACAACACTTACAATCAGTGGACTGCTGGGGCTCCACATACATTTTTACGCATGTAAAGGGCTCTGGAGCCCAAAAAGTTTGAGAACCACTGCCATAGGGACATGCTGGCTGCTGCTTCCCGCAGCTCCCTTTGGTCCGGAATTGCAAACCATGGCCACTGGAAGTTGCATGGGGGCAGTGCCTTCAGATGGTCAACATTAGCAAAGTGTCTCACAGACCACAGTCAGATTACTCTGATGGGTTTTAGTTTGCGCACCATTGCATTACAGCATGGGACGTAAACGAAACATAACACAACATGGGAGAGCAAGAATGGTGGAGAGAAGTGACTAGAAGGGCGAAGGTTTGTGGCTGAATACACAGAACTTTTTTCTATCCTTGGATGCTCCCAAAATATTAGACCTTAAAAATCTTGTTGTTGTTCATAGTGAAACTGTATTAGTCATTTTCCCAAAATGTTTTAATTATAATTTTCTTCATCCTGAACATCTGATATAGTTGAATTCGTGGAACTAAATAAACTGCTTTTACAGGTGAAGATTAATTTAAAACTATACCAATACTTTGTTTCAAACTAAAACATTCATTTTTCCTTTGTGGAACATTTGCCTTTTACAGACTTTATGATAGAACTTTATTGGCACACTTTTGATATTATCTTATTAACACTCTCATGGCTTTACCAGACATAAGTAATGTAGCCATTCCAAACTCATGCCAATAAGAGCTTTATGCCAGGCAGTTGTGCATACAGTACTATATATCTAGGCTGTTCAACCCGTGGCCCATTTGTTTGCAGCCATTGGTGCAGTTTGGGTTTACGGGGGGTTCAACACACAGCCCACAGGTGGGATCCTTTGAACGTGGTCTCCACTGGGAACATGCTTGACAACAGCGAGGCATCTTCCAGGCAGGGTAAGCATTGAAAGGCACGAGCAGATGGGCTGGCTGGAATAGAGGAGTACAGGGTGTCTGCGTTTCAAGTCCCAGGAAGGATATACCGGGAGTGCCAGGGCATTGTGTGAAAGAAGCTATTTGCATATATATTTGCATGTATATGCAACCACATTTAAGTTGCAGCTCTCTCATCATGTGCTGTGATTATCATTTTGGCCCCCAGGGCTTCCAAGTTTGAGTAGCCCTGCTATATATACTGTGTGTCATACAGAAGCTTTTTTACACATTTGGGAAGGGTTCCTAAGGAATCTAATACCACCCTGCCCTAACCCATCAACCAGTAAAATCTCTACATTTCTGGAATTTAATACACTCTGATCAGGAGATTTAACATTTTAAAGGAGTCTCGACCCATAATGTGTGACTCTGAGCCATGGTGTTCCTAGCTTGAAAGAGAGCTGTGATCAAATGGTGCCAGCCCTGTTCAAGGTAGTGAACACCACATTCGGAGAAGGAATTTCCTCTTCCTCCTTTGGCACATAACAATCTAACCAGCACAGAAAGTCCCCACTCTGCATACATCTGTCAGTTGCTGCCCACAGTCAAACTTTCTGTTCTTGGACAAGCTCAGAGAAGCTATCTAACATCAAGCTCATCTAATTTGAGCTAATTTACTAGGCCCAGCACAATCTGGATTCAGGTCAGGAGATAGAATTGATACTTCTTTAATGGCATGGATCTCCTCTGAGATCTGGCCAACATTCATTCCCATCCTCCTGGCCTTTGCTGTAGTATTTGATGTTGATAAAAGCAGTACCTTATAGTTAATCCAGTGTAATGCAATAAAACTGTTTGAGCTCTTCCTGAAGCTCTAGGAAACACCATCAGTGTAGAATATGGCAGCAAGACTCAGGAACACTGGCAACTGTGAACATGAGACCTGTCCGGTACTTGATACACTAGGTTCCTACAGAATAGTGGATAAGTCTGAAGATCTGTCTCTTCAAGCATTCCATGGATTGAGCTCACGGTGTCTTAAAATGTTTCTTACAGCTCCAGGAGGAAGCCCATGGTCAATAAAGGCTTCTCTGACAGAACTGAAGTCTATAATAAACATAAAGATTGTCAGTGCAGGAGAGAGGGCCTGCTCAAGAATTCTCTCATTAGGGAGAGAATGACAAAACGAGCACATGACATATGTTAGTCACAATGCTTATTTAAACTGCTAGAAAGTATCCACACCCTGTGTTGATAAGAACCTTAATTGACTAACGTACTTTTTTAATTGGAAATATTTGTATTCATATCGCCTTACTTACCACGTGCTCAGTTGTACAGAATTTGAAAGGAAACATAATAAAAAATATTGAAAGTAACATTTTTATATATAGAAAAGTTGTGATTGGCTTTTGATTGAATTGTATCCATGCTGGGCTTCTGAGAGTTGTTTTCTGTAGGAAGGATGGACTGGAGATGGAGATTTTGTCTAATGGACTTTTTTTTTCTCTTTGTCTTTGTGTCTCTCTAAAACGAAAAGTGACTATTTGAAACTAATAGTTTTGAAATGTAGAATAAGTTCAGTTAGGATTCAATTAGTGGGAACCACGCAAGTGAGGCTTTCAGAAGTAAATGATACCGATTCATTCCATTGCCATGCAAGTTATTATATAGACATCACTTTCATGTGTATTTCTAAACACTGTATTTGTGTTGTTTTGTCCATGTTTGTTTACATATACAGTAATTCCTCATTTAACACTATAGATATGTTTCAGAAAATGTTCGTGTTAAGTGAAAACGTGTTATGCGGGGTCAGTTTTCCCATTGAAAATAATGGAAAAGATGGGGGTTGCGTTTCAAGCGATGGTGTCTGTTGGGACAGGGACATAAGGATGGGAGAGAAAGGGGACTGGGTTACAGCAGGGCGGGGAGGTGTTTGGCTCTGGGGAAGGGAAGGAGGAGAGGGGAGGGGAATTATGTTGGGAGTATGCCCCGTGACAGGTCTGCCAGAACCCGCACTGCTTCCGGCGAGGTGGGATTGCCGGGGGAATGGCGCAGCGAGCAGCGAACCCTCCGTCGCTTTGCAGGGAGGCGGGGGAAGCCCCACACAGCTGCTGGCCTGCAGCGAGGGGCGGAGGAGAGGGGGCAAGGCATCCAGTGAGGGAAGTCAGTGGGGAACGGTGCAGCGAGCGGCGAACCCTCTGCCGCTTTGCAGGGAGGTGGAGGAAGCCCCGTGCAGCTGCCGGCAACGGGCCGGCTGCGGAAATCGTGTTATTCTGGGGGCGGTCATGTAATTCAAAAACTGTTCCCTAAAAAGGAAATCGTGCTATTGCGGAAACATGTTAAGGGGGCACGTGTTAAATGAGGAATTACTGTATATGTGCTAAAACAATGCATATTAGCAATAGTATGGGGTATTAACATTAATGGCTTTATATTGCTAATATGTATTGGTTTTGCACTGTTGATATATAGTGCTATTAATGTTAATACCCCCATAATATTGCTGAAAGGGTTTTGTTCAATTGTCCAGTTTTTGTGAAAATGGATACGTGACTTATCAAAAAAGTGTGTCTGGATAACTCATTTCCCTTTGTTTCAATTATTATTTCAATGGGCCAAATTTTCTTCTGGAGTGAATGGGAAATATTTCTATTAAAAGTCATGAAACTGCAAACATTTATACTAGAAAATTTGAGACCATCTGTTTTTGAAAGTCATTTTTGATAGCAGGTCCTAATTAAAGCACTGAGGTCCCATGTGAAGTCTGCTGTTTAAGTGCATTATTGAATATATTCTCCTCAAAAGTCCATTTTAATAATCTAATTTTATGAAATCTGGTAGCTTTATATCTGATCTGGGATTAACCTTGATGAGTAACATCCTAGAGTTTGTTTGTACAGCTTACAAGGGTATTATAGTAGTAGCTATATGAATACGTATCAAATTGCAGTATTGTAATCCAAATCTTAATAAGTCATGAATTTAGCTATTTGAACAGGTAGGACCTGCAGCAGTCGATTTTGTGCAGCAATTTAGAAAATGTAAATATTATTTCTATCACTTAATTTGAATCTATTAAGCATTGCAGCTTTGTTTTGCATATTTGATGGTTGGACTTAGGCATGCCACACCATATTGTCATTTATTAGTTGTTGAGTAAATTGCCATAGCTCTAACAGTTAAAATGTAATTGCAGTTTAATGGTGTCAGCACCATAACATGTTTTGTCATTTTTCTTTTCCTTCATGTGAAGAAACTAGAAAATTACTTGCTTGTAATTCTTCTTTGAGGGTATCTGACCACTACCCTGGCCTTTTCTTCATGTTTCTGCCTGCTTCAGGGGATATGATGGAGCTTTGTAATCGTAATTCTCTATTGATATGAGATTGCTCAGGGATTTTACACTACCAATATAAGTTAGAGCAGCCTTCCAGGCTTCTCTCATTCTTGTTATCTTGGTCATACTTAGAGTTTGCCTACATTGCCATGTGAGGTGTGACTTCAGCATGTATAGACAAACATTGAGCTCAATCAGCTCAAATAACAATAGTACTGAAGCCACAGGAGTAAGAGTAAGCCACAAAAGAAAATACACAAGGTACCTAGGAATCTTTTTCAGACTGTGGTGCTGCCCATGTTGCTGTGGCTTTGCTGCTCTTGTTGTTCAAATTAGCTAGATCAAAGGTAGCTCAGGTGCATCTACATGTGGTCCAATTACATCTGCAGTTACAGTAGAGACATAACCTTAATAAGAATTCCTTTCAAGAGTGACGGAGGACAAATGAACCCTTATTATATTCAGTAAAACTACTTCATTATGCCACAGCCTGAAGTACTGTAAATAGGACATGAATATTAAAACACATGTTAATTTGTCTTTCAGGGGTTGAAAAGCTGATCCGTCATCTACACAAACACAAAATACCTATCGCTATTGCTACTAGCTCAGCTGGAGTGACATTTGAGATGAAAACAAGCAAACACAAAGACTTCTTTAGTCTGTTTCATCACATTGTGTTGGGAGATGACCCAGATGCGAAGAACAGCAAGCCACAGCCTGACATATTTTTAGTTTGTGCAAAGAGATTTCACCCTCCTCCCCCTCCAGAAAAGGTAGGGTTTGAATTAACTGAAAAGTCAGAAATAAACAAATTAGACTAAAGTTGGGGGGAGGGGGTGTGTTATTTTGTTTAAGAGACTGAAGTTTAATAGCCAATGAAAATACTCCTCGGGGGATTTTGTGTTACTGCACAATACAGAATTTTGCAGAAATTAATGTTGTACATGCAGAATTTTCTTTCCCTCACGGAAATTGGCCTCAGTGCTGCTGGCTGCCACTGGGGAGTCGTTGGACCCCGCAGATCCCAGCTTGCACATAGAAGACACTGCTTGGGGAGGTGAAGGAAAGGAGAGTTTCCAACATCTATAGTTCCCAGCATGCCCTGAGGAAAGCAAACACCACACAAGGATGGGATCCAGCATCGGGCTTTTTCTTCCTCTGGGCTCTGAAGCGTAGGCAAGGTATCTGAGCCGAAGGGGCTACAGTATTTTTCGTGTATTTTCTGCAATTTTGTGTGTCTCTGAATTGTTGCATACTTGCTGACTGGCATTTTGAAAAAATAACAAAGGGTGTGTCTAGACTACAGGGTTTTGTCGACAAAAGTGGACTTTTGTCAACAAAACTATACCTGCGTTCACACTGCCTTTGAGTTATGTCGACATAACATTGACAAAACTCAGCAGTTTTGTCGACGTATGTAAACCTCATTCTACGAGGAATAATGCCTTTTGTCGACAGAGTTCTGTCAACAGAAGGCATTATTGCATCTACACTGTCTTTTGCGTCCACACTGTTATGTCGACAAAGCGGCTTGTTTTGTCGACAGAACTGGATGTACTCTAGATGCTCTTTGTCGACACAAGCTTTGTCAACAGATACTGTCGACAAAAGCCTGTAGTCTAGACATACCCAAAATTATTACCAAAATTATTACCAGAATAATTACCAATAGAATATGTTGTCTTATTTTAGAAATAAAATTCTGCAGAATTTGAAAATATTGCGTGCAGAATTTTTATTTATTTTTTTTTTGTATAGAATTCCCCCCAGGAATCATTTTAAAAAAACACACACACAACATCCTTTGTTGTAGAAGCCTGGCATTATTGGAAATTGTCCTATTTGTTCACTGTATAATGTTTTGTAATGCAAATTACACTTGATTTACTGCATGGCTCTGTGAAGTAACAGGACAGTTCAATGATTTCCACTATGTGTATACATTTGAAAGCTAAGTTTTTGTGCTCAAAGTTTAGGAACATTATTTAAAGATAGGTCAGTTTTCTTAAAGTGTCTGTGGTTGATTTATTGCTTAAATGTCTAAATAATAAATATACATTTTCAGTAGAAAGGGCATAGATTTCCTTCATTCCATCTCTATATCCTGCATGCTGAATCTATTGGGTCACAATTCATGGTTTATGATTTCAAAACCTATCATTGAGAAATATCATTTGAAGCAGAAAATGGTTTTCTTTTTCTCATACAGACTTGTTAAATTTCTAACTCAGAAACCTGTGGAGTTATCTGAAAGATAGATACTTATTTTAAGTAATATAATCATTGTTATTTTAAATGAACACAATTTATCTATGAAATACTTAACTTTTTTTTCAGTTCTGCTTGAATCATGGAGCCTGTAAAGAAATTTTGAGATCCTCAATATTACTAAGAAAATTATTTTTGTAATTGCAATTTTTTTGATCCAAATTTTAGTGTAGATTAGAGAAGAGTTTATTGTTGGTCCATGGAGAACAATGGATATGTAGGCATATTTGCGTCAGTTAGCTATTGTATTTCAACCTTTCTCTGAATAGACTTTCTGTTTCATCCGAGCCCCTTATTTACATAAGTAGGAGTGAATAAATTAGTAAATAAAGCTGTTGATGATTGTTCTTGAAGTGTTCCCTCTAAAGTGTGGGGTAGCACAGCTTCACAGGTGATTAATAAGTCGGGCCCAGTCAGAGGCTCAGGGTTCCTTGCACAGAGCTGACCGACTTGTCTCGGCTGATTAATCACCTGTGAAACTGTGCTGCCCCGCACCTTAGAGAGAACACTGTTCAGTGCAGTGCCGTGAGAGTTATGAGTCAGTAGTCATTTTGCCATTTTAGAAATGTACTGCATTAAACAGGATGCCAACTGAGTTCTGCAACATTTTTGGCAATATTAGCTCTATAATGACTCTTTTCCTGTGCTTGCTTGTAATTTTGCTGGAGGGAAAATGAAAGAGACATACATTTAGAAATATAATTTACAATTTAACATAAAAAAATAAAAAGAAATACAAATTAATTCCTTACTTTACAGTCACTTTTGTGTTCCTTGCACTAATGTATTATATTGCTTGAAACTTCTGTGTGTAATCCATTTGTGCTACTGTTTTACAACAGTTCTCATACTATTTTTATGCATTTCATCATTCTGACTTGAAATCTAAATTGTATTCTGAGACACTGAGGAATTTAAACTGAAATAATTCTAGCTATATCTTTCATTGGTAGGGTACATATATGAATTGTGTAAGCAAATTATAATTGCTCTTATTGAAATTTATTTAACATACTGTTTTCAGCTGTACATACTGGAAAAACCTTTGGAACTTGCATATTTAAGGTGAACTGCAAAGCAAAAAGAACAGTAACACTGTTTTTATTGTGACTGATGCTGATTATGTGTGTATGTGGGTATATATAATAAAATGAAGCTCATATTTATTTTGTACATGTAGGAGACTGTGAAAACCAAACCTTTATGTTTCTCTTTTTGCTAAGCAACTGATGAAGGGTCCCCAGATATGCAATACCTTATTCAGTCAAATACCTCGTGTGTGTGTAGTACATATTGGACAATTGTTGCATGCATAAGGACTTCTTGTATGAGTAAGTTTTTGCAGGAATGGCTCTAAGTTTTGAATATTCTCATTAGTGATGCCACAGAAGACTGTAACCTTAATTTAGAGCCAGAAGTGAGGAGATGATAGTCCTTGATCATTCATTTTAAAGGTTCTTTTATAGAAAGAAAAAAAGACAAATGTTTTATTCTTTGTATATTGTAGAGTGTCTTTTGTTTGTTTTGCTTTTGCTTACCTTTAATTCAGAATTCAAAGCAGGTATCATTTAAAGTAATATTTCCAGATAACTATATATTTTAATAAGCAGAGATTTTTAAGTTTGCAATGCTTCATGTTGATATAGAAAATATATGTGTAATATATTCTCTGACTATTTTAACTGGTTTTTTTATTTAAGATAAAAGTTACTAAAAGTGGTGTTGTGCAATTAAGAAAGTACCAGAAAGGAAGTACTGGAATTTATTTGCTGCAAAGGGAATAAGAGTATCTAGGGATTTGGCATGTCTAGTAATGGTGTGTGGGGTGTTGATGTGTGTGTAAGGCAGGGGATTGAGCTGTGATAGAAACAGTCGTTGTGGAGTTTTAACAGTAGGAACAAGGGAGTCATGATTCCATAACCATTCTGAAACAATAATTGATATTTGTTTTTATTGATCCACTATAGATAAAAGCTGTGAGGGTATCATGAAAATCTCAAAGATGATAAAAATTCACCATACAAATTGTCAGATCTCACAGGCATTGTTTTTGTGTTCCAGATATTACACTTCAGATAAATTATTTTCCCATTTGACTACAAACAAAAAAATTGAGCTTTTCCTGTGCTAATAGTGAATATATTTGAACATGGTATCATATAAATTATAGTCTGACTTTGCTTCTGTTTTGTTTTAAACTTTAAATTTCCAAGGTATTTTGAAATAATCTGTTCTTTAGCCTATTTCTGAAGACAGTGGTGAAATCTGTCATTGTGTGTCTAGACTACAGGTTTTTGTCTACAAAAGTGGTCTTTTGTTGACAAAAGTATACCTGCATCTACACTACCGCCGAGTTCTGTCGACATTATGTCGACAGAACTCGGCAGTTTTGTCAACGGCAGTAAACCTCATTCTGCGAGGAATAATGCCTTTTGTCAACAGAGTTCTGTCGACAGAAGGCAGTATTGCATCTACACTGTCCTTTACGTCTACACTCTCATGTCAACAAAGCAGCTTGCTTTGTCGACAGAACTGGATGTAGTCTGGACACTCTTTGTCCACAGAAGCTTTGTCGACAGTATCTGTCAACAAAGCCTCTGTCAAGAAAAGCCTGTAGTCTAGACATACCCTAAGAGTACATCTACACAGAAAAAGAAAGTGACTCTCAAAGCCTACCTCAATTGACTCAGGCTTATGCTAAGGGTCTAAAAATAGCCCTGTCGGTGTTTGGGATTGTTCTGGAGCTTGGGCTCTAAGGCCCACTTTTCTTTAACAGGTGCCAGACTGTCAGCCAACGGTCAGGGCAGTGTGTGTGTGTGTGTGTGTGTGTTTCCGAGAAAAGGTTTAATGTCCGTGTCTTTACTGCTAGGACTGGGGTCCCATCGCAGAGGGTGGCCAGCAGGCCAACAGACGCCCCATTATATAGGAAGAGCTTATTACACCTTAGATTTTAGCTGCTAGAACACAGGGGTTCCTTCGCAGAGGGCAGCCTAGGAAAGGCTGAAAAGGTGCCCCAACGGATCTTGTCACCTGGGAGTGACACAGATCCAAACGCCCAAGCTCTCCCTATGTCTGTCCTTTTATGACCAGCTGAAGTTCTTTTAAATTATGCTTGGTTCTGTTTCAGCAACTGGAGGAGTCAGGTTAAAGCTTAAACAGTTACAGGTTTATTAAAAGACTTATAAAAGCATATGGTTACAATGGCTAATGCTCTATTTCTTAAATGCTAGCAAATTATATATATATATAGGTCTTAAAAATGATCACAGAAAAAAGGTAAAGATAGAAATAATGGTACCAAGTGACAGCTTAATCTTTAAAGAGCTCTAACACTATGTATATATATTCTTAAGCAAAGGACCACATCCAGGTACAATTTTTACCCCTTTCTGTGCCTCTCGACTCCAGCGTGTCAGGCCAGGGCCGGTCTCTCAATTCCTAGGAAAGACGAATACGAGGTGGGCGTCCCCTCTGGAACCTCGGGAGATCAAACACCTAACCCGACCAGCAGATAGATGGTAGATTGACACTCAGAGAAAATATGCTGCTGGACCCATCTATATACCCCTGGGGGCCCGTATCTTCTTTCTTATCTAAGATGCCGAATTGTACTGGTCCGTTTTGTGGCGCCAGTTCTTACAAGCAAGTTTCAAGTTAATTTACACTTGCAAGAGAGAGATAACTAAATTGTGAATACTAGACATTTTTTTACTGGGCGAGAGATTCCTCCCCCTGAAATATGGGTTTCAGTCAAGGGCACTCCTTGGCAGCCTCTTGGTCAGCAATTGGCGTATCTCTGTTTACAGCCATTCACGGTCACACAGCCTGGGCCTTCTGCTCTGTGTGCCCTGGATGCTCCAGGCAAGCAAAAATGGATGTTACAAGGGGGGTTCCTGTCTGGCTACACAGACCAATCCAAGTCAACTAACATGAGCCAGCTTTTGTTGTTTTATTGCAGTGTATACATACCTCAAGAGTTCATTGATCTGAACCTTTGTGTCACCACAGAGCTCTTTGTGAGCTCCTGTTCTTTCTTAGTCTTCCATACAGCCTCTATTTTTTTTTATTTTAACATTATCTTAGCGCAAATGATGCAACAGATTTTTCTGTCACTTCTGGACATCCACTAAAATCACAAAATGTTGAAATTTGGGCATTAAAAAACAAAGAAAAATCCCTAGAATCTATGCTTTCCAAAATAATTAATAAAATTGCATAATAATTATAAAGTCAGCATTGTGTGACCATCAAGCAGGACCTAATGAAAAGCAGAGGCAAAGGAAGCCCAATTTATTTTTCCCCCCAAAAAGTACAAATCTCAAGATAATTATTTTCATTAAACTCTTTTTTTCACATGAGCAGTTGGCATAATGACTTCTGATTTCTTCCATATGACCTCTTGAAGTCACTTTCTGTTGTTCTTAATATTACTTCTAATCTTCAGAATTTTCTTTCCATGAATTTCATGTAAGAATGAATTGATTTTGTTTTGTGTTGCAGATCTAAAATTAATAGCAAATGTGAATGTTTCACAGTCACAAAAAATAGATCTGAGTTCAAAGGTCTGTGTTTCCCACGTTAAAATTGATGATATAAAGCTGATATAGCATGGGTTATTGACTAAACAAATTAATTGGTGAAATCCTGAAGTATTCACTGTGTTGTCAGTTCTGCCACCGTGTCTTGCTGGGCAGATAGTCTCATCCACTGAAATGGATGGTAAATGGTATTCAGTGAAGACTGGAGTCTTCAGGATTTGTCCAGAATATTATTATATTCAATAAAAATTGCATTAATGCTGAGTTAAGGGTGCTGAGGAGCATGTTGTTTCCTTCCAGAAGGTAGAGCAAAACTCAAACTTCTGAAAACCACCAAATGCACAGTTAGGGTTCTCTATGCAAACTTGACTCTCCTCTTTCAGCAGTTCCCTAATACTCAACTAATACCATGATTTGCTGAAATATGCAAACCATTCACTCAGGATACTACCCAACACTAATCAATGACAAAAAAGGAGGGGAAGGTTGCCTACACTAGCTTTTGTTTAAATAATGTCATTAGTAGCACTGACATAGTTACATTTTGAAATGACAAAAAAAAATGATAGAGTTGTAATACAGATAGTTTGGCCTCTCATGTTGAAAATACTTATGCATATGCAAATATTTATGCATATACTTTAAATACATGAGTAATCCCACTGAGGCAGTGGTGGCAAACTGCAGCCCATGGAGCCTCCTGCCTGTCTCCCTTCCCCAGGTGCCTCTCTCACCAGAACTCCGCACTTCTTATGCCTTCCCTCCCAGAACTTTCAGAGGCGCCTCATATCAAGAACAGCTGAGTGGCATTCCAGCTCTGGAATGGAGAGGAGAAGCAGGGACAGAGTGGGTATCGGGCAATTTGAATGAACCAAAAGTGCTGAAAGGGAGGGGGAGAAGTAAAAAGTGAGGGACTTCTAGTGCCCCACTGCATGAGAGGTGCGTGGGGATGGAGAGCAGACAGGAGGGCTGCAAAGCCTCAGGTGAGCTACTATGGCCCACTGAGGTGAAAGAGGCCCATTCACACAGCCTACCCACTATTCATGGTTGCCTGTCCCTGCAGTGAGGACAATGCATACGAATATAACTGTGTACTTGTTTCTAAAATCAGATCCTTAATTTCTTCCTACCTACTTACCTACCCACCTTCCTTCCTACAGCTGTTCTGTGAAATTCAAATAATATAGTACTCTCTACAAGGATTGAGATTTACCTTAATAGTGAATTAAATTATAAATTCTTTTGTTTTTAATCTAGCATTGCAAGAGAGCAGATTTTTCAAATATGGTACAGAAACTTAGCCTGTTTTAAGTCACTTACTTTAAATAATTCTTCTCTGATTTATGGTTCTTTTCCCCTCCCACTTCAGTAATTTTTGGTTAATGAAACCCAAAATCATGAATAGTAGTCTGTTCTGCCTCCAGTGACTGTTCAGTACAGTTCTTCAGATTGGTCAGATTGCATTAAGTTTTGTTTAGGAGGCGTAGCAGAATTAGTCTGTAACTGGAGAATTTTAAAAAACAATGAATAGTCTAGCAGCACCTTAAAGACTAACAAAACATGTAGATGGTATCATGAGCTTTCGTGGGCACAATCCACTTCTTCTGATGACTGGAGTATTAAAAGTCCAGATCCAAGAATAATTAAAGAAAGGGGGGAGGATAAAGAAAAAAAATAGAAAAAAATAGTGAATTAGATTTTTCAAGTTTCAAGATGCTAATAAGAACAATTGCACCTCTTTAAGTACCCATTGTTTGGTTGATTAAGTCATTAGAATGTGGAAGGTAGTGTGCTAGCCAGCCAGGGTCTTTATTCATTCCTCTCTGATAGGAATCAAACTGTAAATGAAGTTAAGTTCCAACCCTTCCCTGTGTATTTGGCTTGTGGAATTGGCCTGAAATAGCACGGTGACTGTGAGATCCATTAGTGAGTGCTTGGGCAGGTTAAAGTGTTCTCCAACAGGTTTCTATGTGTTGCCTTTTCGGATATCTGATTTGTGTCCATTAGTTCTTTTCCATAGAGACTGTCCAGTTTGGCCAATATACATGGCAGAGGGGCATTCCTGGCATTTGATGGCATAGATCACATTAGTGGATGTGCAGTTAACCACATCAGCCACTACATCAGGGGTTCATTTGAGTCCAGTGATGAAATCACTTATGTAGATGTGTGGACAGAGTTGGCATCAGGACTTATAGCAGGGGTGGGTCTCTGCATGATTATGATGGAGGAGTGTTGTGTAGTTCCTGGAAAGAATTTGTTTGAGGTTAGAGGGTTGTCTGTAGGCGATGATTGGCTTTTACCTCAAGGCCTGTGAGAGTGAGGGGTCATTTTCCAGGATAGGTTGTAGATTGTTGATAATGCATTGGAGGGGTTTCAGTTGTGGGCTGTAGGTGATGACAAGTGGTGATCTGTTGTTTTCTCTTTTTGGCCTGTCTTGAAGTAGTTCATATCTGGGTACTCTTCTGGCTCTGTCGATATGTTTTTTCAATTATCAAGATGGGCATTTCAGTTTTAAGAATGCTCTATATAGATCTTGTAGGTGTTTGTCTCTGTCTGTGTGATTGGAGCAAATCTGGTTGTATCTTAGGACTTAGCTGTAAACAGTAGATTGAGAAATGTGTCTTGGATGGAAGCTAGAGGCATGAAGTTAAGTATAGCAGTCGGTAGGTTTCCGGTATAAGGTGGTGGAAATGTGTCTGTCATGTAATTGTACTGTAGTGTCAAGAAAGTGGATTTCTTGTGTGGACCCATCCAGGCTGAGGTGGATGGTGGGGTGGAAGTTGTTGAAATCCCTGTGAAATTCTTCCCGTGGGTCCATACAATGAAGATATCATTGATGTAGCTAAATAGAGTAATAGGGCGCTAGAGGACAAGAGCTGAGGAAATGTTGTTCAAGGTCAGCGATAAAGATGTTGGCATATTGTGGGGCTAGGCGGGTGCCCATGGCTGTGCTGCTGACTTGAAGATACAAATTGTCTCCAAATCAAAAGTAGATGTCGCAATATTGTTGTTACAAAAGAAGAGGTGAAAGAGTTATGGGAATTCCAGGCCCTGTAACCATGCTATAATTTATACAGTAGCTAAAAAAGTGATTGAAGGAACTGTTTAGCATTAAACATGCTCATCACTATGATTCGAGCATACCTAAAAAGAGTTTTTAATGTTGGTTTTGTTCTTATTTTTTCACCAACACAATTTTCTCACTTTGTTTTTCACAGCTGATCCACTTTCAGTTCAAATGTTTTACTTACTTAATTTTTCTGAAAGCCTTTAATGTCTTAGTCATATTAAATCTACCTAAAGGAGTTTCTGTCATGCTCAATGTGCGTATTAAGACTTGGAATCTGTTAGCCATACTTTAAATAAGGTAAGGGAGTTACAAAGGCATAAATTTGTTATTAAGTTATATACTGTAGCTGCAAATTGGAACCCCTGCTGCTTAAGCTATGCATTTTAGAGTCAATCATTGTTAATCTGTAGTATTTTCTGTTCGTAAATATATGGGCCTCACTCTTTTCTGAATATTTACAATTCACAGTTTAAGCATTTTATTTATTATAAAAGCAACAAAAACAGTATATGCAATAAGATAGCAATTTTCACCTAAGAGCATACAGCTGTAGCAATAGCATTCTTTCACAAATTCTGCTATTCCTTTTTCTTTAATAGATCTCAGTTAGTTGTGATTTTTGCCTTAGCTGAAGCATGGCTATAAAAAGAAACGGTTAATATAAACCATTATGCTGTATACATGGTATAATTTCCTGGGGGTAAATTCTTTTTTATTTTATTACCAACTATTTTATCATCATACTGCTGGGGATAACCATTTCCAATTTTAAACCCTGGCTAACACAGTTTTTGAAACTGATTTTCAAAATATCTGGAGGCCTGGACAGCATTTATGCATTAATTTGCATACAAAAAAAAGCACCTTCCAAGTACAAATGGTTGACTGGACTGCTGTCATATGTTCTATGGGAGATTGTGTATGGAGATGAGCCATAAACTAAGCATGTGAAGACTGTGGCTGCCTGAATACTATACAAACTTTATGGGGAGAGGATACCACAAATGTATACAATATTCAGTAGTTTCTAGTAAATTTCCAGGTGCAATTCAAGGTACTGGCATTGATTTACGAAACCTTGGCTGTGTGTGGCCTGGTTAGGTAGGTACCACCTCACTGTCTATTCTTTGCTTACATAATTGCTACTAATAAAGGCATTGAAGATAGGGTTATTTCAATTTGAAAGGGGGGAAACTCCTGGTTCCAGGATTTTCACTCTAGGGTCCTTGACTGTGGAACTTTTTTTTCCCTTCTTTCTCAATCAGAGTCTGAATTTATTGTTATTCTAAGTCCACTGCAAAGCCCCAATTCTGAAGTGGACATTTGAGAAGGACTTGGGTGTTGGCTTTTAAGCTGGATCCCCCCAGCACCAGCGCCTGCTTCCTCTTTGCTGCCTCTCTCTGATAGAGGCAGCAAAGGGGGAGGGAAGCAACTAGTCGAGTCACTAGTCCACTTTCCGATAAGCATATGCATATATGTGGGGTGGTGAAGAACAACAAGTGATGTAACTCCCTGTCTTATATAGAATTAACATTTGATGCTAACCATCTTTGTTCCAAATTCAATACCTATACTATGATTGTTATAGGAAAGGACAATTGTAATTAGTTCTTATTCCTGGTTGTCCTGACTGCAGTTGTATCACTATCCTGTGTGGAGGGAAGTGATCAGAGGTAACCAGGTCTTAAACCATTTAAGGTTTTATAAATTAAAACCAACACCTTGAATACCATCCAGAAGCTTGTAACTAGTATGTGAAGATCACAGAGGATTGGCATAGGATGCTCTCTGCTTGATATAAGGGAGATCTTCTCTAGTCCAGGACCCTTGGGACCAGTACCAAACCAGAGAATTTGCTGGGCCAAGGGAGGTCAATATTGTCCAGCAGCATTACCAACACTTCCACTGCTTACTTGGCTGAGAGAAAAGTTTTAGGGGTAAATTGGAGCTAACAGTGCAGATCACTGAGAGCCAGGACTGATGGCTGTAAACAAAATTTATGGGACTACGGGAAAGTTGGATACACCCATGATAAGTGGACATCTGCTAACTAACAACCACGGATGATGCCGGACCAGAGAATGCCAAACTAGAGACGTATAACCTGTACTAAATAAGCAGGTGGCTGCATCCTGCCACCAGCTTCTGCCTGTAAATAGTCTTAGTATTTAAATCCTATTTTGTGCCCTCCAGGCTTGAAAGCAACTTCAGGGATTGCAAAACTTTGTGTTTGTTACAACAGTGTGAAGGGGTGGAAGAATATCAACAGATTCCAGACTAAAGGCATGAATCTTTAATGCTCTTTTATACTTCAAGCTGCCATAAAAAATTGAGACAGACGAAAAGAAAACTGCATTTAGGAATGTAGGACATTTAAGGACACAGTATAAATAAGGGCCCCTATAAAGGAATTATATGGTTTTATTTACAAAGCAGCCAAAGGAAAGAGATATTTATAAAACTTCTTTCAATCCTCTACTAGCCATGGTGTACATGTATAGAAGATGTTGCATGGTTTGAACACAATTTAGTTGTTAAGAGTTGTAGATACTGGTTTGCATTCTTGTTTATAGATGTATTTGTCTTACAAAGATGAAAAAAGTCATTCAGATTTCATACAAAAATAATCTGTTCAAAGTTTTCTTTCACTTGATACTTGTCCTATGATTGTTGTAGGAAAGGAGACTTGGTTCTTATTCTTGGGTGTACCCGTTTTAGAAAAAAACTCCTTGCATTTGTCTTGATCAAGCAGTTACTAAAGGACTTGATGAAATCTGATGCAAAATAATAAATGATGTTCTGCAGCCTTCTTTTCTTCTACATGATATAGTTGCATAAACGTAAGGGGTGTGTCTAGACTACATGCCTCCTTCGACGGAGGCATGTAGATTAGCCAGATCGGAAGAGGGAAATGAAGCCGCGATTAAAATAATCGCGGCTTCATTTAAATTTAAATGGCTGCCCCGATCTGCCGATCAGCTGTTTGTCGGCAGATCGGGAGAGTCTGGACGCGATGCCCCGACAAAGAAGCCTTTCTTCATCGACACAGGTAAGCCTTATTTTAATCGCGGCTTCATTTCCCTCTTCCGATCTGGCTAATCTACATGCCTCCGTCGAAGGAGGCATGGAGTCTAGACACACCCAAAGAGACTGGTACACCTTCAAATTCACAAAAACATTATATTCAGATTAGAAGGTCACTACATATGTATTACTAATTGTTTTAGGGAGCTCATTATGAGTATTATCACATTAATTATGCACAGTAAATAGGAAAAAAGGCAGAAATACTTCTTTTATGATAAACCGCTCATTGAGTTATCTTTTTCACTTGAAGACCTTGAGCATTTTTTGGAGATGCCAAACAGAGTAAGAATTGACTAATTAAATTTTAATTAACAAAAATTTTCACTAAAATGTTTTAATGTCTTCAGGGTTACAGCAAACAATGAATAAATCTTCTTTCAAAAAGATCTAGTGCACTGATCCTCTCTCTAGCTCAAATTACCTTGGCAATCATGCCAGAGCCTGTCATAAAAATGTTTCTTTGGAGTTTTAGAACAAAGAATAAGACTAAAACAAGCAATTGAATTGTTAAGGGTATTTTTGTTGCTTTTTTTGTAATTTGTTAATTTAGAAAGACCTGCAGAAATCTTTGAAAGGCACAGTGTGTGTCATTATATTCCTGTATTCTCTTTTTATTTTATTTTTGAAATTATTGTGTTGTTCATGAAAGGTGAAACTGCTGATAATTTTCAGAGCTACAGTATTCAACCCTCCTGTCAAGTTTATTCAGTTGCATGGGTGAGGATGAATTTTTAATGTTCTTTATGGGTTTTTTAGAATCATTTCAGAAAATCTACATATTATAGGGTGATCAGTGAGCACTAACAGATTATATCTTGGCTAACCAGGGCAAAAAATTATGCAGTGTTAGTACACACACTGTTACATCAGAAACTGACCACACTTATAAAATATTTACAAAATGTACTTCATAAAGAAGTGTTTGGTAACAAAATATTTGTACTGTGATAAATTTGTGTGTGTGTATGTATGTGTGTGTTTTAGAGGCATCTGTTTGTTTGTGAGTCTGTTCAAGAACTTCTCCTAAATGGTACCCACTAACACAACCAAATTTGGTATACAACGTCCTCTTATCCTAACTTAAAGAAAGGTCAGGGTTTAGTTGAGGCACAAAAACAGGATGTGCCAATAATTCAGTTGTTTCCGAAACATGGAAAGAAGTGGGCCAGAGCGACATGATACTGCATAGTCACCACTGGGGGCAGTGAACATAGGGGACTGCTGTGACCACTGGGGACAAGCTGAGGATGGAATTTGCCATCTTTCCGGCCATCAGCCCAAATAAGTGGCTACCCTGCCCCAAACCCCTCCCTTCCAGTCCTCATCCCCAGTGCCAGACTGAGGAGGGGGAAGCCCTACCATGTCCCTCCCCTTCCCCGGAGCACTGCCGGGGCTGGGCAATGCAGCCCTGTCCTCCAGGACCACAGGACTCCCACACACTGCCAAGCTGCCCAGCATGGCGGTGCCAGCAGTCCAGCACAGCCTCTTTCTCCGCCCAGGACCAAGAAGAACTAACCTCCAGGTCTTGGCCTGGGAAGTGCCAGTGGGAAGCCTCCTTGAACCACCTCCACGTCCACCCCCCTATTCTTGGGCCATGGATCACTAGTGAGGGCCAAGCCCAGGAAGTGCCAGTGGGAGGGCCTCCATGGTACCCCATCCCCAAGCTGGGCACAAGAAGCACTAGCTGGAGGCCTGTGCTCCCCCTACCCCACAAGCTGGACCCACATAACAAAGGGTAAGTCTTCTAGTTATAAATATAAAAGACCAAGTAGTAGCTCAGAGAAAAACCTATCCCTTTTTTCAGTTCATCATCTATTAAAGCATGCTTAGCACTTCCATCCCAGGATTTTTTTTATTTTATTTTACAACAATAGTTTATTCAAAGATAGACAGGTGGTTCAAACTAAGTCTAGGCAAAGCTGCAGTGTTGCTGATTTGAAGAAGGAAACACTTCTACATCATAGTAGAAATGCTATTCTTCTCTTCCATCAAAGAAGCCAAGCTGTTCCACGAGGCGTACAGCTAGTTCGGATAGGAAGCCTAATCCGAACTAGCTAGTCCGTGCCGCGTGTAGCCGCGCAGCACAGAGTCCGAACTAGCCGGCATTTAAAAATGGCGCCGGCCGGCTTCATGCAAATGAAGCCCGGGAAACTCAAATCCCGGGCTTCATTTGCAACTCCGTATGACTACATTACCCCCCCTAGTTCGAACTAGTGTAGACATACCCCTAAGGAGACCGATGGAAATAATCCATTTAGTTTCTCTACAATAGCCTTTATCCTAGCATCACAATCATCCAGTGACTCTATTGGTTGTTTAGCAGGTTTCCTGCTTATCATGTACTTACTTGAAAAAAATTTGCTCTTACTTTTCAAGCTTTTTGGCTAGCTATTCTTGAAATTCTTTCTTGGCCTTCCTAATTATATTTTTACGTTTGACTTGCCATAGTGTATGCTACTTTCTGTTTTTCTCAACAGAACTTCCACTTTTTAAAGAATGCTTTTTTTGTCTCTAAGTGCTTCTTTTAATTTGTTGTTTAGGTATCCTTGTAACTCAGTGAGGGTATGTCTACACTACCCCGCTAGTTCGAACTAGGAGGGTAATGTATGCATACCGCACTTGCTAATGAAGCCCGGGATTTGAATTTCCCGGGCTTCATTAGCATAAGCGGGGAGCCGCCATTTTTAAATCCCCGCTGCTTCGAACCCCGTGTAGCGCGGCTACACGGGGCTCGAACTAGGTAGTTCGGACTAGGGTCCGTTTCACGAGGAGTAACGGTAGTTCGGAATAGGACCCTAGTCCGAACTACCTAGTTCGAGCCCCGTGTAGCCGCGCTACACGGGGTTTGAAGCAGCGGGGATTTAAAAATGGCGGCTCCCCGCTTATGCTAATGAAGCCCGGGAAATTCAAATCCCGGGCTTCATTATCAAGTGTGGTATGCATACATTACCCTGCTAGTTCGAACTAGCGGGGTAGTGTAGACATACCCTGATTCTGTACCAAGACACAGATATCTTATGCAGATGTCCGTAGGCAGGAACAAAACCAATTTTCCCAGCCTTATGTGAGCCAACAATGGAGATACTCCTGACAATTCCTCCCAGCTTCCCAGCCTTGCAGCCCAGAACTATACAGTTTAAAGTGGTCAGAAGCCTGGACAGTGTAAATTTATTACTCAGACCACCCCTTCCTTATTAACTGCTAAAAGACAGATTCCAAATTATTATAATTAGCAAGTATAAAAATCAAAGTTGGTTACCTAAGAAATAAAAAATAAATTTGCAGTCTGAGTTCTGCAAACTAAACAGGATTTGAACCAAGTTATGTCTCACCCTGGCAGCTTGCATAAACAGATTAAAGGTCCTCAGTGCACAGACTAGAACTCTTTTCCAGCCTGGGATCACCCTCCCCAATTCAAAGCCCTTATCTTTGCGAATTTCCTCGGTGTTGAGTTGGAGGGTACGGAGAGAGGCCAAGTGATGATTTTCTCTAGTTTTCTGAAAAGATCTATTCTTGTGATGTAGAGATCCACCCTAATGGGTTAAGTAGTCTCTATTGTCTATGTGCTGTCCCTGAGACGATTTGGGGATGGCCACTGGAAGTGTATATTCCCTATAAGGGACCATTAGCACATCTGACTACTCCATTGTTCTATCTATAAGGCCCATTCTGGGTGTTCCCAAGCTCACAACATGTTTCAGTAACATATAAAGCAATGCTGTATAACCTCACCTATCATAAATCAAATACAATGCATCAACTTATTAAGACAGAAAACAAAGGGTAGGAATAAATGGTAAGTTTTCTGAGTGAAGAGAGGTAACTAGTGGGGTCTCCCAAGGGTCTGTCCTGGGACCAATCCTATTCAACTTATTTATAAATGATCTAGAGAAAGGAGTAAACAGTGATGTGGCAAAATTTGCAGATGATACCAAAATGCTCAAGATAGTTAAAACCAAAGCAGACTGTGAAGAGCTTCCAAAAGATCTCACCAAACTGTGAAGTGATTGGGCAACAAAATGGCAAATTAAATTTAATGTTGATAAATGTAAAGTAATGCACATTGGAAAAAATAATTCCAACTATACATACAAAATGATGGGGACTAATTTAGCTACAACTACTCAAAAGAGAGATTTTTGGAGTCATTGTGGATAGTTCCCTGAAAACATGTGGAAATAGAATGTTGGGAATCATTAAAAAAGGATAGAGAATATCTTATTGCATCTATATAAAACCATGGTACACCCACATCTTGAATACTGCATACAGATATGGTCACCTCATCTCCAAAAAGATATATTGGCACTGGAAAAGGTTCAGAAAAAGTCAGCAAAAATTATTAGGGATTTGGAATGGGTCCCATATGAAGAGAGATTAAAAAGACTTGGACTTTTCATCTTAGAAAAGAGGAGACTAAGGGGGAATATGGTAGAGGTCTATAAATCATGACTGATATGGAAAAATTGAATAAGGAAAAGTTATTTACTTATTCCCACAATATAAAAGCTAGAGGTCACTAAATGAAATTAATAGACAGCAGGTTTAAAACAAAAGGAAGATTTTCTTCACTTGGTGCACAGTCAACCTTTGGAACTCCTTGCCAGAGGAGGTTGTGAAGACTAGGACTTTAACAGGGTTCAAGAGAGAACTAGATAGATTCATGGAGGCTAGAGCCATCAATGGATATTAGCCAGTATGGGTTGGAATTGTGTCCCTAGCCTCAGTTTCTGTGGAGGGTGGGTGACAGGGGAGGGATCATGTGAGGATTACCTGTTGTGTTCCCTCCCTCTGGGGCATCTGGTATTGGCCACTGTCAGCGAACAGGACACTGGGCTTGATGGACCGTTGGTCTGACTCAGTATGGCCATTCTTATGTTCTTATGCTCTTATCAGGATATTAATGTTCAACAGTACAGGACTTTTAAAATTATACCTCACAAGTTACACATCGTACAAAACATACCATTACTATATGACAGTAAGGAATATGGAGGTTTCAGGCTGTCACTCTAAGGTATAGAAGGTTGCAAACCTCTCTCTCTTTCTTTCTCTCTCTTGCTCTCTCTCTCTCTTTCTGAAAGATGTTTCCCTTCCAGACATTGATTCTAGGGGGTTGAGCTTTCACTTCTCCCCCTGTTCCCTCTTGTGTTAAATAGTAATTCCCAGTTGCTTGGATAACAATTTGTTCCTTTCCTCTCTTCTCTTTTGACCATTATCTCATCGTTCATGCAACCGGAATGCGGAAAACAATTAGTATGTTCCAAAGTTGACATTTGATTTTGAATTGTCAGATAGGAGTGCATTAGAGCAGCTGTTTTATTCATACAAGGATTGTTTTAAATTCATTTGTCTGTAAATTTACCTAAAAACCAGTCACAGTCACACCTTATGTTTGAGCATTGATCCTTAGCATATACCGTTCCTTAGCTAAAGATGATTAATGTTCACTATGCTGATTGCCATTTTATTTTTTAAATAAAAATGTGGGGCTGGTTTTCTATCCATCACAAAGGAAATTGATTTATTTTTGTTTGTTTAATTTTTCAAACTGAGTTCCTGTAAGCCAGTGTTTCCCTGTTTTATTTGGCCACGGAACCCTTTTAAACTCAAAAGAATTTTGCAGAACCCCTAATAACAGTATAATATATGGAGAAGAACAATTAGACCACAAATAAGTAAGGATAATAATAAACAAGTGCTAAACAAGGTCATGAGATCATCATTTAGTGTAATTGCACATATTTAAAAACAAAAATAATAATATTAATTATTTTTTTAAATTATAAAATATTATTTAATGGAATTTTCTCGCTGAACTCTTATTTTCACTTCGCGGAACCTCGGTGTTCCGCAGAACACCATTTGGAAACACTGCTGTAAGGGAACACAAGGGGATGGGGGCAGGAGGGGAGGAGAGAAATTTAGTACATGTTGAACTTCCCAAATCTGGGACACTCTGGTCCAGCAACATCTGTGGCCCGGAAGGAAGGACCACAGATGTTGCTGGACAAGAGAGCCCTGGAGGTGTTGGGGAGCCTCATCTGGGCTGGCAGGGACTAGTCCTGTTTTGGGTGGAGAGTCCAGTCCTGCGGAGCCACAGGCCAGGGAGTCCTTGTGGTGGCTGAAAGGAATCCCTAGACCTGGCCAGGAACCAGGCGACAGCTGAGCTGGTGGCGGGTACAAGGAATCTCCAGCCAGGAATCCCATTGGAAGCAGGGCCAGCGGTGGCTGGGGGGATGAAGGCGAAGATCCCCGGCAGCAAGGAGCTGACAGCAGCTAGAGGGGAATCCTGGCCCACGGAGGATGACACTGGGAGCCCCGGCATGGGCCAGCAGCAGGGAGGGAAACCCAGGCTCCGGGAATGCCCACAGCCCAGAGAGGAACACTGACCTCCTCTGGTCAGGGACCACTCAGGTTCTGAGGATTCCGGACCAGGGAGGACCAACATGTAGTAATGTGTTAAGTTATTTATTCATAAACAGCTGTGAACATCCCCAAATATAGTTTCTCTTGTAAAATTCTAAAATACATCCATTTCATTTTAAAGAAGAAATTCAAACCCGTCACCTTTCATATAACTTTTTTCTAAAATCTGTGAATTGAGTCCTCAGATTCACTGTCTGAGTTGAGTGCGTGATCTGGCTTTGTGTAAAGTGATTACTGGTAAGGGTTTCAGGCTCAGTGTCACTCCAAGGATGAAGAAATTCATCTTAGAATGCTGTATTTTAATAAAAGGATTTCAGTTACTGTTCAGTATGAGGATGTAATAATGCTTGTGACATACTGTGTTGCTTTAGGATCAGACCAAACATTGGAATAATAGCAGCATGGAAGAGAGTGAAAAAGCAGGATGTCTGAATTGAGCTTCATCTTTTTCCCCCTGTGGATTTCTATATTTAGTACAGTTTCTAACATACTGTATAAGTCATCAGTTCTGTGGAGAATCTGCCTGTAAATCATCAACCAGTACAACTGTTTTAGTCTTTGTATCCTATATAGGCTTAAATCCAATTTGACAGGTTCCAAGGCAGCCTAAGATATCATAATGTTTCTGGATAAATCAGTTCTTTACTAAAAACAGATGGGTTAATGCAAACCCCTAAAACAATGGTGGGGAACCTTTTTTTGAGCCAGGGGCCACTGACCCACAGAAAAATCAGTCAGGGGCTGCACACAAGTGAGAAACAAAAAACAAAAACCTCACTGACATTCTCCCAATTGAGGAGAAACACTCCCCACATTCTTCTTGCACACCAGAGCTTAGGGGAGCCCAGCCTTATAGATTTTGTGTGCTCCAGCCCTGCCCTGTGGTGGTGTAGCGGGGAGGGGGACTGAGGTGCCTGCATGGGCTCCCCAATGTCGGGGGGGGGGGAGGAAGCCCTAAGCCTCAGGGGCCTGATCCAGGCAAGCCAGAGGCCTCATCTGGCCCCTGGGTCTGAGGTACCCCACCCCTGGCCTAAAACTATAGGTGTATCTAGACTACAGGGTTTTGTCAACAAAAGTCCACTTTTGTCAACAAAACTATACCTGTAAAGTTGACAGAACTCAGCAGTTTTGTCGACGGCTGTAAACCCCATTTTACGAGGAATAATTCCTTTTGTCGACAGAGTTCTGTCGACAGAAGGTGTTATTGCATCTACACTGTCATTTGTGTCTACACTCTGATGTCGACAAAGCATCTTGCTTTGTCGACAGAACTGAATGTAGTCTAGACGCTGTTTGTCGACAGAAGCTTTGTCGACAGTATCTATCGACAAAACTTCTGTCGACAAAAGCCTGTAGTCTAGACGTACCCTATGTTCCTTAAATGAAGGAGGTGTCTAACCTATCCTCAGAGAGGTACTGCAAATCATCTTGCACATTATCCTCAAAATTTTTCTCCCTCTTTCATCAATAAGCAGAAAAAAAGCTAATTCAAAGTGGGGCACATCTACACAGCAGGGCTAAATCCAAAATCAGCTACGAAACTGATATAGCTCAAGTTGCATAGCTTAAGTCGAAAAAGCTTATTTCGGCTTTTGGCACTGTCTACACTGCAGGAAGTTTGAGAGAGAGCACTCTTCCTCTGACTTCCTTTAGAGGTTACAAGAGACAGAGTAAGAAATCCTCCAGCTCGACATTATTTGGACATTACGTCGAAATAACTGCTTGTAGTTTAAACGTGGACTTTGTTATTTCGGAATAATGTCATTTATTCCAATGTAACAGTGCTGTGCAGACATACCTGTAGGGATGTAAGCAACTAGTCTAGTAGTCAAGTCATTACTTGATTACTTGCCTCCCTCTCCCCCCTTTCTGCCTCTGTATCAGAGCCAGCTTTGGTTCCCCCCAGCACCATATTTTGAAAGGCTTGCAACAGTTAATTTTTGCTATAGAGTCCAAATAGCCTGATTTGCCAGGTTTCTCAAAACCTGAAATATGTTTGGCTGACTGGATATTTATATCTGTATTGCAGTTTTGAGAAAGTGGAAAGCAACACTCTAGAATCCAAGGGACCAAAATATTGTTATAGTTTTAAAATTAATGTTGATAATTTGATAATAGTAGCTACTTCTTCAAACTGACTACAGCATAAAAATTGTCCCAGAGTTCAAAAAATATATGTTGGTTTTTCTTTGTATTAGAATGGCCAAAAAAATGGGGGAGTATTGGAGAACAGAAATCTCTTTATGATTGGTTGACTGCCAGATCTGCTTTTTAATATCATTTTCCTTTGGTATATAATAGGTATGTCCATATGGTTACAAATTAGTTTTATTCACTTGTTTGGTTGGTGGAGAGACATCTACTGCATTCTGATAATCAATTAAGAGTTCAAAATAATTTTATAATTGGATATTTACAATATAATATAATACAGTTCTTCAGAGCAGGGATCATCCTTCTCGAGTGTTTCTAAATATGTCTAGCATATAGCAGAAGCTTTTGTAATTAATATTTGTCATTTTGTAATCATGTAAGCTTACATTCTTACAAAGTTTTAACATTGATTTTTTTTTATTGAATACACATAGGCTGTGTCTAGACTGCATCCCTTTTCCGTAAAAGGGATACAAATTAGACACATCGCAATTGCAAATGAAGCGGGGATTTAAATCCCCCCGCTTCATTTGCAATTGCGATGTGTCTAATTTGCATCTCTTTTACGGAAAAGGGATGCAGTCTAGACACAGCCATATTGTTATAAAACAGCTTCCAAAAATGTATCAATTATTTAGAATTCTAGAGCTGTTTTAAGATTTGGAGAATGTTGCCTGGGCCTACCAATTATTTTGACTGAGGGGATAGGGCTAGCTAGCCCAAGGAGTAGTCAGGTGGCCATTCAATTTTCCAAGAAGTATTTTAGATAAAACTTGTATGTTTGTACTCTCATTGAGTTGGCATAGGAAGCATAGACAACAGTGAACTTTTAATGGGAACAGTTGTATCATCCTGATTAATTTTTTCAACTTTATACTTTTATATATTGTGAATTTTATTTGAGAGTTTATGAATATTCTGTTCTTCCTGCCTTCTCTTATTAGGGACACTTCTTGTTTCAGGGAGAAAAGAGACACTTTCAAGGGAAATCTGGAATTTCTGTGTATAGAGCAGGGGTGGGCAAAAATTTTTAGTGGGGGGTCACTCCAAGATTTTGGAAAGTGGCCAAGGGCCATACTTTTCTGTGCAGGGTCTAGGATGGAGGTTGGGTATAGACAGGATAAAGGACTGGGGTGCAGCAGATGATGTAAGGTCTGAGAGGGAGTTTGGGTAAAAGAGGGGGTCAGGGGATTGGGGGGTAGGGTCAAGGGTTCGGGAGTGTAGGGTAAGGTCAGTTAGGATGCAGGAGAGGATTCTGGCCTGGGGGAGGGGTGCATGAGGTGGTGTAAGGTCTGGGAGGGAGTTGGGGGGATACAGAGGGCTTGGAAGGTGACCTGGGGGAGGGAGTTGGGGTGCAGGAGGGGCAGGGGTGCCAGAGTCTGGCTTTGGCTGGGAGGCGTTTACCTAAGCATCTCCCGGCCTGCAGCACCACTAAGGCAGCCTGGGCTCCCTGCCTGCTGCAGACCCAGAGTACTGAAAATGCAGTCTGCTCCCTCCACGTGGCTTTCAACTCCAGGAGTGAGGAGAGCCTTGCACCGCCCTTATCCCCCAGGCCAGTCTCTCAGCTCCTATTGGCTGTCTGTTTCTGGCCAGTAGGAGATGAGCTATTGGCTGAGGTCAGTTCCTATTAGCCAGTTGTTTCTGACCAATAGGAACTGAGGATTGGGCTGGGAGCAGGGAGATCACCCAAAGCCTCCGCCTCCCTCCAAAGTAGAGAGTCACATGGAGCATCCCTGCATTTAAAACAGCGGCAGCTGCATGCCTGAGGGTTCCAGGAGGGGCGACCAGGGGCTGGATCTGGTGGCTTGGCAGGCCAGATCCAGCCCGCAAGAGGTATCTTGCCCACCCCTGTTATAGAGCAATAAATGTCCTCAAATGAACTTCAATTGCATATGGTGTGAAATTGCTTTTGTTTGACAGGTTAATAAATCTAATTTGAAAGTTTGAATGACTAGAGAGATTAAAAGCTTGCATTGTTTGACAGACAAAACAATTTCCTTCCCCTTTTATTTATGTTTTTAAAGAAATACAGCGAAAGAGCTCAGTATTATTTTTGGTAGCTTGTCAATGGCTCTCATTTTATTTACAGATCTTTTTTTGAAGCTTGCAGCAGGGAGGGTTGGTGGAAAGCACAACCGGAAATTATTTAAATTGACAAAAGTTAAAAATATTATGATTCTTAGACAAGTGAATGTGTACCAACCTCTGTCAACATCATAAAATCTTTCCAGGAACAATTACATTATGAACTCTAGAGAATTTAAATCTACCAGGTTTTCAGACTTTGATATTGCCTCCTCTAAAAGATTTGTTTCTCATTTCCTTACTCATCTATGTTAAACAGAACGGACATACATTTCAAATGGAGCAGAAAAGTAGGTGGTTTTTTTTCTTTTTTTTTTTTTCATGTAGGCAAGGTAGATGGTGGAGCAATCTGAGCCAAAATAATTCCAGCAGTTCTACAACAGGTTGCTTAGAACGTCATTTTAACAGGATATATAGAAGGATTGGGAAAAATAAAAATAAAAGCAAAAATGGTTCTGGTTTTAGTTGTAGGGTATGGAAGTTACATTGAATGCCTTTACAGTGGAAAGACTTCAAGAATAAACGTGCCATAGAATACAAATGTGAGTAATATACCAGATTGTACTCAATACAAAATTGTAGCCAGGGACAACCAGAATGTGTCAGTATAACTTTACACAAGTGTGTGTGAGTGAGTGGTCCCAATTCACAGAGTTTCCTGGAGAAAGGGAGGTCAAGGCTTTACCCAGTTGTAGGTACTGTTCCTGGCTGGGGTTACGCTCATTGCTGCCTGTCCTGCTGCCTCCAGCCCCCCGCTGTGCAGCCCTGCTTGGGCTGCATCCCCCTGGACAGAGACCAGCCCCGCTACCTCAAGCCACGGCTGTGGTTGCACGCCCAGCTGCTGGCCATGCTGACTCCAGCACTGGTTGGGGCTGTGCTCCCTGCAGCCAGCACTGGGCAGGACTGCACTCCTGGATGCTGGCCCTGCTGCCTCCAACCCTGACCACGCTACACCTCCCCCCAACCCCCCCACCATGCCAGCCCCGACTGTGGCTATGCTCCTCCCTCACACGCGCGTACACCGTGCCAGCTCTGACCAGCGCTGCGCTTCTGACCACTGTCCCCACTGTCTTCATCCCTGGCTGTGCTCCTTGCTGTCAGCCCTGGCCAGGGCTGTGCTTCTCATCATGTCCCCTCTGGGTTGCGCTCTCCACCACCAGCCTAGCCCAAGCTGCGCTTCTGAACCTAGCCAGATGGGGCTGTCTGGTTCAGCAATATCCGTGGTCCTCCCAGACTACCGATGTTGCTGGACCACCCAGTCCTGAGTTTTAGAGGTTCAACCTGTACTCATTAATGAGGAGAATAGTTGCTAAAGAAAATACAGTAATCTGAATGGACCAGGTAAACTTGAATGCCTTATCCCAATAGCATTGGTTAGAATCAGAGACCAACTATTTCCTTGGGTTATGATGGTTTCGACCTAGCCAATGAATTGCAGATTTGGGGTTTGAGGAAGAGGGAAACATCCCTTAGTGAAGTTGAGGTGAGATGTGGGGTTTTTCTTTGTGTGAATGGTCCCTGATGTATTCCCCTGTGAGTTTATGTATATTCCTCGGCTGTGTCTAGACTGCATCCCTTTTCCGTAAAAGGGATGCAAATTAGGCATATCGCAATCGCAAATGAAGCGGGGATTTAAATCTCCCCCACTTCATTAGTATAAAAATGGCTGCTGCTTTTTTCCGGCTCAGAGCTTTGCCGGAAAAAAGCGCCAGTCAAGGTGCGGATCTTTCGGAAAATAAAGCGTTTTCCGAAAGATCCCTTATCTCTCTTAAAATGATAAGATTATATCCAAGTTCCTGCCCCACCTCTTTCCATTGCCTTCCCTGAGCATGACCCGACCCAACCCACTCTTTCCCCTCCCTCCTGGAGCTTCCTGAACACTGTGAATCAGCTGTTCATGTTCTAGAAGCACTGGGAGGACAAAGGATGAGTTGATCAGTGTAGCCACCAGTTGGGTGAGAGGTGCAGGGAGAAGTTTGGCTGCCGGTGAAGGCTCAACACCTAATAATTTTCTCTTTTGGTGCTCTAGCCCTGGAGTACCCAAGGAGTTGGCACCTTTGGGGAAAAAGGGAGGAGTGAACCAACCAACCCTCTCCAGTTCCTTCGCATGATCACATAATCCTGGTCAGAACCTTCAGTGTCAATAGCTTCAGCTTCATCCTACAAGATCAAACTTATTTACAGAGATAAAACGTATCATCTGTTGGACCTCCTCCTACGCCACTATGTGGTAAGAGCTCATTGCACAAGAGCACAAACAACAATTATGGCATGACTTCAGGAGATGCCCCTCCTCGTTATCTCTAATATGGCCAAGTGGGACTCCGTTAGCACATTTGTAAGACATTTTGCCCTGGAGCATGACTCTTCTGCTAATGCCTTCTTTGGAACAGTGATAGAAATGTAGCCGTGTTAGTCTGGGGTAGTTGAAGCAAAATGCAGGACAATGTAGCACGAAAGCTCATCATCTAATAAACCATCTTGTTAGTCTTTAAAGTGCTACATTGTCCTGCATTTTTCTTTGGAACAGTGATCCTCTGCTCAACTCTACCATCTTCATCCTGGAACCCTTCTCCTGCTTAAGTACTGTTTGTCATTCAGCCACTGTGGAATACGATAAGGATCATCACTTGCAGAAGAAAAGGAAGTTAGTGACCTGTAACTGGAGGTTCTTTGAGGTGTGTGTTCCCTATCTATTTTCCATATTACTTGCCCTCGGATTTTCTCTGGTTCATGGTAGAAAAGCAAGTCTGTCAGAGAGACAAAGTGAGCCAGAAGTATAGTATACACATGTAAACTTACAACCAAATATAGATAGGGGCCACACTTTTCAAAGAACCTCCAGTTACAGGTCAATAATTTCCTTTCTTGAAAGTCAAACACAAAAAAAGTAATTGAAAGAGGTTAATTAAAGTGGAAGTTCTATAATGACTATTAATTTAAAAGTAGTTACTACCACAGTCGCCGTGATTCCAAAACTAATGTCCATGCTATATTAACATCACAGTTAGGAATGTAATTGAGCCTTATGTCCCTACTTTAATAAGCAGTTGGACTATTTTGTTGTCCCAAGTCTTTCTTCTCCTTTTAATTGGGGATGTTCACTTACCCCTGTCTGTCCCCGCCATCCCTTTCCTTTTATTTGGTTTCTATGTGTACCCATATAAGGAGGTAAACTAATGACTTGTGGAAACATTTGTTTAATGGAAAATTAAATACATCTTAATAGGTGAAAATGGGCAATATATGCTTACACACATGTGCATATGTACCCATAAGCTATTGTGTAAAAAGGGAACATTACTAATCAAATTTTTGATAAAAATGCGTTTTCAAGAACGTTAAAGTAGAAGATTAAGATATGAATATCTTTTAAAATGTAAATTAATTTTTCAGAGTAGAGTATATGAATTTTAATATTTATATAAGATTCTGAATTTGGAACACTGTTAAAAGGCAACACTTAGGAGAAATGACGTGTTTTATCATTTTCTCATAAAACAGATAAATATCAATCTCTTCACATCCTTGATTTTTTTCATAGCTGAAATTTGCACAATAATTATTGCTTGAAGCAACTGTATGCAGCCAGTTCTAGCATCATAGTGATCTAGATAAAGTTGATAAAACACAGCAGCATATAATATAAAGATATTTCATCCCGATTAAGGTACAGAATGTATCAGTTATATATATATATAAACATTAGTTGTTATGAGTGTCACACAAAAACCAGTTGACATTCTGGTATGATTCAGCTTAATTCCTACTGTAGGTTCAGTGTCAAAGAATGATCTGTATGACATTCATTCTCTGCTCATAATAAACCATTCCAGTATGTGTGATCTTTCTAATCCCTTGCATTATCTGTATGAAAACAGAATCAGCTTTTATATGCAGGGTAGGGAAAGGCCCCTCCTGCTTAGTGCTATATGTAGTAAGTGCTAATATTTTATTCCCGTAGCATATTCTCTCTGTAGACAACAAAGTACTTCATAAACATGACTTTCACAACATCTTGGTGAGGTAAATTTACGTTACTCCCAGTTTACAGATGAAAAAACGGGTCCAGAGAGGATAAGTGCAACTTTATAGAAGAATTGTGTGGGAGAGCAAGGAATACAGCCAACATTTTTTGCTCAATTACTGTGTTTTATCCACTAGATCCTCTTGTAATAAAGTAGGCAGGGTAAATATGTTTCCTGTCCTATCTTTCTCCATAACTTCAGTATTAAAAATGTGCAGAGATTTGCCCACTTTTTATATTCAGAATGGTCTTGAGGTATGAAAGGTTCAAAATCATCGACTTGCCCTTTTGAAGTCACAGGACCACTTAATGAAATATATTTTATCTCAATCCAAAGGGAGTGCTTTATTTTAGCAGTAATATTTTGTTGTGTATTAAGCACCTATGCCCCACCTCACAGGCATCCTTTAGGGAGAGAGGGGAGAGGGCTGAAGTTAACCCCCAGTTCTTATGGAAACATTGCTGGCTTTTCCCCTTCCTCAGGGAGAGAAGGGAAAGTGCATAGTTTGCTGCATTCCTCATTCTGGTTGGGGAACACAACAGACAGAAGAACCTTGACCTGCCCAAGCCAGGGGACATGCACACCTCCCCTGACTGTCCCCATTGCAGATGCAGTGGCCACGGAGAGGCACGACTCACCTGACCCCACACTGCTGCAGTGAGAGGAGGTAGTCCTCTCTCCCCCAGGGCAGCCTGCATACTGACCTCTTCATGCCCAGCCCCATCCCAGAGCAATTATTTAAATGAAGAATGTACATTTTCATTTTATTTTCCAAAATACAAAAATTAATTGAGTTAAGGACCCAATCAATGCTAGGTAAATCTTCTAGTCATACATAAAAATGATTAAATTGAAGTCTTTCCTCTTTATCCTTTTCTTTTAGAAAAACACCAATGCAAATAGGTACTTTTACAGCAGATTTTTCCCTTTGGTAGTTAACATTATAGTGGGAATGGAAATTTGAATATAAATGAAATCATTGTAGAAAAACCTATGAAATATGACCTAGATTTATCCATAATCCTTTATTATTTTAAATTCTGAAACATTATATAAACACATTTATTTGTTATAGTAGTTTTTTATTTTAATTCTCTTTTTACTGCATTTTGGGGTCTGTCTCTGCTTCCTGAGCACTTCGTCGTGGTGGGTCGCAATAGACCTACTGTTGAATCTGTTTCTGTTTCTCAGCCCCTCCTTACCTTATTTCTGTAATTCTTTGCTGGAGGATGGGCATTTCCTTGACAACATTACAGGAGGTTTTTTTGGTTAAATCAAGGTTTTTTCAATCATGGTTTGTTTCAGCAGCTTGTTCTAAACCCAACAATCTTGATATTTGACATTTTTAACTTAATCTCCGAAGTGCTGTGGTTAGAAAACTGTTCCTCTCGTGATTTGAAGAGTTGCAAATACTAATTTCCAGATGAAGATCCTTCTGTTTTTAATCCAGGTGTATAATATCCAAATTCCACATTAAAATAATGGTAAGAAAAATCTTCATGAAAAAAAGTCATTTTTGCTTCAATTTAATGTTTTATTTTTTGTCCCGCATTGAAAGCCACAACTTATTGTAACTTAAAGGTCATTAGGAAATTTTTATTATAGATGAAGTTCATAGAGAGCTAATAGTTAATGTTGCCTTGACACTTGCATTCTAAAATATCTTTCCATTGCGTGTCATTTTCAACTTTTCATACTGAATTTCTTTATTTTGAACCTCAGCCAAAAGCAATTTATTTTTTTCCTGGAAAAATTAAAGGAAAGCACTTCTGCCTTTTGAGTGTGAAGACATCAAATGCAGAATGTATAGATACCTATCTTCCTCATTCACTTTTTGACTGGTGGCAATGCCCATTCTGTGGCCTGGTGAGAAGGCCATGTTCTGATAGAAGTCCCACCTTTACTCATGCCCATTTTCTAACTCAGTGATAAGCTATTTGAAGATGAAAGTGCCTCCTTGTTCTTTCTTCCCGTCCTGAACAAATCAAGAATTACTTCTGTGTCCAGAGACATATATGGCACAGAAAAGAAGATATATTTAAAATCCTCCAATAAAGGTTATTCAACAACTAGACAGTAATATGGATATTTAAATCAGTTTAGACTTGTACATTTCAATATGAATATATACCCTTCTGTCAGGACAGTACTACTCAAGAGGAGATAATGAATTGTGGGAGGGAGATTATTGCTATATATTGTTTTGTAAGAGAAAACAATACAAATAGAATGAACTTTCCCCAAACTACTTTCTAGTAGAGCAAGGAGATATTTCAGAATCATTAGATATGTTAATTATTTCAATGTCATATTTTACTTATGCCCTAATTCACGGATTTTTTTTTTTTTTTACTTTCCCCTGGTCTGATTCCTTTATTATTTTCACATCTCTGCCCCTAAGCCATAAGATTCTTACAACTGAAAACCAAAACATTTTTTCCTAAGTTTGCTACCTTAATTTTAGAAGGCAGGTAAATTATGTTTTATTTCTCTGAATTATTTGAGGAAAATAATGATAGTTTTACATTTTGTGTTTGTCCTTTAACAAACAAAATTAGATATTCACCTTCTATCCAAAAATAGGTTTCTGTCAATGTCTCACTGACTTTGAAAGGGATGTAAAGAAGAAATAAAACTAAAGCACCCCATAAAAGACAAAACGAATTTAATATCCCCTGTAGGGGAGCAATTCTTTTTAAAGACAAACAGGAAAGGTCAATAAATAGACTTTGCAAGGATACAACCAAAAATTGCAAATCTAGAACATAACTCTGTACTGCACACTCTAAAGCCAGTACTGTTATGCATATCTCTGGAAACTGGGACTGAAGGCGATTCAGGGATAAATAAAAAAATCTCAGTCAAAAGAATTCTGTGGAAGACACTATATTTTTTTTTCTTCTGGAATGCTCTGCTTCAGATCCTGGATGTTGGTTCTCCGAGACTCTCCTCTCAAAGAAAGGAATAGAGAGAAGTTTAACTTTCCTAGCAAAAGAAAGAGAATTGGGTATACCTGTTTGAGGGGTTGTAAAATAAAATAGTATAGGGTATCCCACTGTTTAGCTTTGTTACACCCCCCTCTATGCCTTATAAGTATTGGCTGATATATATGAATGTGCCTAACTCAAAGATTCTTTATGCAAAACAGGTAATGTAACTTCAGTTCTTCTTCGGGTAGTCCCCGTGGGTGCTCCACATTTGGTATCGGGCTGGTCTCGGCGCCGCGAATCAGAGCTTGGATCATCCCCTTGGCAAATTAGAAAGTCAGCTCCACTGTACTGGTTAATTGTGCATTGTATGAAAAAGTATATTATTTTGTTCATATTAAACCAGCTGCCTATTAATTTCATTGTGTGGCCCCTGATTCTTGTTTTTTGTGAAGGGTGAAAATGCTTTTTTTTTATTCACACGCTCCACATCATTCATGTTTTTATAAAACTCTGTCACCCCCACCCCTACCCCCAACACACACACCCTAGCTGTCTCTTTCATAACATGAACAACCCTACTCTTTTTCATTGTGTGGAATTTGTTCCATACCTACATCTTTATTTTCCCTTCTCTGCATCCTTTCCAGTTCCATCAAATCTTGTTTGAGCTGGAGGAACCAGAACTGTACGTGTGGGTGCACCATGGATTCACATAGTTGTATTTTGATATTTTCTGTCCTTTTCCTAATGGTTCTGAACCTTTGACCACTGCTGATCCCTGAGCTGAAGTTTTCTTATGAGAGCTTCTAGAGTATGTATTGTTGGATTTTTATGAAGATTCAGGCTGGACAGAGTTCTAAAGAAGGCCTACCCTGCAGTCTCATGTTCATGGTATTAACTTCATTCAGTGCTGAAAAAAGAATAGGATTTTTACATGTCAGTGTTCCCTACATTCCTTTAGATATCACCAATCTCTGCTCCCTCTAATCCTCACTTGTTCCTGTGGTCTGCTGCTGTATCTTACATTTACCATGTAAGGCATCCTGGCTCTGGTCCAGCACAAGAGCCATAATTAGGATTCAATGACAATGTGGCTACGTCTACACTGGTGGCTTCTTGTTCAAGAACAGCTGTTCTTGTGCAAAAACTTGCCGGGTGTCTACACTGCACATGCATTCTTGCGCAAGTAAATTTACAGTCTAGTGTCAGAATACAGGGCTTCTTCCAGAAGAGTTATTCCTCTCCCCATGAGGAATAAGCCCTTTTGCACAAGAGCTCTTGCGTAAAAGGGCAGTATAGACTGGCAACATAAATTTCTTGTGCAAGAAACCTCTATGGCTAAAATGACCATCAGAGCTTTCCTGCACAAGAGAGCATCCACACTGCCATAGACGCTCTTGCACAAAAGCACATCTCTTGCGCAAAAGCACATGCCAGTGTAGACGCGCTCTTGTGGAAGACTTTTTGCGCAAGAACTCTTCTGCAAAACAGTTCTTACACAAGAAGCTGCCAGTGTAGATGTAGCCATGTGAGTTTTGCATTATTTTTTTTTTAGGAAAACTCAGTGGCTTGGGTAAATGTATGAATACTAGTTTCACAGAGAAAGAAAGATATTGCTGAAGGTCTTTTCACTGCATAGAATTCCTACTTCAGGCTAGATTTGGAATTCAGTAAATGGCAGATAGAAAATGTAGTACTCAGTAACAGTGGTCATCATCGACTGTGAGCATCTTGAGAGTTTGCCCTGTGTTCTCCATAAAAGAACAATACTTCTCTATTGCTATTCCAAGTTACTGTTGATTGAATTAGATTTCTGCTGTTTGTATAATCAAACACTGTTTCAGAAATGCCTGGGAATTTCTTAAGGCCTGTGACACAAGATGCCTTACAAAGTTCTTAGTGTGTTATCCTCTAAATACACAGTTCTCCATAAAAAGAATGCTCCAGCCATCCGGAATGATCAGAGGAACCTCACATGTAAATGTGACCTTCTCATTACTTCACAGAGTCACAGTGTCTGTGTCCAACTGTCAGTCACAGGAGCACATTCTTTCACTAGATTGAATCCTGAACAGACGCAAGAAATTAGAAATTTTTCCTCTCTATCCCCTCCCCAACTCTCATACTCCCTTCCACCGCCTCAAAATAACCTTCATTAAACAATTTTACAAAAAATAGCTGCTGGTTTTGGCCTGGAAGTAAAATGTTATTTATGCAACAGCTAGGAATGCAGAGTATTCTAATTACCATCTCACTAAAGGGCATTTAAGATATGCAAATGTAAGTTTCCCTTCCTGTTTTACTGATTTCTGTTTACTGCAAGTGATGTTTGCTTTAACCTTGCACCTGTGCTGTAACTAAGCTTATTCTTGTACTAAGCTCCCCATCTGTCATCATAGTAAATTAATATAAATATGAATTAAGAAAAAAGATTAGGTTCACATGCTTCTCCTTATTGTGTTTAATATGAACCTTAAAATCCTAGAGAATAATGCCTGGCAGTAAGCAGCATTATGTAATGTATGATGCTGCCATTCATAGGATTCTGAAAAAAATAGCTGAGTTGTTTATTTAGTAAGTAGTTAGAAACATGAAAGCCTAGTATTCATTGTCCCTAATGGAACTAAGAGAACATGGGAAAATATAATTTCCCTGGACAGCCTATTTAACATTTTGTATGATTCTCCTTTCCCTGTTTATTTGAATTGGCATATGTGTGCATAATAAAAACTAACCAGGATTAATAATTTGTACTGAAACTTTTGCAGACACTTCCAAGAAACTGAGTGAAATATCAAAAAAGGAGAAAGAAACAATATAGTATTTTTTAAAAGCCTGTAGTCAGCTAAAACTGTAGGACATCAAATTTGCAAATGTGTGGCTATTTAAAATGCATTTATTCTGTCATCTTTCAATAAGTCTGCAGCTAAATGGGTCACTTAAGCACATTTTTTCTTGTTTTTAGATATGATGCACATCAAAGAATAGAAAAAAAAATTAAATTACCTAAACAACCCAGCAGATATTGTGACATATTAGTACAGTTGTATCTTTTCTAATTTTTCCCATCGCTGATGTAAGTGCTAAAGAGTAGCTCACCATTCTGTGTAAAAGGTACATGTGCCCACATTTGTGTATAGTGAATTCAGCATTGAAAAATCCCAATGTAAACAGTCATATTAGTAGCAAGTGTTCATCGTCTAGTCATATCAATAATACTATAACATTTCATGACTGTTTTTATTCTTACCTCCTTTAATCAGCTACACTTAACCTTATGAAACTTTCATCTTTCAGAATGACATTTTCCACCTTACTCTCTATTTAAATTTCAATTTTGTTTACAGTTTTGAATCAATTTTTTGTTTGAGCAAAAGTGTCCATTTTTAAACACGAAGAAAGTGAAAATATACACTTGCCATCCTAAATATATTGCATTTGGGGTGTGATTCAGAAGGTTAACTACTTTTTTCTTCTTTTTACAATTTGAAATCTTGCAAATAGCAATAGTTTGAGAGTCAAAAATCCATCAGAAAGCACTGAAGGGGCCTCGTCAGGCTCAAAACAAGTTGGTTTTTGTTAGGCAGGTTTTGGAGTGGAAGTTTTTTTGGTGGAAGAAGCTGCTAATCTTTCTCCTCTTGAACAATCATGAGGCAGGCTAAGCACTCCTATCCCCGGGACTTTATTTGGCATTTCTTTTAAGAAGGATGTGTGTGACGTCGTGTGGGTACCTTGCTGGTTGCTAGGCTTGGGTTGTGAGTGACCTCCACTGGCTGCTGTCTGCAGCATGGCCCAGCAGGGCAAGGGATGAGTCATTATGCAAGGGGGCTTCGGACCTGTCTGACCAGTTATCTCCCAGGGAGCGGAACAATGGGAAGAAGGGGAGTGGAGCCCAGGGACTGGAAGTGAGTGAGTTAGGTTTCTGGCTGGGATCATGGAGGAAGCAGCCTAGGCAACGGGCTGGGATTTAGGGGCCCAGGCTCCTCCATCTCAAGGGGGGCTGAGGCATCCTAGGCCTGCCCTGTAATCAGATTACATCTGTGCTGTGCTGTATCCTGCAGAAGCAATAAACTCCCTCTAGTCTATTGGCTGGTGGAGTCTGTCCGTGCCATTACGGGGGTGCAGGAGACGGGAAAACCCCAACGCGCCATCACAATGTGTTTTTGAGATAACCCCAAGATTTTGAATGGGGTTTTATGCATCCTGGGAAAAGAAGCTGGCATTCTGCCACAAGTTTCCCCCAGTAGAGAATGTAATACTGATTTAATTCTACCAAAGCCTTAATGTGATGGCAGTATCTATAAGGGCACCCTGTCTCCAGTGAGAAAAATTTAACCGTGTCAGAATCTGCTTTGAGGAAGCCAAGAGGTAGGCAAAAGGTAACAATAGTCAAAAAAATAGTCCAGATAGAGATTGGATGCTTTGTTCTTCCATCTCTTTTTTGCCTGGGACTCTCAAAATCAAGGAAATGCAGGAAATAAGATAAAATATATAACAGAAACAATTGGAGAAACAACCAATATCCAATTCTTGTTCTTCTAGCTTTTTCAAAAGGAGAGTGAATTGTTTGATACTACATTAGTGAGGTCTTCGTTTTTAAAAAAAGGACTTTAATATATGCTTTGTCCCATTGGCCACAGTGGATTTAAGCATGTGTTCAAGTGCTTTGCAAATTCAGAACAGAATGTTTTTGATATGATCATCAAAAGTACAATCGTGTCATAGCTTATAAGAAATGTACTTAAAAGTTGAGGATATTTATTTCCAAAAAGGGTGGAACTTCTTCACCTTCTTCCTCCAAAATGTATTAAAAAGAGAATTTGCTTAATTAGAAGACAAGGTATGTAGGCAAATTACAAAATCCCAAAGTCTAATTTTCTTTCTTGTCACATCGGTACAGCAGTGCCATAATTGGCTAGGTATATTAATAATAAAAAGTGCTTTTTTAATTTCTTATGCCTATGGCTCTGAGATGTGATCTCTCATAGGGTATGACTATACTGTGCGGCTATTTCAGGATACCAGAGGTATCCTAAAATAGCTACCCCACATCTTAACAAGCTCGAAATATTTTTTTCAAAATAATGGGAGCACTAGTTTGCCATCCCTTTAAATCTTGTTGCATGAGGATTAAGGGATGGCTCAAAATAGCGCATTATTTTGAAATTTGCTGCTGTATAGAGGTGCCAAATTTCAAAGTAAGCTATTTCGAAATAGAATTGAAATAAGATACACATTTTGCACAGTTTAGGGCACTGTATACATGCACCCAGAGAAATTGGCTTAACTCCTGAATTTCAAGGTTTAATATCCCTTCCAAAATTTGTATTATTAATTTTAACAAGTTTTGGATAGTCTTGATATTCATATAACTATTCAATCCCTTTTTTAACTTAAGATTTAAGCCATTGATTCTGTGTGCAAAAATATAACAGACAGGTATCTATTGTATAGATACTGGAGTGTTCCTGATATACCTTACTCATATTTTTATTAACCCAGTGTCCTATCTAAAAGTCCTTGCTAGAGTGCTTTCTTTATTAGGTAAAATGTGTGTGCATTATGGCTTCTTGCTTTGTGGTTTGTTTTTTGTTGCTGGTTGGTTGTTTCCTAGTTGAAATTATTAACTGCATGTGGGGAGTCAAAGACTGAAATGTGTTTTATTTCTTTATTTTCTTCTAGCCATCTGGTTTACTGCCAAAGTCAAACCTGTCTTAAGGCAACTCTTGTCAACAGTATTCCTTTCTGAGATATGTCATTGCAGCTGTCCTGCACACTGATGCTAGCATTCAGAACAAGATGTTGGGGGTTAGGGTAGAAAACAGAAACTTCTGACAAAAATCTGTAATATCATTAAGGATGTAAAATCCCATGTAATTGGTTAACCAGTTAAAGGTGGTATTCAACTGGTTAACCAATTAAGGAGGCGCCAGGCTGGAGCAGCTCCTGCCTGTAGCTCCCCTGGCCCTGCAGGAGACAGGGGCTGCTCCAGATGCCCAGAGCAGCCCCTGTCTATGACATGCTGTGCCCTCCGTGAAGAGGGGCTTCTTGGAGCAGCCCTTGCCTACAACATGCCTACGCTGTTATGGATAGGGGCCCTGCCTGTGTCACGCTGGGCTCACCACAGACAGGGGCTGCTCCGGATGCCTGGAACAGCTCCTGTCCATGGTGGGTCCTATGAGGCTGAAACAATCCTCTGCCCATGGTGGGCAGGGAGATGTTCTAGCCCCCTTGAATTCCATTCAGGGTAATGCTTACTGGTTAACCAGTTAACCTTTCTCATCTCTAATTATCATGTATTTGGTATGGAAGGATACTAACAATTCAATATTCGGGCAAAACACTGAAAAACTTGGCTACATTCATCTCCCTTAGGGTATGTCTACACTACCCCGCTAGTTCAAACTAGCGGGGTAATGTAGGCATACCGCACTTGCAAATGAAGCCCGGGATTTGAATTTCCCGGGCTTCATTTGCATAAGCGGGGAGCCGCCATTTTTAAAAACCTGCTGGTTCGAACCCCGTGCAGCGCGGCTACACGGGGCACGAACTAGGTAGTTCGAACTAGGCTTCCTAGTTCGAACTACCGTTACTCCTCGTGAAATGAGGAGTAATGGTAGTTCGAACTAGGAAGCCTAGTTCAAACTACCGAGTTCGTGCCCCGTGTAGCCGTGCTGCATGGGGTTCGAACCAGCGGCGTTTTAAAAATGGCGGCTCCCCGCTTATGCAAATGAAGCCCGGGAAATTCAAATCCCGGGCTTCATTTGCAAGTGCGGTATGCCTACATTACACTCCTAGTTCGAATTAGGAGGGTAGTGTAGACATACCCTTACATTTAGTACATAGAATATTAGAATTGTAAGGCAGGAAGGGACCTCAGGATGTCTTCATCTCCAGGACCCTGCATAAGTGGGCCTGCGCACTGGACAGTTTATGCCATCTCAGCGCAGCATAAGCCAGATCTGTACTGGGGAGAAATTTGTTTTAAAATAAGCAACTCCAGCCATGAGAATTGTGTAGCTGGAGTTGACGTACCTTAAACCAAATTTTGGGGGTAGCCCCAAAGCAAAAGTTGACAGAAAATCTCCTGTCAACTTCTCTTACTCCTCATGACTCCAAGGAGTACTGAGGTAGATAAGGATGCCCTGAATGTTTGATTTAGTAGGTCCTTACTAGACATGCTAAATCGAACCCTGGAACATTGATCTACAGAGTGTCGATCTTCCGGTAAATATTGACACATCCATAGTCATCAGTCCCATTCTGTGTGTAACATCTGTAAACTTCTCATCATTCACTAAAAATGTAATGCTGCTGACAATAGATATCAGTATCAAGAAAGGCAGAAGAAAGACCTGGTGCTTTTATTTCCTGTAATATTAAAGCCATCATAATTATGGGTCATTTGCCTGGCTTTTTTGGGTAATTAAAGAGTTTTAATTGCCTCCAGTTCTAGAGAACTAGTTAAGCTTTTCCATTATGCATATTGCCTTCCATAATCCACTGCTTCTCTGATACAGCAAGCTTACTGATCGCAGAAGCCAAGAATACAAGCAGACTAGTGAAGTGTGTCTCTGTGTATAGTAGGGATTTTTAAAAAATGTTTTGTGCTTCTTTTAAGGTTACTTTTTAAAAAGGCAGTGTCAGAGTTGTCCTGTCTGTTTTGCGAATGTACTGAGAGCCTAGAGACATGGATGTATGCAGCAAACTAAATATATTGTTAACAACCAAATCCACAGGCAGGACTGTGCTCTGTGTTTTGACAGCAGTTGTTCCATGCCACACAATAGTAGTAGAAATAAACATTTCTTTATAGATAATGATAATGATCAATAAAGTAAAATTATTAGTCTTCAACCTGGAAAGAAAAAGAAAATAAGAGAATTTAGTGAACATATAAAAGGGCCTGGCATAAGAAGACTTTAGACTTTAGCACTCCCATGGCCCACTGGAAGTCATTAATTAATTCCTGCTTTATTAACTCTCTAAGACAGAAAGCATCTTTTACTTTCCCTTCGCTGGTTCCAAATGGTTACTGGCATATTGATGGGCATGGGGTCAGTATTTTAAAGAGAAAACAGGAGAAAAAGGTTTTGTTTGTCCTGGCTAGATTGATGTAAATCACATCAATTTAAATCTCCAATTTTAATCATTATTTAAATCAGGAGATAGGAAACTTTTATTTCAATCATCAGTTTTAACTAAAAAGTACAAATGTAAAACATTATTTTCCTACAAAAAGATTGATTCTCTGTGGGTGGTAACTTTAACATAGCTGAGCAGTCCCTTGTGGGTAGTTTTCTTTGCAACAGTCTTCTTTTTCAGGGCCTCCACTTGGGGCTGGACTAGTGCCAGCAAGCATTTCTGCCAATAAAGTGCATCAGTGCAGTACAAGCATTCATTCTCTTGCTCTTCTGCCACCCCCATAAGGCTATGTCAAGGGAAAAGCTCTGTCTTAATTTCTCATAGCTGTTTCTCTCTGAAGTTCAGCATTTAGCTCTGGCTTCCTTCTTTTGCCAGTGTCTCCTGTCTTCTCAGGGAGAGGGGCACTTCCCTCCACCAGAAAGCGCCTGCCTGTTGCCTGGAAGAGAGGCAAACCCTGACACATTTTACATTGGCTCCTGGGCCCTTCAAGGAACAGAGTCTTGGTTTTTTCCCCTGTCTAACTGTTAATTACCTGGAATTGTTTCCTTTCTTCCATTACCAATTCATTTTTGGGACATTTGTTCATTCCAACTCCCTGGAAGGGGGTCCTCTAACTATCTGTAATCTTAAAGGGACAGTGTAACCCTCTTTAGAGTAACCATTAAAATATGGTGCAAAAAAGCAAACATTCTGGCTACGTCTACACTGGCCCCTTTTCCGGAAGGGGCATGTAAATTTCACTAGTCGTCGTAGGGAAATCCGCGGGGGATTTAAATATCCCCCGCGGCATTTAAATAAAAATGTCTGCCGCTTTTTTCCGGCTTTTAAAAAAGCCGGAAAAGAGCGTCTACACTGGCCCCGATCCTCCGGAAAAAGTGCCCTTTTCCGGAGGCTCTTATTCTTACTTCAAAGTAGGAATAAGACCCTCCGGAAAAGGGCACTTTTTCCGGAGGATCGGGGCCAGTCTAGACGCTCTTTTCCGGCTTTTTTAAAAGCCGGAAAAAAGTGGCGGACATTTTTATTTAAATGCCGCGGGGGATATTTAAATCCCCCGCGGATTTCCCTACGACGACTAGTGAAATTTACGTGCCCCTTCCGGAAAAGGGGCCAGTGTAGACGTAGCCTCTGGGATGTAATAATAGTAGTGTTTATAAGGAAGATGCAAGAATTAATTTTTTTACTCTACTCCATGCTGATTAGGCCTCAACTGGAATAGTGTATCCAGTTCTGTGTACTACATTTCAGGAAAGATGTGGTTGAATTGGAAGAGTAACAACGCCGATTAAGGGTTAGAAAATGTAACCTACTAGAAGGTTTACCCAGTATTGTTCAGGTCCTTACTTCAATTTTTGTTTTTCTTCGTTTAAATCATTACTCTGGGGTAGGGCACAGGATGAGGGTTTCAATATTCTGGCTCCCCCAAGGAGAGAGGACTACCCCAGACTTCTTTCATCACAGCAGCTTGGGCCCAACTGAGAAGCATCTTTCCCTGGCTGCTGCAGCTCCAGCAGGCACAGTTGGAGAAAGGGTGTATGTCGTCTTGCTATTGCATACTCTGGTTCATCTGTACTATGTGCTCCCCAGCCAGATTGAGGAATGCAGCAAATAGTGCTCTTTCCCCTCGCTCCCTGATAAAGGGGAACAGCTAGCAATGTTTGTCTGTGAATCGGGGAGGAAGGGTAGGCTGCAGCCCCCTCTTTAACCCTCTTTAAAGGGCATCTGGGGGTGGGAGACTTGGGACTGGGGTAGTACTGAACTGGGGGGCACATCCCTAGTCAGGCCCTTTTACCTGCGGGGTGATTCTGTCTCTTTTCTGTATGTTTTATGGTCCCCATATGAATGGGGGAAGGGGGCTTCAGCCCCCTGCCCCTACACACACACAATCAAATCTTTACCTTGCTTTAAAATATAAGAGGAAGCTGCATACCAAATTTGGTGGTCCTTACTCTTTCCATTTAGGAGAAGTTCTTGAACAGACAGACTCACAGATAAACACACACAAAGACTCTCAAATATATAGTAAACGAGGGAAAATTGAAAAAAGAGGGTTTGTTTAGTCTGAAGAAGAGAACATTAAGAGGAGACATGATAAACGTTTTTGAGAACATAAAAGATTATTACAAGAAGAAGTGAGAAAAAGTGTTCTTAACTTCTGAAGATCGGGCAGGAAGCAATGGTCTTAAATTGCAACAAGGGAGGTTTAAGTTGCTACATTAAGAAAAACTTCCCAATTATCAGGGTAGTTAAGCAGTGAAGCACTGGAATAAATTGTGTAAGGAAGTTGTGGAATCTCTGTGACTGTACATTTTTAAGAGTAGGTTAGACAAACACCTGTAAGGTCTATATAATACTTAGTCATGCCTTGAGTGGAGAAGATTGTACTAGAAGACCTCTCGAGCTTCCTTCTGGTCCTACAATTCTATGATTGGCAACTAAGTAACCTTGTTGTCTATTTGGCACTTCCTTTTCATAACCAGAAGGATACACTATGCCTGTGCACATTTATTTAAGCAATTATATAGCTGAGTTTACTTTTATTCAGATTCATATATATGTTTATTATTTTTTGAAAAATAGTGAGTAATGCATTTCCTCCTTACTAGTTGATTATTTTTCATTTGTGTTTTATGTCAAACACTGGGGCTTTGACTACACTGGTGCGATCATGCGCCAGAAATATGCAAATGAGGCTAAGCGTGGAATATTGCCGAGCCTCATTTGCGTACCTAATGAGCCGCCATTTTTGCAGAAGAAGCTCTTGTGCCATAAGGAGTGTCTACACTGTCCCTTCTTGCGCAAGAAAAACCCTCTTGCGCAATGCCGTTATTCCTGAAAATAATCAGCGTAACGGCATTGCACAAGAGGGGTTTTCTTGCACAAGAAGGGGCAGTGTAGATGCTCCTCCTTGCACAAGAGCCTCTTCTGCAAAAATGGCGGCTCATTAGATATGCAAATGAGGCTTGGTGATATTCCACGCTTAGCCTCATTTGCATATTTCTGGCGCAACAACCCGCCAGTGTAGACATAGCCTGGGTGATTAATCAAAATCTTAAACGATTATAAATAGACTAAATAAGGAAAGTTTATCAAAACATATTTTGTATATAAAGATAACTGATTTATTAAACAAAAGAAATGTTCTCTATAGCTAGTGATTTGATTGTTTCTAGTCATCATGTCCTTCAAGAACTTTAGAATAAATAGATCTCCTTTCAGTTTTTGTTTCATTCATAGATTGAAAGAGAAAAGCAAGCTTTTCTGTTTTATCATTTCCCAGTTGATTTCTTAACTTTGAATAAACTAGTAATCGAACTGAACTATTGAATAACTTGAGTATGAGACAACGGTGTAGGGAGGAGGAATTTAGATTTATTAGGAAATAGGGAAACAGTTAGCCTAGGTTGGGAAGGCTAACAGGAAGGATGGGCTCCACCTAAACCAAAATGGAACTGGATTGCTGACGTGACGTAGGGCAATTTTTAAACTAAGCTGGAAGAAAGTTGACAAGTGCCAAGGAGCACATGGATTGGACAGAGACATCCTGTAGGGGGAGGTCTAGTAATAGAGAATCTCTATGTCCTAGTAAAGAGGAGAGGATGGAAGGTGATAAAATATGGGTAAGATCTGCTGAGAAACAGTCAAATAAAAAAGAGTCCTATTCAGTCACATCAGGTAATGGCAGACAGCTAAAGTTTTTAAAATGCTTATATGGTAGAAGTTTAAGTAATAAGATGGGTGAACTAAAGTGCCTCCTGTTGAACAAGGATATTGATATAATAGGCATCACAGAAACTTGATGGAATGAGGATAATCAATGTGACAGAAATACCACGGTACAAAATATATCAGGAGGACAGAATAGGTCATGCTGGTGGGGAAGTGATAATATATGTGAAAGAAAGCATAGAATCAGATGAAGTAAAAATTGTAAATGAACGGAACTGTTCTGCATAGTCCTTATGGATAGTAATTCAGGCTATGTCTAGACTGCAAGCCTCTTTCGAAAGAGGCTCTTTCGAAAGATACTTTCGAAAGAGAGCGTCTAGACTGCACGCGGAACTTTCGAAAAAGCAAGCCGCTTTTTCGAAAGAAAGCACCCAGTGAGTCTGGATGCTCTCTTTCTAAAAAGCCTGTTTGCTTTCAAGAACGCCTTCTTTCGAAAGAGCACTTTCGAAAGAAGGCGTTCTTCCTCGTGGAATTAGGTTTACCACCGTCAAAAGAAAAGCCGCATTCTTTCAATTTAATTTCAAAAGAACGCGGCTGCAGTCTAGACGCAGGTGAAGTTTTTTCGAAAAAAGGCTACTTTTTTCGAAAAAACCCCTGAGTCTGGACACAGCCTCAGTGATCCAATAATATGAATCTAGCAGTAGGGATATATTACTGACCACCTGACCAGTTTTCAGAGTGAAGAGAGATAACATGTGGTGTCCCGCAGAGGCCTCTACTAGGACCAATCTTATTCAACATAATCATAAATGATCTGGGTAAAGGGGTAAACAGTGGCAACATTTGCAGATCATGCAAATTATTCATGATAGTTAAGTCCAAAGCAGATTCCAAAAGGATCTCACAAAATTAGGTGATTGGGCAACAAAATGGTAAATTAATTTCCATGTTCATAATTGCAAAGTAATGCCTGTTGAAAAGCATAATCCCAAGGATATGTAAAAATGATGGGGACTAAATTAGCCATTACTATTCGATGATCTTGGATAGTCGTGGATAGTTCTCTGAAAACATCCACTCAGTGTGCAACAGCAGTCATAAAGGGAAATAATGTTAGGAGTCATTTAAAAAGGAGATAGAAAATAAGATAAGCTTGAGTGAATAGTTTATGCATTGAAAACTGAAGCTCGGTTAATCTGAATCTATTCATTAATGTTACGCAAATTCATCACAAAGTTTTGTCTACATTTTTTTAAGCTAAATTTGATTTACAGGGGACTTGGGTACCATTCACAAAATGGGGAGGAGTATCCGCTTACCTCTTTGGCCTGTTGGTTTGGCATTCCCCTGGGACGTGGTAAACTTAGGTCTGATTCCCTGCTCTGGAGCAGAGATTGGAAAACCGGTCATCTTGTTCCCAGGTCAGAATCCTAAGGCCAGGCAATTTGCTACTCTCATGAGGCACAGGGACGGTGTCCCTGCTTAATCTCTGTTGTTGAAGTCCTTTCTGGTTTATGTAAATAATTAAATATTCATTGGACTTGGATCTCCCACATCCAACGTGGATACCCAAACCATAGCACTCTCATCTTCCTTCCCCCTCTCGCCCCCAGCCAATGATTTTTTGGGACCACCATCTCTTCCTTTATAAATCTAGTCATTGTAAAAGAGCTGGAAACAAAACTTGTCAGGTTGAACAAAATGTTTCATCGAACTTGAAAGAAACCCTTTTTATTTTTCATAACTTCTAGTGAACCAAACTATCATCTATGAACTCTAATGCTCAGAACCCACTGATTTCCCTGTATAGTATTGTAGCTGCAGTTGCTCAACATTTCTGAAAATCATCTGGTAATTTAAGTGCCAAGTCCTTCATTGGAGATTATTGGTTGGCAGTTAGTAGTCTGTTTGGCTCGGCATGCATCCTGTTTCTCCTTATGCTGGATACTGAGGCTCTATGGAACTTTGCAGGCAAAATTACCTCAGTTCTCAACTGCCTCAGCCAGAGATGGAGCCCTGGCATGTCCATCCTGAGCATGCTTTGGCTTTCTTATATTTTTCTAATATTCAGATAGTTTTATAAGGCTACATGTCTATAAAGGAAGTCACGGATTCCATGATATTCCATGACCTCCGTAACTTCTGCAGCAGCCAGTGTGGCTGGCTCCAGGGCTGCTAGAGTAGATCAGGTAGCTCACCAATGATTGCTGGAGCAGTTTGGATGTGGGAGGGGGCTCTGGGATAGGGCAGGGGTTTGGGATGTTGGGTGGGGCTCCCAGGAAGCATCTGGCCCATGTCCCGGTAATTCTTAGAGAGAGGGAAAACCAGGAGATTCTTCCATGTGTTGCCCTCACTATAAGTTCCACACCCATTGTTCCCATTGGCTGCAGTTCCTGGTCAATGGGAGCTGCAGAGCCAGAGCTTGAGGGGGACAGCACATGAAACAACTCCATGGCCTTCTCTCCTGTTAGGAATTGCAGGCACGTGCCAGTCACTTCCAGTGGGCTGCATGGAGCTGGAGAGGGAGCCACTGATGATGGAATGCTCCCATTGGACAACTTCTGAGTCCAATCAGGAGAACCCCTGTTTACCTGTCTCCTGACAGCCTGCTCCTTGGCAATTGCTTCCCCTAAGAAAAGGAAGACTTTGCCGGCTTCAGAGAATTCTTCAAAAAGAAGAGCATTCACTCTCATCTTAAGGAGCTTCAAAAAAAGGGTAGATCCCTAGCCAGATCTGTTGTCTCATAAGCCATGACCTCTTATCTCAGTACCACTGAGTTGGAGAACTCTCTCTGCTATTGGTGGGGCTATGAAGGCCCATAGCAGAAAGGAGAGACACGACTGATAGATCCTCAGCAAGCTTTACCAGTAAGGAGGGCAAGCATATACATATGGGACTGGCACCATCTCTGGTTCAGCCCGGCCCTCAGTACCTCCGTGTTCAGCCCAGCTGTTTGTACCCATACATGCAGCACCCAAAACGCAGTGATGCCAAACACCATCATCATCAACTTTGGTACATACATATATCAGCAGGCAGCTTCATAAATCCTTCGCTACTCTGATACTAGTAATCCCCAATTGAATACAACGGGATTGCAGATATACTGAAGACCTCATAATAACAGGTGCATCAGAGTCCTAGCTCACCCTGGGTCCTAAGCATTTCTCAGTACCAAGACCCTGCTCTCTGGACTATTATCCACTGGTATGGCAGGATTCGCCACTGTTTTCTGCAGGTGCTTCTCCTGCAGATGAGATGGAGGAAGATGAAAGAGACAGGAAGTTTCCATCTCTGATTAAGGTTCTCCAACATATCCCTTAAGGAACTCATTCTCTGAAGATCTTATAGAAGATTAGACACATTATCAAACATAGTGGAATCAACCCTGCATGCTGCCCTCCACTTTCCTAATGGACTCTGCCCTCTCCTGCCCTCAGTTGTCATACTGGGACCTATCAACCACAATTTGGCAGACTCCTAGTACTGTCACATAGGGAAGCTAGAGTTGTAGCCCTTTCCCCCTGTCGAAGCAAAAACACGCTCCTCTGTGTTTAGGCAGCTAACAAACAGCTTTATTAATTAATAAAGCACAGCATGAGCCAAACGTGGTCCCAGCAAAGTCAGGCCCAGTAAAACGGCTAATACAATCAATCCTAGTATTTTTATACCCTTAGCCAAACAGTCTGATGTCAGGGCATCCAATTACAGAAATTCTCAATTAAATTTGGAAAAAACAAAGCCTTATCAACAAGATGGCGGACAGGTACAAGGGAGTACATCTTCTGTCCCAACCAGCCCAATTAACACATACCAATAGCCCATCCTGTAGGCCTCTTCTCACGGGGTGACAGAAAGTTCACTCTGGTCTACGTGCTTGAGAGAAAAGCTGAAATGGTTTCTGATATACATGATGGCTTCTAGCTAAACATAAAATAGCTTCTACACCCCCCAACCAGCTATTTGAGGAGCAGGAAGCAAAGGTGGATAAGGAGGGTACCCTTCAAACACCTGTTTCTTCCTTGTCTCTGGGCAAAGCAGTTATTCAGAACACAAACTGCTATATATCTTATAGTCAGCAACACTCTGTTAATGAGCTGCTTCTAGCTCTGGCTAAAATGACAACTGACAATATTCCACGTACTTGTAAACAGGCAAATAAGTATTACGTTCCCCAGGAGTGTCCCATCCTTCATCTAACTGCCTAGTGGTAAATGTAGTAAACGATAGGGGCAGGCAGCACTTTGCTACGTCTACCCTATATGACAAGGACCAGAAAAGGTTAGATCTCTTTAGGGGAAAGGCTCATATGTCAGCACCCTGAAATTCAGGATTATAAACTATCAGGAGGTCATGGCCAATATATTTTACAATAGCAGCTTCATGGCTTTTATTGACTATCTGCCACAGGAACATAGAGATCAATTCCATTCTCTCATCTCAGATGGGTAATTGGTAGCCAGAACTGCTTTTCAAATTTCCTTCAATGCTGTGTCTACAGCAGCCAAATTCATCTCTATGGCAGTGATTAAGCATGAGGCATCATTGCTTCATCTCTCAGAGTTTCTGAAAGAAATACAGGACATCGTGGGGCATCCCTTTCAACACTTGTAAACTGTTCTCAGAAACCACACAGGAGTTCTTGAACCTGCAAAAATTAAAATGGTTTAATGAGCCACTGAGATAACGTTCTGCTCAGTTTTCTGGCTTCAATAGATCAACCTAACACATGAGAAAGATAGGTTTCAGAGAAAGAGGGCTGCCTGACCACCCTTCACTGTTAACAAGCCATCTTCAAATCTTGATAGATTGATTGAAGATTCAAGGCTACCTGGACTTCTGTAGCTACAGCTATGCTCATTAGTCCACTTTCCTCCCATTTGGAGACTTACTAACCCACATCCAACATGCTTGGAAGTGAATCACTGTAGACAAATTTAATCATAGAAGCCATAACATTGAGCTACATGTTACCTCATTCCCTCCCTTCTAGTTGCCCTACATCCATCTTTAGAGACCCCGCTCTATTGCTCTCCTTCAATTAGGAACAATAGAATTTGCTTCTCCTCCTCACAAGGCAAAGGATTTTACTCAAAGTATTTCCTTGTGCCAAAGAGGCACAGAGAGTAGAAACTGATCTTAGATCTAAGACTTTTAAACATGTTTCTGAACTCTCAGAAGTTCAGGGTGGGAACTCTGGTAGTTATAATGCCTTCACTAGAGGAAGTGGATTAGGTTTTGGCCGTCAATTTACAAAATGCTTATTTGCATATAATAATATACTCATCAGACAGAAAATATTTATGCTTTATTATAGGCCATGACCATTTCTGACACAGATTGCTTTCTCCTTCAGTTTTTCCTTTCCCCACATTTGTTCACAAATGTCCTGGGAGTAGTGGCTGCTGACCTTCAACAAGAAGCTATCCTAATTATCCCATACCTCATCATCTGTTTACTGAAGGGTGTCTTCTATGAAGAAGGCTCTTCCACCCAGATGACCCTTGCTCAGTTCTAGGTCTGCAGCTGAATACAAAAAAGCCCACATTAATTCCTGTACAGAGAATACAATTCATGGGGTCATATTTGCACTCTTGGACGGCCACAGCCTATTTTCCCATAGGCAGATTCATCATCTTGCCAAGTCTGGTATGGGCAATGCAGGGAAGTCCTCAAATCACAACAAAAATCTCTCTTCAATCCTGGGACACACTGCAGCTTGCATCTTTGTGAGCTATCGTGCAAGGCTACATCTTCCCTGATACCAAGGTTGGCTCAGAATGATCTGTTCTCTATTCAGACAAATCTTAGACAGCTGGTGGGTCCTCTACAAGACTGGTAGAAGGATCAACTCAACGTTTGTGCAGGAGTTCCCTTCTGTCACCCAGCCCCATCAATAACTTTAACAAGTAAAGAATAACTGATGGGACGGGAAGCACACCTCATTACACTGACTCAGTGTAGACAGACAACTCGAGACTAGCCTTTGCATCAACCTGTTAGAGTTCAGGGCTGTCAGTAATGCTGGCCTTCATTTCCTTGCCCTTATCAAGGGCAAATCAATTAGTGTAATGGTGGGCAACCCATCTTGTATATTCTACATCAGCAAGCAGGGAGGAGCAAGATCCCCCTCCCTGTGCACTGAAGCCAGGAAAGCATTGAATTAGTATATATCTCATCAGATCAAAATTTCAGGGGTATTCTGAATACCACAGCCAGTGTTCTCAGCAGATACTTCTCAATATGAATGACACTCAAGTTCTCCACAGGTTAGCCCTAAAATGGGGCCCACCAGAGGACCTCTTCGTCTTCTCCTGCATCAGGAATAGTCTTCTGCTCAAAATGGAGCCTGGGCTTCCATACTTTGAGAAGCTTCAAGGCGTAGCCAAGTTAGTCTGTTACAGAAAAAACAAAAATGGTCTGTAAACAACAACTTTATAACAAAGCATGTGGATGGTATCATGACCTTTATCTTGGAAGAAAAGTTTATTCTATGATTTGCCTTCAACTTTGATGAACAAGAAGGGACAGGACAGATACACTGTTATCTTTATAGTGCCATCCTGGCTGAGACAAGCTTCATACCCTTACTTGTTTCATGCGTGTCCAACCATCAGTCAGGTTCTCAACCATCTTGCATCTGCTGTCACAAGTTGAGTAACCTCTTTTCTTCTCTCAGCCCTTCTACATTAAAATAGAGTATAATATCAATTTTAGAAATTTCTACTGAGCAATAAACAGATACATGCAAATAATATTTCTAGGTACACTGGATTTGCACATATATTTGAATCTGCTGCTTACGTTTTTTAAAGCTTTCAGATATTCTTACCTCTCTTGTTTTCTAATACTGGTTATTCATGCTACAAGTGTATGATAAAACTCTGGCTTTGTTGAAATCAGCGGAAGTTTTACCATTGACTTCAGTGGGGCCAGGTTATGGATTTCAGGTTTAAATATAGCACAAACTAACATTAGAATAATTCTTTTGAAACTACAGCTATGGACATTCATTCATAGAAATTATTTCATGTGGTGTGGTATTAGGCATCAGGCCCCAGTTAATGTTTTTCATTTCATTATGTCTGTAATTGAGAGAGCCATTAAGCAGAAGAGACATGTATTCCTTTTATGCTAGCAAATTGCGTTATATTGTAAATTGAGTCCAGTTATCCAAAAACTGCAAGCTCCTATAGCATGAAAAAAAATTGTTTTAAGTACAAAACATCTGAAAAGATATGAAGTGGTTCGTGCACTTTTTTACAGTTCATTATAAAAACTAATATGGGTCAAAAACTGCAACAGTTCTTGAACCTAGGAGAGCGTCCAGCTATCCAAATAAGCCATGCTGACAGTTTTCTTCTTACTAATCTTCATCTAAGCATGCTGAATGAAATCAGAATCCACTTGTGCTTACATGTTTTGCAAGAAGCACCAATCCTTTCATTCCAAGAAAAACATAATTTATTGGACTTCTTTATAATGCTTACTGGCAGTGGATCATATGTTCTTATCACAGTTCCTCTCTGTTCAGCTGAGAATCTGGCCCAGCATTTTGTGGTGTTTGTGTTCGCAAACAAAATCAAATGTATCTATAGTAGAACCTCAGAGTTACAAACACCTTGGGAATGGAGGTTGTTCATAACTGAACAAAATGTTATGGTTGTTTCAAAAATTTACAACTGAATATAGACTTAATACTGCTTTGAAATTTAATTATGAAAAGAAAATGAAAAATGCTTCTGTTAATCTTCTTAATTTAAACTAGTACACCAACAGTTTCTTTACCTTGTCAGTTTTTTTAATGTTCCCTTTATTTTTAATTGTTTACATGTAACACAATATTGTATTGTATTTTCTTTTTTAAAAGTTCAGTTGCCTAGTTGTGTATTTCAGGTTCCAAATAAAATGTGTGGTTGACTGTCTGGTCAGTTCATAATTCTGATATTCCTAACTCTAAGGTTCTACTGTATTGAAAATATGCATATCAGTTGGGGCCAGATCTTTTGTGGGTTAGAAAATGTTATTTTCTAGCTATTCACAAGAATACATTGCTCAACTGCACTAAGGATGTAAGCAACTAGTCGACTACTCCATCAACTAATCGCTTCCCCACCTTGCTGCCTCCATCAGAGGCAGCAAGGGCGAGGAGCAGGAGCCAGTCCTGGGGGGAGCCAGCTTAAAAGCTGGTTTCCTTTCCCCCAGCTCTTAATACATTTAAAAATCAGAAGTGCAGCAGGGGGACCCGGTGTGAGTTGGGAATCAGCTGTCCCGGCTCACGCTCATTCCCCCCCCCCCCACCTCCCACTACACCTCATCCTTTTAAATGTATTAAGAGTCTGCCAGCTCTTAATACATTTAAAAGGCAGAGGTGAAGCAGGGTTAGTTCCCGGGGCAGGGAGCTAACCCCGGTGCAGCTCCCCTGCTTATTGACTAATCAACTAGTTGATGGAAAATCTTTTGACTGGTTAATTAGTTGATTAAACTAAATTTAACATCCTTAAACTGCACTGAAAACCATGTACAGTATGACCAACTGTTTTTATCCACTATAGGATCAATAACAATACTTTAATATCAATAACAATACTTTCACTGAATTCTGTAGTGCACAATCAAACGTATAGATATTTCATTTACTCAACTCAAGAACATAACTTTGCATATGATCCTGTATATAATGTGCCATTCTTTCTTGTGATACTACATGTAATTACATTTTTTACCTTTATGTCTTTATATTCTTATTTTTCAGTGTCTTGTGTTTGAAGATTCTCCACTTGGGGTGCAAGCAGCATTGGCAGCTGGGATGCAAGTGGTTATGATACCAGATGAAAATTTGAATCAAGATCTTACAAAGGATGCCAATCTAGTACTGAAATCTATGGAGGATTTTAAACCTGAACTGTTTGGTTTACCGCCGTATGACTAAAGACTAATATTTTTCAGCATGTTCTTAGTTGAAGATTGGGGAGCAGGGAATGAAAATTTAGAGTAAAATATTAACTATTTTTCATTTTTCTTACCAAAACAAGATAATGAAGTCTTTTGTGAATTACTGTTAAATTTCTCTGGATATTCTTGGTTTGTCTTCTTCAGTGCTAAGTGGAAGGAATATTCCTTTTTTCCTATCCTTCACTTCTGTTAGTCTTGTCATCTCCATAATGTTCTGTACACTCGGTGCATTTCCAAAAGTGCAAAGACAGTCTTCTTCAAACATGGAGATATTTTGCTCTAGTTTGCTTGAATAACATACTTCTTAGAAAACAGCACTCAGCATTTTCCTTGTTAGGCATAGGCTGTTGTCCTCTTACACCACTGTTTAGCATTGTTGCTACCACCTATCCCTAACGTATACATTTGTCTTTTCTGTTCTTTGTCTTCTGTTGGGTTTTTGGTTTTGTGCATTTTACTTTCATGTTCTCTTTTTTGTTCTCTTTCTTTTTGTGAAAAGAGTGCAGAGGCCACCACTGTCAGCCATAGACTCTTGCAGCTAAACTGATTGCTGTGTAAGCCTCTGTAACTCTACTACTCCTTACCTATTCCCTCATCTCATTTTGTATCATCTCTTTTCCGTCCATTTTGCTCCCAACAATACTTCTCACATAAACCTTTCTCACTTGGTCTACACTATGGCTATGCCTTCACTTCCAGTTCTTCTGGCAGAAAATATGCTAATGAGGGACTCATTAGCATAAATCGTGATCTCATTAGAATATTTTCTGCCTTTTCTTTTTGCACAAAAAGTTTTTGCTCAAAAAGAAGCAATGTGGAGGGGAGTTTTTGTGCAAAACCCTCCTTTTGCACAAGAGCCTTATGCTTGTCCCAGACTGGCATAACGATCTTGTGGAACAAGGGGTTTTTGCACAAAACAGCTACGACCACACTGCCCGTTTTTGCACAAAACACCCTAGCACAAAAGCGGAACAAAAGAGAGTATGCAAATGAAGTGCGGGAAAATACTAATCCACGCTTAAATTGCATTGCCTCTTGAGGAAAAACTCATAGTGTAACTGTAGCCTCAGTATTTAGTCCGTTCTTTAGTCTTCATGAGCTCATTCACAAGGCTCCCTACCTTCTCCACAGTTAAGTCTTTCTGAAGGCTTCTAATATTATTTTTACTACAGATAATTGTGCTGATTCAATACCAAAAGTAATATTTTGTTTGTTTTGTAGCTTATCTTTATTTTGCCAACATTCATCTTTGCCACCCTGTATATTATATTAATACTTGCTAACTCCAGTCTATTGCTGTCTGTCTTTTGCTTTTGAGCTCTTCAGGAAATAATTGTGTCTTTGTTTTTGTTTTTGTTTTGGAAAGCATTGTGTGCGCTCCCATAAACAAACAAATAATAATTTGCAGGGCTTGAAAAACGCGTTTACTGGCGACGCGTGCATGCGTAGTGCGGGGCTGGCGAGCGGCTTTCGCCACCGTTTGTCAAGCCCTGATAATTTGTATGGTGACAGCTATCCAGAGTAGTTCCCTACCACTTTTGTTCTCCTCTATGTCTTGACTTCCATGTACTCCTTTGCCCCAGTCCCCAGATAGGACAACATTAAATTACAAGATCTTGACTCTTGTATAGAGATAATGATTGCATTCTCAATTTGAAAAAAAAATAACAGTGGGAAGCCTTTAATTACTCCCATAATCACAGTAAAACTTTTTTTATGAAGATAGTGATCATAAAAATGCTGAAGATAAGAAACAGGTTCTTCAGTATTTTATTTCAGTTAATAATATCTGAAATTCTATTTCCTTCTATTATGCATGTGAAAAAATTAAATGGTTGAATTATCAGAATGCTGTTTGTTCATTTTTTAAATAAGTGGACTATTAAAAATAACAGATTGTAACTCAAGAACTCTGAGGTGAAATATTTCTCTAGCATTTCTGCTGCTCACATTTAGCTTGTCTTTTTTAATAAGAAGCCACGAATGAAAGTTGAAAGGCTGACTCAAATTCTTAAAGGTATTACATGAATTTTTAATTGTTGTTTTCTATTAAAAAAATTTAATTTTGTTTTACCATTTAAAGCACTCTTCATATGTGAGTATACTATTTAAATACCTTAAAGTTAATGGTATCTTATTTCAAACTATCAGTAGATTATTAATTGGTATCATAAAAATATTGTCAAAAACAATATAGTAATAGTATTTCATCTGCATTGCCTTTCATCTAAGGATCTGAAAGTACGGGGAATGATTATTGCTATTTGTAAAATTATTTTGCGTATAATTGTTGACGTTATAGTGAGTATTTATGTTGTATCTACAATCCAATGAAAATAATGCAAATCCTATCTCTTCTGTTGCCATTCAAGATGACCGAAATTTTATTGCACAGTTCCTTCATGGCTAATGTTGCATATTAGAAAGTGTTACCATACAGTAATAATTCTGAGCTTTCAAGTGTAAAACAGGTGGCTTTTGGGATCTGTTTAGTTCATAATTGCTGAATTCCAACTGGGGACTTATTACATAGAACAAGCTCTAATAAATTATAATTGGTAACTTTTCCAAAGTGTTGTATACATTTAATTTAACTTGGAGTTTAAAGAAAAAGGCACATGTCACATTCAGTGTTGTCTCAAAGGGTCTCTCACTAAAGCATTACAAAAACTTTCTTAAGACATATATTATTAGTTAAACATTTGATATTTATGGCAAAACACAAGTTCATTGAAAGTACCACCATGGGATAATGGAGAATCAATCAGGCATGCCACTCCATGCTTTTAACCAAGATGGTCAAGGTCATAACCCCATGCTCTGGGTACCCCTATGTGTCAAACTGCCAGAAGCGCAGACTGGACAATAGGAGATGGATCGCTTCATGTTTTTCCCATTCTGTTAATTTCTTCTGAACTTATCAAGATCAATCTTGAAACAAGTTCCTCAGTCAAGACAGATGGGGAGCCTGAACAGGGAGCGAGTTCTTCAACGTGTTAAAAGCAGTTCTAGGAGTGTAAAAATGAGAGCAGGAAAGAAGAAAAAAATATATGAGGAGAAGCTTAAGAATTAAAATAAGGGACTCTCTTTATTCAAAAAAATAACTCCATCAAAGATAAGAGAATGTGTTTTAAATAGAGAAGCACAGAACCACAGATTTTCCATAGGTACTGAAGATTTCCCAGAGGATGGCTTAATACAGGGTCAAAAATTGCAGTTAAATAAAGGAAAAAAAAAACCAATGGGCTGCCTTCCTCAGCAGAAATGTAGAGGTATTAATTACATGTGCAGGTCTCTCGGACCTCTTTTGTGTCAGTAAACCACTAGAATAAAAATATATTCAAGTCTATTGTTGGCTAGGTAAGTAGAGACAAGGTGCAACTTAATCAAGCACTTTGCTTGGAACCAAAGGCTAAACAGTGTTTGATCGAAGTTCAGACAATGTGGGCTTACTGTTCAGTGGTAAAAGAAAGCAAGAAATGGAAGATAAGATAGTCGAGCTGCTCTGCTTTGTTTGCATCTTCTCACAGAAAATAACATGTGACCAGCTGTCTAGCAAAGCTACCTTAGGCAATGAAGGGGAAGGGATTTAGATCAAGATAACCTTACAAGATGTCAGAGATCTTCTAAACAACTTGAATGAATTCAGTTCGGTGGAGCCAAATGCTATTTACCTGAGGGTGCTGAAGGAATTAGCTGAAGAAATCTTATAGCCACCGTCAATAACATTTACAAACTTGAGGATGACATGACAGGACCTGGAAGACTGGAAAAAGGCTAATACAGGTTGGACCTCCCTGATCCGGCACCCTCGGGACCTGACCAGTCCCAGACAAGGGGATTTGCCGGACCGAGGGGCCTCCTGAACTGTGCTAAACCACTGTCCCCCATAGGGTTCCAGCCACCTGCTATTGCCTGGTCCGGAGCGCTCCAGCACCCACTAGACCTGCTGCTGCTGGGTCCAGAGGTGCATGGCTGGTGCCGAAGCTTCCTGGCTTCCACCCGGTCAGAACTCCGCATTCAGCCCCCCTGCCACTGCCCAGATGCTAGGGCCAGATCTCACCACTGCACCGCCAACCTCCTCCCCACACATAAGCCCCGGACCAGACCTTTCAATACCTGGACTGTGTGATCCAGGAACATCTGTGCTCCTGCCAGACCACAAACATTGCCAGACCAGAAGAAGCAAAACATGGGGCAGAACAGTATTGGATGGTGCTCCAGAAGGTGGCGGCGGCAGACGGTCACTGTGACAGCTGCCTCACAAGTCCCACCCCCTCCTTCATAACATGGACAAGTCAGGCTGACTGGCCTATAATTTCTCATCTCATTTACACCCTTTCTAAATATGGGCACTATAGAGGCTGTACCTCCCTTAACAGGGGACAAGCGTGGCTGTGCAGTTTTCATTCTAGTGCCAAAAAAGGACAGGAAGAAGAAAAGGGAAATGTAAATAACAGGTCATAGAGATGGAAATAAAAAGGGGCAAAAGAAAATTAATGAAATCTTAGCCTTATAGAATGCATTTGCTAAAAATGCTTCTTTGACTTGAGAGCTGTGTGGATCATGCAAGTTGCTGTGTAGTGGTTTATAGTGGTCCTCAGCAGATAGGGCTTGGCTATAGTCCAAAAGTGTGATATATTTACCAGAAAAATAGGAAACCTGATTAAGTCGAAATGGATTTCATTATGGCTTATGAGCGCAGCCTTGTAAACTTATTGATTATGGCCCTTAACATTGTTCTTATTGATGAATGTATCTTGAGCATTCCAAAACTCTTAGCGTTTATTTGCTTCAAACCAAAATATATGTTATGCAAATAACTTTGTTTTGATTTTTAAACTAAAACATGGAAGGGGAGGGAATGTGTTTGTTTATTTTTTTTTCCCCTGCAGTAGGTCAGTAATTGGTTCTAATATATACATTGTTTCACCCTGTCAGATTGCTTTATCCCATGAAGTATCATTTTTATTATGAATGTTATAACTCTATTACATTCCTGGATAGTGTGAAGCATAAAGAGGGTGCTATCAAAATATTAATAGTCTTTTTTTACGGACAGGGATGGGTGCAGCCACTGTTTACCATTTGGCACCAAGACTACTGGTTCCATCTAAATGGAGGCTGGCCATGATAGTCCTCTCCCAATTCTTCCCTCTTCAGCACCAATTGTTTACACAGCTGAGATCTATGTTCACTGGGAAGAGACTCCTGCTGTTGAATAGAGGAGCTCAAAATTTGAGCATAGAAGTGGAGTTGATAAAGGACTCCTCTCATACATTGGTCCACAATCTTACGACAAAAGACCTATCAAGAACAGCATTACCTCTCAATGAGGCAATTATGGAGCCAATAAAAGCCCAGTGGCAAATGTCCACTTCCCTGCCCCCCACAGCCAAGAGAACCAAAAAGAAGTACTTTTTCCCACCTTATGGGTATGAGCTCTTGTATATGCATCACTCTTCCCCAGGATCCCCATTGATTGCTACAGCAAATGAACAAGTAAAACAGGGATTATAAGGGCAGACTCTGACAGCAAAGAATTATAAAAAGCTGGATCTTTTTGGTAGAAAGGTCTACTCGACAGGGTTTGCAGCTCAGGATCGCTAATCAGTATGTGCTCCTGAACAGGTATGACTTCAACATGCGACTTCCTGCTGAAGTATAAGGACTCTCCCCTCTGGTTCCTCATCTCTGAAGGAGTGAAACCAGCTCCCCGCCCCTAGCTATTAGTTCACTTTGGCGTACATGCCCACCACAGGTTGCAGACCTCCAGCATCATCAATGTGTCATGCGAGGTAAAATGGAAAATTATATTAGTAAAAAGGGTGACATGCTGAGAATCTGTAGTCTGATGTTCTCAGTCACTAGTGAGATTAAAATCAAGGGAAATTCCTCAAAGTGCTCCAGAGTCGCAGATGCATGCAGGACTCATCATGCTCCTGGATACACATTACTGCTATGGTGAGGTGAGTCTTCTGATGTCTTCAAATAGCCATGGAACTGTTCTCCCTAGCTTCTAGTGATAGCAATTGATAATTTTTTTAATATTCATTTTGGAGTACTGTGCCTTGCCCCAACCATCGCTTAACCAAAGTTCCTAAAAGAGGATTGATGCAGCACTCAGTGGCATGCCTGATACCAGCAAATACTGACATAAACACATCATCTCTGCATTAAAGTGCAAATGTATCCTCACTTTACTTCAGAGCAAATTTCAAGGTCTTGGTCCTAAACTACAAATCCTTTAAATGAGTGGGACCTGACTGCCACCTTATTTTAAAAAACCTTCTAAGCTGAGAATTTCAGCAATGAAGCAAAACAAATAATCTTGTTCAAACCATCCATTTAGCTGGACCAATCGTAACATTATTAGAAGCCCCAGTTTAAACAAGGTTTTAGAGATTTAATGGTTTTACCATGTCAGTTGTCCCCTGGGATCCTGGAAAGAGGAAACAAATTACTCTGGACTTGCATTGCTCAAAATTTTGTCCTGTATTTAAAAATAATACTAAGTGAAAGGAACCTTAAAAGTACTATGGATTTAGGTGTTAGACTAGAAGGAAAAACAGTAGTGGTACTCTTCCCAGCTCCACCAATAAATATAAAACCAGAGGTGAGAAATCCAAATGAGAGACCATTCACTGTAGGCTATTCAGAAATTGAAAATACAATTATGTGCTATCTGAGCTATGCTTACTTCTCCACTTGCTCTTCAGTGGAATATGTCCATGGACTGACTTGTTTTCTTTGGGCTTCCCTTCCTGATTAGGAGAAAAAAAGTACAGGGTTTCACAGTAAATTGTGCAACTCTGTGATCCTCCCTTTTCTTTCTTAATTAAAAATTTAAATAGTTAATCATTTAAAAGTCAATGTGCTTCTCAGCACTAGACATCCAAGCTAACACCCTACTGAGATGAATACGTCTCAGAGTGATTTTTCTAGTTATTTTGCAGATTCATACAGACACTACTGTTCTGGTTACCTTTGGGTCACATTTTTTAGGTTTTCTTCACCTTACAAAAAGTTTTTGCTTTTACTGAAAAGATGAGGGTCACGATAAGTACCAGTACAGCATATGGACTCTCACGGAGGGCATGCCAATACTATGAGATAAGGTTGAAACTAATATGGTTGATTTCTTCCTGCCTGATTTTGCAGAGTCAAAGATCCATGTCCTCACTGCAAGGAAGAATCAAATGTAGTCCAAAGCAGCACATCTCCATTAGAGAGCCTACTGTTGACTCAGAGAGCGAGGCACTGTGGGCAGCAGATCAGGAATAGCAATACTCCTCATGAAAAGCAGGAGTACTAAAATCAACTTCAGCAGCCCTTAAGGTTGATGCTAGAGGCTTGGTAGCGTGGATGCATCATTTAGAAAATCAAACTTATCTGGCTAAATTTGACCTAAATTCGTAATGTAGACCAGGCCTGACTGTTTCTGAATCCTACACAGTTACATGGAAATGAATAGTAGTGGAGACTAAATTGTCTTCCAACCCTAAGAGGGGATCCTGTCCTCTTCAGTGCAATGTTCAGTCACATTGGAAGGGCTGTGTATTGAGTTTACACCTCTTCCATAGCTAACTGTGCAATTTCATTCCCTCGGGGCATCTACTAGTCCTGAATTCATTTTAACTAGATGTTTCTACAATTGTATACAAAATGTAAAGTGGCTTTGGTGATTCTTGACAAAATTAGGCTTCGTACTCTCTGCCTGACCCCATGGAAGTAATAAAATAAAAGGTTCAGACATTTCTTATTTGACAGAGGCAGTTAATATTAAAGAAGAATGTCTCTCATAAGAATTACAGGGAATTGAAACCCATAAAATTTCATGCTAAATGGGATAGATATTAAGAAAATATATGCAGGTAATTTTACTTCCTTGGATTTGTCGTAAAGCTAAAAGTCAAATATTCGGTTTAAAATGTACGCTTTACATTTCTAACTACAGATCAATATTATTTATTTGCAGCTTGGCCAATAGAAATGTAATTTTATAAACATAGCTAAATGTCATTGTGACGGCCCTTGTGGGTGCGAGCGCCCCCTTCCGGCAGGGAAAGGGGGGTTCAGCGGACCCGCCGTCTGGCTGTTCGAGTGCGATCACCCGGCCGCGAGTCCGGGCCGGGGTTCAGCGATCTCGGGGTTCCTTTTCCTCGGGGCTGGCCCGGGGTACCAGTCTGCCCGGGGTCCGGGCTGGGGGACGGGGTCGCCTCCGGCGGCCTGCCGGTAAGTCGGGTCCCCGTCGGGACAGTTGAATTGGCAGGGTCTTCGCCCTTTTATCTATTCACCCCAGCGGGGTTACGTGGGTTGGGGTCTCGTGGTAGGGAGGGGGGACGTGGGGGACCCGGGCCCACCCTCTCCACCAGGTCCCAGCCCGGGGCCCTAAGTGGGGGGAGAACGAAATGTACGTTCCTCCCACGACAGGCGGGGTTTATCCCCATAACGCGCCTGTCCACGGGTGCCAGAAGGCCCCCGCCCCGGGCTGCTTCCACTCCCCGCTCTCCTCCTCCCCGACTGGGAAGGTCCCGCAGTCACTTACCCCGCCCGAGGCGCCGGTCTCGTCCCGCGGCCGTCGTGAGGGTTCGGGGTCGTTCTCTCTCCTCCTCCAACGCGGGGGGGGGGTTCCCCTTGGTGGCTGGGGCGGCGGTGGTGGCGGCAGCTCCCCTGAGTGCCGCCCCGTCCTGCTCCCCCGGGCCGCTTTTCAAACGGCCCGGGTGATGATGTCAGGGGTGTCCGTTCCGTCCCCCGGGCGTCCGGGCGTCCGCTGACGTCACGGCCGGGGCGTCCCGGCCTGACGTTGGCTCCGCGCGGCTCTGGCCGAGCGGAACGCCGTTCGGGCTCCTCGCCCGTCAGCTGGGGCTGTCCCTGGCCCCTCCTTCCCCGCCGGGGAGTTAGCCGGCTCCCCCCCTGCGGGGTTTCCTCCCTGGCCCGCTCTCCCCTCCTCCCAGGGCTGCCTGCCGGTCCGTCCGGCGGCCTCCAGGGGGCGCCGGCGGCCCTCGCTCGAGTGCGGACCTGCGGCGGTCCGTCACAGTCATCTTCTCTTCTGGACCCCTATAACTGTGGATGTTGGATACCTTTAAGTTTTGTTCAGGCCGCATAGGAGATATGACTGGCACCTTATCTGAGTGAATGGGTAGACATCTAAATAAAAAATTATTGCAATCCCTTTTCACACTTTTCTAGTGATATTTGAGATTGTTGTCTTGTCAGAGTAGGTGATTTCAAACATTTGGTGATTTGAGATATATAAAATATTAAATCAATACAATTAGCCCTACTTTATTTGTACAATTTTGTTTAATTTGGTATATGTAATAGACAGAAAAGCACCTACCTCAGTGTTCTGGTCCTCCTCGGGCCAAAATGTAAAATTTACTGTAATCTGCTTGGCTGCATCTAGACAGTGGCGCTATTGCATGATACCAGAAGTATCCCAAAATAGCAATTCCATGTCTTTAAACATGCCCATTATTTCAAAATATATTTCAAAATAATGGGCCCGCTATTCCAGCATCCCTGTAATCCTGATTCCATGAGGGTTAAGGGACTTGTTGAAATAGCGATTTATTTTGAAATTTGGTGCTTTGTAGACAGTGCCAAATTTTGAAATAAGCTATTTCAAAATTACCTCGAAATAAGCTACGCAAATTGCATAGTGCAAATTTCATAGCTTATTCGGAGGTAAGGTTGCAGAGTAGATGCACCCTTCTGTGCTTTGCATAATGCCCTTGCAATTATCAAGAAATCCTGTTGGAAAATACTCTGCTTCTGCCCTCACTCTGCTCTTTTTTTCTTCAACATGTAAGAAAAAACATAGATGAGATACACATGCCTGCTTAACAAACTTGAACTCTAGTAGCAATCAAAGATGTCTCAAGTTAAGTGGCCTTTCTGAGAAATGTCAGGAGCTCTCTTCTACATAGGGAGGGTCTGCTTATAGTTCTCTGCTGACTATATAGTAGAATGGTTTAGAAAGATGAGATGGCTTCTCAGGGAATCCACCCAAATCATTTGAGGCTTTAAACCAATGCAGTGAGTTCCACCTGAGCACGTCTGCATTTCTGGCTTTTGCAAAGCATTGGAATTGCACAGACTATTTGTTATGCCTGAGATAAAATAACTTTTGGACCAGTGGTGCTGGATCTGGAAATTCCAGGGGGGCCATTGCCCTCCCACTTTCCACTACAGTGAACCCTGCTCCCTTCTCTTCCTTTTCCCCCTGAGGTCCCACCTCCTAGCCAGGGCAGCATGGACCCCAGAATGAGAGCCTCGGCAATTGTGGAAGCTGCATGGACCCTCCACTTGTCAATGGTGCAGGGGAGGAGGGCAGAGAAGGGTGGGGGGGGGGTTAGATGGACAGGATCCCCATTTGGGAAGGCTCAAATGTCCTTGCTTTAGAAGTTCCATCATGAGATGCCTTTCCAACTGATTTGCAGGTGCAAACCAGAAATAGTCATTCAAAGTGCTAATTTCTTCACTCTTAATAAAGCACAGGCATAAAAAATATTAGGCATAATTTTACAACTGAAAACTTGCATCTCATTGTTTATGTAAGGATTTAAAATGTTAAGGAAAATGTGAGATCTGTTTTTTAAAGGATGTAGAGAGAGCAAATTCGTTCCAGTCAGTCTTGTTTCATGCCTGTTACAACCTTCTCTGTAAATATTCTATAGTTAGCAAGCTAGTTTATTTTGAGACATTGATGTTTAGACTATTACAACTGTAATTGCCCTATTTCTTGACCCTTGAAAGCAAAATGTCAGATTACTCAAATGTTGTTTCACACACATTCAAAACTCACTCTTTTCATTCTTCAGTTCTTGCCTGTAAATTCGATGAAACTAAAACTTTTTTAAAAAACAAAAACTAATAAAAGACTATATGGATATATGTAACCTCTAAAAAGAGATTGGAGTATGTCAGATGCCCACATATTTATCAAGAGATCTCAAACTGAAACTTGTTTCTAAGTGAGCCCCAGAGAGAAGGACAGCAGGCATCAATGGCATGATCAAAGGACAAACAGAGGGCAACCTTACGGGGGCTTCTGTGATACATTCCATCATAGTTGCCTCCTAAAAAATTTTCTGAATAGGATTTTTCAGTTCCAGAAATTTCTCTGCTCACAAAGATTCCCAGGCTTATGACAGCAAGATGACAAGGAAAATGCTGCTTCAGACATTTTTGCAGCTTTGAAGAAAGAAATCTGAACTGAAATCAAAGGGTCACCAACAGAAGTCTTCCATGCAATTGGTGAGGTGAAAAACTTGTCTATGACTAATATTTATGCTGATTTAATTGCCTTTAATAAAACAGTGCAGAGCTGAAAAAAGAGTAAATGACCTTGAAGAAAAAGAAGCTGTTGCTGGAAGAAATGAATTCTGACTGAGGTAAAGACCTTTATTTTTTTTTTAATTACTTGACCGTATAGACAATTTAGAAAGTTGCTTTAAAAGATTAAACATTAGGATCATTGTTTTATATACCAGAAGTAGTAAGAAGGGGAAAAATCTTTTGTCTAACCTTTGTTGAATAGGGTTTTAAAATGTGAGGCCTGCACTAATAGTTTTGAATTAGATTGTTTTCACCTTATCGTGGAAAAATTCAGGCAATATACCATTATTTTTAAACCGTTCAGATTTCTTTGTAAGAAACGTAAGAATCTTCCTTAAGAGTTTATCCCACTTTCTTCCTAAACATCGTATTTCTTTCTTACTCAGTGAATCTTCAATACTTTGTATTCTTTCCACTTTTAATTTCCTCATATTAGATTTAGTCTATATATCATGCTAATGTTAATACTCTTTCCCCTTTTATGGCCTATTCCAGGACAGGTTGAGCCTCTGTAGTCAGGTACCCTCAGCACCTAATGGGCACCGAACTAAAGAATTTGCCAAATAATGGGAGGTCAAGATATTAGTGAGAGGGTCTCTTCTGCTCACCTCTTTTGCTGAGGTGACTAAATGGAACAATGCTTGCAATGCTGCTTAATAATGTATGACTGTACTGATATATCCTATAAAAGTCTATGCCTAACTAACACTTATCAGCTCTCTCCATAATAAAGTGTTAGTGTGGTTGCAAAACTTTATTTTATTGGCACAAGGAAATAAGTAGATAAAGCATAAAAAACATGCTTATGCTCAGCGGCATTACCCACACTTCCACTAAATGCTGAGCTTTTAGAAGACATTTAGGGCAAATTAGAGCTAAATAACAGCACGGAGCACTGAGAGCCAGGACTAGTGGCTGTAAGCAAACATTACAGGACAGCGAGAAATTTGGCCACACCCACAATAAGCAGGCATTTGAATAATTAAAATCATGCTGGACCACAGCTGCTACTGGACCAGAGAATGCCAGACTACAGAGGTTCAACCTGTATATGCACTCATTTTCATTCATGTTCTTCCACATTCTTCTAACAGGAAATAAGATAAGGATCCCCATCTCTACAAAAGACAGCAGGAGGTTGGCTTCCAAGTATGAATGTTCCAAAATCCACAAAGAGGCATATTTTCAGAAGTTATGCACCTGCACTAATTTTCTGGCTCTTCAGTTACAACAGACTCACTGCCATTGACATTTTAGTCAGAGTTCAGATGCAGAACGGAGTTAGACTGTATGCATTCTGTCATGTAAGTTAGGGCTAGATTGCTACAGCATTGCAGCTACGCTGATGGAGTTGTGCATCTGTAGCGTGTCTGGTGAAGAAGCTGTACACTGATGGGAGAGAGGTTACCCATCAGCATAAATCCACCTCCAGGAAAGGTAGTAGGTATGGTGGTGGGAGAAGCTTCTCCTGCCAACACAGAGCTAGCTGTTGACACTAATTCTTAGGTTGAGGTAATTTGCATTCCTCGGGAAGCGGGGGAGGAGGTGGTTAAAACAACCCGAGTGACTTAAGTCATAAGAAAATAAGAGGCATGTAGCCTAAGTCCCATTCTTCATACGCCTAAGAGTACATTGACATAAAATCTTTCTGGATTTATCTCAGTCTCCAAAATGGCATATTTAGATCAATAGAAAATATCTCTGAATTGGTGTATCATTTTATCCATATACTACCTGTAAATACCTACCGTGGCAGTATTGGATTTACTAGCCAGTCTGGAGTTCTACATGTTCGCTGTAGTTTTGTAGTCAGGCTACTACTCCCCATGAATGCACTGTCATAGATCACGACTGGCTGCCTCTGATTGCTGGTAAGGGATTCAGATACCAGGTGCTTTAAGTCACCAGAGTCTGTGCAAAGTTATGTCATTGCCTCTGTGTTGTGGTCCTTAAGGACACTCTTAGGGTTCAGGAGCTACCACCCACCACCTCGTCCCAGGAACCAGCCCTGCAAACATAAAACAAACTTTCCCAGATCTCCATCCAGAGGTTTGCCTCTTCAAAGAATTATGTTGTAGGAGTAGCATATAGCACAGAGAGACTTTGCATAAATTTAACATACTATTGTTCTTTGCTGAATCACATGAGAAACACACAGATCTGTGCAAAGTAATAAATCTTACAGGCATTTTCTTGCCTCAGTTTTCTTACCACTCCAAAGCTATCTTTGGGCTGAAATGAGCATCTTTGGCCCTGTGCACAGTTCTTCCATTGTATAGCTTGTGTCTGACACATAGGCCGTGTCCAGACTCAGGGTTTTTTTCGGGAAAAGTAGCCTTTTCCCGAAAAAACTTCCCCTGCGTCCAGACTCAAGCCGCGTTCTTTCGAAATTATTTCGAAAGAACGCGGCTTTTCTTTCGATGGCGGTAAACCTCAATTTACGAGGAAGAACGCCTTCTTTCGAAAGTTCCTCTTTCGAAAGAAGGCGTTCTTCAATGTAAAGAGGCCATCTTCGAAAGAGAGCATCCAGACTCGCTGGGTGCTCTCTTTCGAAAAAGCGGATTTCTCTTTCGAAAGATCCGCCTGCAGTCTAGACGCGATCTTTCAAAAGAGGCTCTTTCGAAAGATGCTTTCGAAAGAGCCTCTTTCGAAAGAAGCCTGCAGTCTAGACATAGCCATAGAGATTTCTCTCTCCCAGCACTTGTTCTCTTGACCTGTCTGTCGTCTGCCTTCCTCCCATCCAAACTTCCTGCATGTCTCCCAGTCTTCCATCTGTGTCCCCCTTCCAACCCACTCTTTTGTCACAGTTATCTCTCTCTTGTTTTGGAATTTTCCATTCTCCCAACATCAGCCCGCTGCAGAGGGAGCAGTGAGCAAACCAGGTACCGTTACTCTTTTGTTCTCCCCAAAGTAAGACCTCTCAGGAATTTCTAGTATGGTGGAAGTCTAACAGAACTCTGCCAGATTCATGAGGGATACACAACCAGAGAAGCAATACAGCAATTTTCATAGTAATAGCTTATAACTTTATATCATCCAGGATTCACACATTGTACAGATAGACATGATAATGGTGTTATAGTATAACTATAATATACTGTAACTATAGTAGCACCTGGCCCTCCTTTGGGCTTTCTTCAACACCCATAGTGTCAGCCTGTTTGGTTTTCCTTTCTTGTAGTAAATGAAGAAAGAGATAGAATATATCAATATTTACAAGATATGTAAGGTAAGATTCTATTAATTCAATTACCCTATGGATAAAGCTGTACTCATCTGGTTGCTAACATTAAAGCATTTCCAATCTCCATGTTACTCATATTTCACTTACTTTCCTATTGACTTTTTATTTTAACATTGATTTTCAATTTTCCTGTTGACTATTTTTTCATATATTTATTCTCTTTCATTTTTCTAGAGCTGTTGGTGCTCAGTGTTGATTAATTTGATATTGATATAACCTATTGTATTACTATATTCTTTAAATGATTCATTTTTGTTAGCATACACATCTAAATTTTCACAGTGCTTTTTTTGCCAAGCAATTACCAACTGCCTTATAAAAGAAACAAACAATGAAGATTTATGATTAAAAAACACCCCAACTTAATCATGCTGGTTTGAGCTCTCGAGCCTTTCACAGTTGTGTGGTCATTACATATTGTCTTCTATTGTTTTCAAGAAGTAAGATGCTATTAAGTCAAATTTGGCTTCAAATTGAAATATCAGTGTGTTACAAAAACTGAGCTCAATAAATGTTCTTCCATTAATGACAGAAAATATAAAAATAGGTTTATTGTTATTATTCATTTGTTTTTAACAACAGAAACAGTGACATTGTTCTAAAGTTCAAATACTAAAAAATCAAATTGACTAGAAACTAAAGTGAAATGGAAAATAATGGTTTGTTTTTAGGATATCCAAGTTGAGGAAAAAATAAAAATAATATGCACAGAATAACCAGTAAAATCTGAACTAGTGTTAAACTAGTTTTAACCATTGTTAAAACTTGAGCCAGTGGAAGAAAAATCAAATTTAAAAAATTTTCATCCAAAAAGACAATTTTTTTTTGCAAACGCTTATGAAAAAATGTTGCTGTTTTTCAGGGTTTATTTAAATGTTTTCAGTTGCAGTGGTTAGTGAGTAGTAACAATAGTTAACATAGATCAGGATTTATTTTTTGACCATAGTCTTCAGTTGTTCTTCTCCTTTTATATCTGTCCACATATTCAGGACCATAATCAGGCTCTATGTAAATGCGTTCATGGTTAATACTATTTGATGACTTGTAATAATTATTTTTCTTTAACTTATCTATTCCAAAGCATTTTCTGCATGTGTGAGGACTGTGTCACTGAATCCACCACAAGTCATTTTAGAAGACTGACATCTCCATTTAAATAGTTAAATTGTTCTTGATGCCTTCTAATTTCATGCATTTTATAACAGTTATTCCATGTTTGAAAGATTTCCTGGATGCTGAAGATTTTTTCTCTCTCTCTCTCCCAGGCATTTTTTGTCTCTGTGTCTTTAGCTGCATTTTGTTTCTGAGATGTGACTGGAGATCGGGAGATGAGCTCCAACTGGAACCTGAGTTCCACTCTCCCAAGGTTCCAATGTTCAGGCTCTAACCTAAGCCAGTTTTTGATGATAGAAGCCAAATGCTCTTGAGTTTACCTTAGGGACTGTGCTGATCTTACTTAGCAAAATGAGGCAAATACTTGGGCATTATGGTGGACATTATGAAATGTACAGTAAACAAGACAAGAAATCCAGGAGCATTGATCCATTCAATGTATGCCATACAATTCACATTTTAGAATTAATATTTGAACATTATGCAGTGAGAGACTCAGGGCAGAAAAGTCCTGTTTCATCCAATGCACACTTATAAAATACTTATGGTTTTTATTCATTGGACTGATGCATATGCTTGATTCATTTGCTTCAGAATCTCTCTTCTCTGGTCCTTTCACATTTATGCACCTGTAACTTCCTTTAAATTCAGTTAGACTCAGTTGAACAAATTCAAAGGTGATGTTCTGGAGGGGCTTTAAATGACAGGTTAGAATGTGTCTGAGACTTTGAGAGTCATATCTTCAAATAATTTAAAAAATGATAGCTCCACAATCTAACTATGTCAATTTACGTCAGTTAAGAGTCAGTCTCTAAGGCCTGTTCTACATTAGACCAGGCAGGTTGGCTTAAAGTATACCATCCAGCTATGCAAAATGCATAGCTGGAATTAGCATACCTTAAACCAAGCCTCCATGGAGTCTACACTGTGGGAGGCCGAAGGGAGCAAACACTTTCATTAGCTTCTCTTACTCCTCACAGAATGAAGAGTACAAGATGCCAGCAGGGCTGCCCTCTAATTCATAATACCAGGAACTGTGGGATGCATATCCACATTGTTTTGCTATATCTGTCAACAGGGGAGCTAACAACCTAGCCATATGGCTACAAAGGGTGGCAGTGTAAACATGATTTGTTGACTTTCTTTTTAGTGACTTATGTATTTGTGAAAGATACGGGTGTAAGGAAATACAAATTAGGAACACACAATTTAAAAATAAATGAATGTAGACACTGTGACAGCTCGTCTTAAGGTAAGCTGATGTGTAGACAGTGCCGAATTACAAAATAGAAATGCTGAGGGAGATTAGAGAGGCTACCAAAATAGAGAACTCTATAATAATGGGGGATTTTAATTACCCCCATATTGACTGGATACATGTCACCTCAGGAAGAGAAGCGGAGATAAAATTTCTCAATGGCTTAAATGACTGCTTCTTGGAGCAGCTAGTGCAGGAACCCACAAGGGGAGAGGCAATTCTCGATTTAGTCCTGAGTGGAGTGCAGGATCAGGTCCAGGATATAACCGTTACAGGACCGCTTGGGAATAGTGACCATAATATAATAACATTCAACATTCCTGTGGTGGGAAGAACACCTCAGCAGTCCAGCACCCTGGCATTTAATTTCAAAAAGGGGAATTACACAAAAATGAGGAGGTTTGTTAAACAGAAATTAAAAGGCACAGTGACTAGAGCCAAATCCCTGAAAGCTGCATGGAAACTTTTTAAAGACACCATAATAGAGGCCCAACTTAAATGTATACCCCCAAATTAAAAAATCTAGCAAGAGACCTAAAAAAGAGTCACCGTGGCTTAACCACCATGTAAAAGAAGCAGTGAGGGACAAAAAGGTATCTTTTAAGAAGTGGAAGTCCAATCCTAGTGAGATAAATAGAAAGGAACATAAACACTGTCAAATCAAGTGTAAACATGTAATAAGAAAAGCAAAAAAAGATTTTGAGGAACAGCTAGCCAAAAACTCAAAAAGAAATAACAAAATGTTTTTTAAGTACATTAGAAGCAGGAAGCCTGCTAAAAAGCCTGTGGGTCCCCTAGATGATCGAGCTATAAAAGGAGCAATCAAGGATGATAAAGCCATTGCGGAGAAACTAAATGATTTCTTTGCTTCAGTCTTCAAGGCTGAGGATGTTGGGGAGATTTCTGAATCTGCACCGTCCTTTGTGGGTGATGAATCTGAGGAACTGTCCCGGATTGAAGTGTCATTAGAGGAGGTTTTGGAACAAATAGAAAAACTTAATGTTAACAGATCTCCGGGACCGGATGGCATTCATCCAAGGGTTCTAAAAGAACTTAAATGGGAAATTGCTGAGCTATTATCTGTGGTTTGTAACCTATCCTTTAAATCGGCTTCCGTACCTAATGACTGGAAGGTAGCCAACGTGACACCAATATTTAAAAAGGGCTCTAGAGGCGATCCTGGCAATTATAGACCGGTAAGTCTAACTTCAGTACCGGGCAAATTAGTCGAAACAATAGTAAAGAATAAAATTGTGAATCATGTAGAAGAACATAATTTGTTGGACAAAAGTCAACATGGTTTCTGTAAAGGGAAATCCTGTCTTACTAATCTATTAGAGTTCTTTGAAGGGGTTAACAAACATGCGGACAAGGGGGATCCAGTAGATATAGTATACTTGGATTTTCAGAAAGCCTTTGACAAGGTCCCTCACCAAAGGCTCTTGTGTAAATTACATGGCCATGGGATAAGAGGGATGGTCCTTTCTTGGATTGAGAACTGGCTAAAAGACAGGAAACAAAGGGTAGGAATAAATGGTAAATTTTCAGATTGGAGAGGGGTAACTAGTGGTGTACCCCAAGGGTCAGTCCTGGGACCAATCCTTTTCAACTTATTCATAAATGATCTGGAGAAAGGGGTAAGCAGTGAGGTAGTAAAGTTTGCAGATGATACCAAACTGTTTAGGATAGTCAAGACAGAAGCAGACTGTGAGGGACTCCAAGAAGATCTCACCAAACTGAGTGATTGGGCAACAAAATGGCAAATGAAATTTAATGTGGATAAGTGTAAAGTAATGCACATCGGGAAAAATAACCCCAACTATACGTACAGTATGATGGGGGCTAATTTGGCTACGACAAATCAGGAAAGAGATCTTGGAGTTATCGTGGACAGTTCTCTGAAAACTTCCACACAGTGTGCAGCGGCGGTCAAAAAGGCAAATAGGATGCTAGGAATTATTAGGAAAGGGATAGAAAATAAGACCCAGAACATCTTACTGCCCCTGTATAAAACTATGGTACGCCCACATCTTGAATACTGTGTACAGATGTGGTCTCCTCACCTCAAAAAAGATATTTTGGCCTTGGAAAGGGTTCAGAAAAGGGCAACTAAAATGATTAGGGGTTTGGAATGGGTCCCATATGAGGAGAGGCTAAAGAGACTGGGACTTTTCAGTTTAGAAAAGAGGAGGCTGAGGGGGGATATGATAGAGGTCTATAAAATCATGAGTGGTGTGGAGACGGCTGATAAAGAAAAGTTATTTATTAGTTCCCATAATAGAAGAACTAGAGGACACCAAATGAAATTAATGGGTAGCAGGTTTAAAACTAATAAAAGGAAGTTCTTCTTCACACAGCGTGTTGTCAACCTGTGGAACTCCTTGCCAGAGGAGGCGGTGAAGGCTAGGACTATAATAGAGTTTAAAGAGAAGCTGGATAAATTCATGGAGGTTAGGTCCATAAAAGGCTATTAGCCAGGGGATAAAATGGTGTCCTTGGCCTCTGTTTGTCAGAGGCTGGAGAGGGATGGCAGGAGACAAATCGCTTGATCATTGTCTTCGGTCAACCCTCTTTGGGGTACCTGGTGCTGGCCACTGTCGGTAGACAGGATACTGGGCTAGATGGACCTTTGGTCTGACCCAGTACGGCCGTTCTTATGTTCTTATGTACAAAATAAACTATTACAAAAATAGCATCGAAATAAACTACTCAATTTCTGCAGTGCAAATTGCATAGCTTATTCTGAGATAAGGGTGTTCTGTTAACACATCTAAGGTTGGTATCTGCTATACACCACCAGATCAGGTAGATGAGGCTTTCTTCAGACAACTAAGTGAAGCTTCTATATCACAGGCCCTGGTTCTCATAGGGGACTTTAATCACCTTGACATTTGTTGGGAGACCAACACAGACAATCCAGGAAGTTTTTGGAGAATGTTGGGGATAACTTCTTGGTACAAGTGCTGAAGGAACTGCCCAGAGGCCATGTGCAGCTTGACTTGCAGTTTCCTCTCACAAACAGGGAGGAATGAGTAGGAGAAGTAGATGTGGGTGCATCCTGGGAAGCAGTGATCATGAAATGGTAGATTTCAGGATCCTGACAAAAGGAGAATAGCAAAATACACACACTGGACTTCAGAAAAAGCAGACTTTGACTCTTTCAGAGAACTGATGGGTATGATTCCCTGGGATGCTTACATGACGGGGAAAGGAGTCCAGGAGATCTGGCAGTGTTTTAAAGAAGCCTTACTGAAGACACAGAAAGAAACCATCCCGATGTGCAGTAAGAAAAGCAAATATGGTAGGCGACCTGATTGGCATACTGGGGAAATCCTTGGTGAGCTTAAACACAAAAAGAAAGCTTACAAGAAGTGGAAACTTGGAACAGATGACTAGGGAGGAGTATAAATTGAATTCAGGGGAGTAATGAGGAAGGCGAACGCGCAATTGGAATTGCAGCTAGCAAGGTATGTGAAGAGTAACAAGTAAGGTTTCTACAGGCATGTTAGCAATAAGAAGGGGATCAGAAAGGGTACTGGATTACGGAGGTAACCTAGTGACAGATGATGTGGGAAAAGCTGAAGTACTCAATGCTTTCTTTGCCTCTCTCTTCACGGACAAGGTCAGCTCCCAGACTACTGCACTAGGAAATGCAGTATGGGAAGGAGGTGAGTAGCCCTCAGTGGAGAAAGAACAGGTTAAGAACTATTTAGAAAATCTAGACATACACAAATCGATGGGTCTGGATTTAATGCATCCAAGGGTACTGAGGGAGTTGGCAAATGTCATTGCAGAGCTTTTGGCCATTATCTTTGAAAACTCATGGAGATCGGGAGAGAAAAACACAAATGTAGTGCTCATCTTTAAAAAAGAGAAAAAGGACAATCCAGGGAACTACAGACCACTCAGCCTTACCTCGCTCCCCAGAAAAATCATGGATCCTCAAGGAATCCATTTTGAAGCACTTGGAAGAGGGGAAAGCGATCAGGAATAGTCAACATGGAATCACAAAGGGCAAGTCATGCCTGGCCAATCTGATTAGCTTCTATGATGAGGTAACTGGCTCTGTGGATATGGGAAAGTCAGTGGACGTGATACACCTTGTCTTTAGGAAAACATTTGATAGTTTCCCACAGTATTCTTGCCAGCAAGTTAAGGGAGTATGGATTGGATAAATGGACTGTAAGATGTATAGAAAGCTAGCTAGATTGTCGGGCCCAACAAGTAGTGATCAACGGCTCGATGTCAGGTTGGCGGTTGGTTTCTAGTGGAGTGCCCCAAGGATCGGTTCTAGGGCTGAATTTGTTCCACATCTTTATTAACGACCTAGAGGAGGGGATGGATTGCACCCTCAGCAAGTTTGTGGATGACACTAAGCTAGGGAGAGAGGTAGATACGTTGGAGGGCACGGATAGGGTCCAGAGTGACCTAGACAGATTAGAGGATTGGGCCAAAAGAAATCAGATGGGGTAAAACAAGGACAAGTGTAGATTCCCAAGCATTGTTATAGGCTGGGAACTGAATGGCTAAGTAGTAGTTTGGCAGAAAAGGATCTGGGGATTACAGTGGATGAGAAGCTGGATATGAGTCAACAGTGTGCCCTTGTAACCAAGAAGGAAATGGCATATTAGGGTGCATTAGTAGGAGCAATTCCATTGGATCTAGAGAAGTGATTATTCCCCTTCATTCGGCACTCCACATCTGGAGTATTGCGTCCAATTCTGGGGCCCCACAATAAAGAAAGGCTATGGATGCATTGGAGAGGGTCCAGCAGAAGACAACCAAAATGATTAGGGGGCTTGAGCACATGACCTACGAGGAGAGGCTGAGGGATTTGTGCTTATTTAGTCTGCAGAGAGAAGAGTGAGGGGGGATTTGACTGCAGCCTTCAACTTCCAGAAGGGAGGTTCCAAAGAGGATGGAGAAAGGCTGTCCTCAGTGGTGATAGATGGCAGAACAAGGAACAATAGTCTAAAGTTACGTGTGGGAGGTCTCGGTTGGATATTAGAAAAAACTATTTCACGAGGAGGGTGGTCAAGTACTGGAATGGGTTACCTAGGGAGGTGATGGAATCTCCATCCTTACAGCTTTTTAAGTCTCAGCTTGACAAAGCCCTGGCTGGGTTGATTTAGTTGGGATTGGTCCTGCTTTGGGCAGGAGGGCTGGACTCAATGACCTCCTCAGGTCTCTTCCAGACCTATGATTCTATGATTCTAAGATTCAGCTCTGTTTGTTCCTCTCCCACCTTGCCTTGCCAAAAAATGGCTACTTGATAAGTGAGAGTTCATCAGCTTTGATGACACCTGGCTAGAGTTGTCAACTTGTCCTTTGTCTTTCAGGAACCAGGTTTACTCATTCCCCAGTCTTGTCTGGTAAACACACTCCCCCTCATGATTTCAGTTTATGTTCATAACTTTACATATCATATTGGTACATACATTCATGATTCATATTACTGACCATCAAGCTATTTGTTTTCAAATTATATCTTTTCAGGCATATTTTCTACAAAAATTATTATCATGACATGTAGGGTGTGAATACAGGTACATTCCATGACAGAGACACATAACACTATGTCTATAAACCAACATACCATCATGTAGTTCCTGCATCTGGGCTAACCAAGAAAGAATTATATCTGAGTAAAGCAGCCAGGAATCCAGAGAGTCCAGAGAGTCTCTGCGAACTCTCAGTGTAAAAAGCACATGTTCACCCATAGATTATGGCTGAAATGTGGATGCAGAAAAACAATCTCCAGAGCCAGAGGGAATTAAAAAAAAATCTATACAAGCGTTGAAAGTAGCTCTTACATATTGTACATCAGTGCTAAGAGATCTGTTAGACAAAACAAATTGCATGCTACCAGGAGACTGGCTTTTTGCTTGGAAAAAATAAAGGACATTTCAGTGTCTTCCTGCATTTTAGTGAGTATGTGCGAGAAAGAAAGTGGAGATGATTCATCCTAGCAAACAATGCCCATTCCCAGAATAAATGCATGAACCCTAAAATACCATGGCAAACAAACAAAGCAGGTGAAAAGGGAATAAGAGCAAAACCAAATTGGGGGGAATCAGTGAAGTAAACAACATGAAAAAAATGGATACATCCTCATGCAATTTTAGTTAGATACAAATGGAGAAGGGTAGGAGCAGTAACGGAAAGCTTAATAATGTCACAAACACATAAATTATCTCTTACACTATTTCTCCCATCAATACCAAATTTAATCTTCAACCCTCACAGGCCACAGTGATGCCCATCACTGCTGTGAGTCACCTCCCATCCTTGTACCAGATCCTGAGCTGCTGTGAATCATTATGGCTCCACTGGCTTCTATGGAGCTGTATCAATGTGCAACAACCCAGGTTCTAACTAACTTTTATGTTCTCCACAGGATAGGATACCTATCAATTAACATAAAGCTGTTTAATATAGATTATGTTAAATATTCACTGAAAAACTTAAATAATATTGAAGGCAAATATGTAGCCACAACCACATGCATTCTGTTTAAACCTATTTAATTGTTTTCTGCCCCTCTATGGAGGAGGTCCTTCTCATTGCTTTCTTGGGTTTACACTGCCATGGTGCATTACCAGATCTATTTTTTACCCAACAACATTTATTCAGTTCTTAGGGTGGCCACAAGGATCATTTGTGTCTCAGTGGCGTTGGTGTAGGTGGGTGGGAAATAGTCATTTGTCCCATTTAAAATATCCAAAGTACTCTAGGACTCGTAACACATTCACACAATGTTTGCAGATACTAGCTTTTATACTTGAGTTAACGGCCCTGCTTATATGTTAAAAATAATAAAAACAATAAATAAATCATATGTAGCTATGGAAGAACAAAATTTACCCAGTCAAAATCTTGGCTCATTTGCCCACTTTGTTTCTAAAGTTTTCTTACTTTTAACTGGAGTTTTCTTGAATATATAGGCCAGATTCTGATCTGGTGTAAATCAGCATAGTTCCACTGAAATCACAAACTAGTCCATTATTTCTCCAGATCATCGTGTGGCACCTACTGTCTTGAAGTCACCTAAAAATAGTGAATAAAATGCTTAATCAAGGTTATATGGGGGATCTTAACTTCCTTAGTCCCTTTACAACACTTCTAAAATACAGCTCAGAGCTCTGAGAAGCTAAGGCAGGTTGGTGAATGATTGTGGGTTCAGCAGAGGCAATATACTAACAGAATTGTATTTACACAATTAACTTTTTGTTCTCCTTTGAGAATTGCCTCATGAAGCTCCCCTCATTCTATAAACTGGCTGGCAGTGACAACTTGTGAGAGCAGAGTTGAGGAATGTTTCATTCAAATGCATTTTTGGAAACTGATATTTCAGAATAAACCTTTGATTTAGTTCCTGATACTGGTGAGTAAAACTAACTGGAAATGTTAATTAGCTCCACACAGCCACGTAACATCCCAATGTTTGAACATGAATCCAACAGTATTTGCTGATCTTCAGTGAGATGATCTTTCCTTCCTGTAAGTTCTATCTTTCCTGTGAGATTTCCAGATGCAAAAGGTAGCTAAAAATGTTAACTAATTTCCTAACATTACCTCTCCATATAAGCTGTAGTTTCGATGAGGATGTTGTACAGATTGGAAGAGGGTAGTTCATGTGATCATAATAAAAAGCTAAATTCCCTTGAAGCTGCACAGCCGCATGGCCGGGCCAGGGCCAGATTAACTTTTAGTGTGTCCGGCACCAAACATATTTGCTCTCTTTCTGGGGAATTATTGTAAAAAAGCAGGAGCATGGAGCAGGGGGAGAAGGCTAGTTGGAGCAAGGAAAGGGCTAGGGGTAAGAGCAAAGTAGGGTGGGGGCCAGAGTCAGTCTATGGAGTCAGGAAGAGCCTGGGGGTAAGCACAGCAGGGCTGGGGAGAAGGCAAATGGAATTCCCCCAACCATCCAGTGCTACCTGCCTTTCTCACTAGTTTTAGCCAGTTCTTTGTCTCCCTCCCTGAGCTGTCTTTCCTCTGTGATGGTTCCCCGTCCCACGTTGCATAAAACTCTCTTATGTATACAAATATGAATACCTTGAAGATGCTTTGGAGAAAATACCTCATGTAACCTAACAATTGACCAATCATTCATGTATGGAAATATGGGGTATGGAATGGTTTATGGTTTTAAATGTGCAAATGAAAGCCATCAAGGGTGTTTCTAGTGCTTGGACACCTTCATGATAAGGGATGCGTCTACACTGCACCACTATTTTGAGATAACTAGAGTTATTTTGAAATAACAATGCAAGCATCTACACAGCCATTCCATTATTTCAAAATAATTTCAAAATAATGGACAGCTTATTCCAAAATCTGTAAACTTCATTCTATGAGGAATAACGCCTATTCCAAAATAGCTCTTTCGAAATAAGGCGTGTGTGAACACACCACTGCTGCTATTTTGAATAGCCCCTCGCTAGGGCCATTTTCTAAGTTATTCCTCCCCAGTGCCACCTGGGGCTCTAAATCGAGATAGTACATCTACATTAGGGAAGCATGCCTCGGACTAATTTTGAGGCTTCCCTGCAGTGTAGACGTGCTATTTAGAAATAAGCTATTTTGGAATAGTTTATTTTGAAATAGCCGTGCAGTGTAGACGTACCCTAGGTGATCAGCTTAACAACTTGAGAAAAGCCTCGTTTGTCCTTTAAGTCTAAGCAGTTTGGTATTAGGAAGATATGTGACCACATCAGCAGGTAGGGGGATACCAGTCTGGCCAAGTAATTTTCCATGGAAGGTAGGATAGAGAACATGTTCCTATCCAAAATGGAATCTATAAAAACAATGGGAAGCTAGCTAACCCTTAGTCTTTAGCTGGCCTGGGGAAAGGCCTGACACACTAAGATACAAGGGAACTCAGAGATTCAAATGAGAGAAAATTATTTTCTCTGACTTGAAGGTTTGCCTGAAGTAAGAATAGTTCTATGGTAGGTTTGCAATAGGCTTCAGTGTATTAGTGCTACTTATGTGTTTTATTTTAATTTTGTAACTTGCTTTGATCTGCCCTTTTTCAGTTGCAACCATTTTAATCCTACTGCTTATATTTAATAAATATACTTTTATTTACCATCAAACCCAGTGTAAATAATTGTTATCTGGGGCGGCAATAGTGTGCACATCCGCCTTTTATGATTAAAGGGGGGGTTATCTGAATGTGCTTTCAACTTGTGAAACTCTCACACAATGAAAGATAGATTTATTTGGGGTTTTGATCCCATTTGGGGGTTGGTTTCCTAGATGCTGTGCCCTTGAACTACAACTGGAATAGTCTATAAATTGCAAGATGTGACATTGCTGCTTTGCCTCATTCCAGCTCCAATTCTCTGGACTGTGGATTTGCAACTAAAACAAGTATTTTAAAATATGAACTGAAGACCTTCCCAATCTTTTGGAAGTCATTAGTGAGACTTCTTCAAGCCAGCAGTCTTTTCCATCATTGCTATCATCCTGATCTATAACACTGAAAATCAATTTCTGCATATGATGCTTTAAACATTGAGTAACTCTCGTTTATAGTAATAAAATATTTAGTCATTTTACTAAGGATTTGCTGATAGCATTATATGTGAGTAAAGATCTGAGACGTATAGTGTGTCTACCTGTAGCTCGAAATAAGCTATGCAATTTCAGCTATGCAAATTAAGTAGCTTTTTTCAAGTCAATTTCAAAATAGCTTATTTTGTAATTTGGCACCGTCTGCACAGCGCCAAATTTTAAAATAACCAGCTATTCCAAAATATCCCTTACTCCTCATGGAATGAGATTTACAGGGACATTGGAATAGTGAGCCCATTGTATATTGAAATACCGGGCACACTGTTAAGATGCAAAATAGCTATTTTGGAATACTGGAGGTATATTGGCCTGGGGTCAAAGTCTGATCCCTTGGGACTACTAGAAGTTTATATATGGTTCATTGGGTTTCCAGTAACCTCTTACAATATTAGACCTTTTTGTCTGGATAAGGGCTGGAATAGTTAAAGGATATTGTGTTTGGCTTTTGGTAACCAATGTGTGCTCCAGAAGTGCTTTTTACTGGTTTGTTGACTCTAATTATAAAATAAATAACCAGTTTTTAGGAATTTGCCATCCTGTGTCTTGCAATCTGCCCCGAGTGTGGTATTTCAAGTATGATTTATCCTAGAGAGGGTGTCTCATTTTTTTTCTGCTCAGTCTACTAAATTTTGATCAAACCATGACTATATGGTGTGTTTTCCTTATCAGATAAGGAAGATGTGCACAGTTGGAGAAGCTGCCCTTTTCACTGGAGGAAAGAAAACCAACAGACCCTCAGCTAAACAAAGGAATTTCAGATTGCCCCTTAACAATGTAAAGAAAGCCAACTCTTACAGCTTCATACTGCAGATATGATGGTAACATGAATTCCAAAATATATTTGTCAATTTCATTTTAAATGTGTCTTCCACATTTCTTTTAACTTTCATATATTATAAGTTTTTTTTAAATAAATGGCTCTTAAAATGTCATACAGAAAAGCGTGTCCTTTGCTTATTTTATTCATTTTCCCCCTAGGCATTTGAAAAAAAAGTCTTTCCTTAAATAAAAGCAGCTTTTTTAATAAAAACAAGAAGAAAAATGTGTTGCTTTAGTAATAATATACTGCACAATGAAGTATGTTCTTTTTTTTCTACCTTTATAGATGATGAACAAAAGGAAATTTTAATGTTTCACCAGTTTGTGATTTACTCATTTTAAATGACTCTTTCAGACAAGAAAATGATTGGGAGTTAGTCAAACTGATTACATAGAAAAGAAATAGGGCAGAAACCCCTTTTATTATGATGCACATAACAAAAACAGAAAATTATGTCCTCCAAATATTTGTATTTATCTGTTTGCTGTGTTCCATGTCTACATTAAGCTAGCTTCTGATAAAGTGGCTGAGAAGCTGTAAAGAAGTGATGGCACTTATATTCAATAGGTACCGTAATAGTAATACAAAGTTGCATGCAATTTGCTATTTCTAAATCTGCAGGCAGAAAATTACAGAAATCATGAAAAACACACATTTTAGGTAGTTATATATATACTTCAGATTTGAAGGGACTGAATTATAGAAAGGATTTGGTTCTCAAACTGGTGAAAATTTGCCTTTGTGATACTGCAGCTTTTCTTCGGGATATTAATAGAATTCAGTTTTTGCTTCCTGCAAAGCTTAAATATGCTTACTGGACAGTGTTTGATTTGTTTGTCTATTTTTTATTTAGTGAAGCTAAAATATGTTTGCATTTTGTGTAATAGAAAGTTGGAAATTAAATTATAAATCAACTAGAAGATTTACCTGGCATTACTTGGGTCCTTAACTCAATTCATTTTTGTTTTTTTGGAAAATGAAATGAAAATGTACAGTCAGAGCTTTCATTGCTCTGGGATGAGGCTGGGCATAAGGAGTTCAGTATGCAGACTGCCCGGGAGAGAGAGAAGAACCCCAGGCCTCTCTCATTGCAGCACCTTGGGGCCAGGTGAGAAGTGTCTCGACATGGCCGCTGCAGCTCCAGAGGGCACAGCTGGGGGAGGGATGCATTTCCCCTGGCTGGGGCACACTCAGATTCATCTGCTTCTTGTGCCCTCCAGCCAGAATAAGGAATGCAGTAAACTGCACACTTTCCGCTTGCTCCCTGACAAAGGGGAAAAGCCAGCAATGTTCCCATCCAAATCGGGGGAGGGAGGAAAGTAAGGAAACGTCAGCATCCCCAAAAGGGCATCTGCAGGGTGGGAGTCTCAGAGTTGGGGCAGTCCCAGAGGGGGCCTCACCTGCAGGCAGCCCCTTTCATTTGCCTGGTGATTCTGTCTCTTTTTCTGTATGGTTTTATGAGAAGCCATCCCTTTCTAGGCACATCCTGTTGCTTAGCATAGCCAAACCCTTACCTTGCTTTAAGATATGATAAGAGGAAGCAATATACTGAATTTGGTGGTCCTACCTCTTACCATTTAGGAGGAATTCTTGAACAGACAGACAAACTGTTTCAAATATATAGTAGATGATCTTTTTCTGCAGCTCAATCTGCACACTGAAAAAATAGAAAAATGAGGTCCTTTGCACAAGAATAGGAAAACTACACTGGAGGGACGGGACGACACTGGGGATTGGCTATAGGACACTATCCTTCATCTTAAAAATTTTCTCTTTTTTTCTGCCATTCACTGATTTGCAAGTTGTTACTATCTCCGTAACAGCGTGTGTCACAGTTCTTGGTTAACAGCCACTCTAACTGCTTTGGGGCCTCCTCAAAGGCCCTGAGTCTCAGGCTCCTAGTGGGTCTGTATTTAAGTTTGCAGTGTTGTAGCTGTGCTGGTCATATTGGTGAGGCAAAATGAGGGAGGTAACATCTTTTATTTGACAAACTTCTATTAGTGAGAGCTTTCTAGTTATACAAAACCTTTCTTCAGGTGAAATCAAGTCTCTTTTACCAACAGAAATCGTTCCAATAAAATATTTTACCTCACCAACCTTGTACATAAGTTTGTCACTTAGGGTATGTCTACACTACAGCATTATTTCAAAATATCTTATTTCAAAATAGTGAATTCGAAATAAGTTATTTTGAATAACACGTCTACACACAAAATGCATTTCGAAATAGCGCGTCCACGCTGAATGGACGCTGAATTACATTTAAGGCCGGCCGGAACCAGTCCGGAAGGGCATCAGGTCAGGAGTTACTTTGTATGGCTGCTGCCTGAGGCTATCTGAGGCTTGTGCTTAAAGGGACCCACCATGGACAGATGTCAAAAAACCAACCAGGACATTTTTCAAGGAAAACATTTCATTTTCATCAAGTTTTCATATGTTATTGAAATTTTGGAACTATTTTGAAATTTTTGTAATATTTTCATTTAATTTGCAGGGGAAATTCCAACTTTATCACTTTTTAAAAAATTACTTGAAAAGAGTAAAAATGGTTTAGTTTTGTTTTTTAAAAAATGATAGACTTTTTTCCTACATTGGCGTACTTTTTAAATTTCCTCCCTCATAAATTTCCATTGGAGAGAAGAGGTATGTATGTATGTGTACATGCACATGTGTGTGCAAGATAAGAAACAGATTTTTTTTTTTAATTTTTGATTAAAGTGAAAATTATCTTGAACATTATTGAAATAAAGAGATGGAACATTTGTTTCCCAATAAATATTTCATAAACAGGCATGTTCTTTTATTTAGGGAGCTTTACTAATATCATTCCACTGCTAGGTGATGGGTGAGAGAAGGAAAAAATCCAGAATTTAGTGCAGGAGTCATTGCCTTATGATTTGTATATTACAACAACTTAGGATTGCGTAATCATGTGGGTTTTACAAGGTGACTGTACGCAAAATAGACACATGCCGAGATTGGATTATAATGGAGGTAATTTATTCACGGTATTACTCTTGATTCAGCCAGCAGTAATTCTTCATTATCACTTTGCATGTGAACAAATAGATTATTTCCATTCTGCTCCCAGATTGCTAAAGTATTAATATATACCTATCCCCAAATAGCCAGGTCCTTTAGTTTTATTTAGGATCTTTCTCTTTCATATCACTATTGCCTTACCCTACAGTAACTTGGTACCGTTTTTTTTCTCCTCTCATGTTGCTTCTCCTTTCCTTGAACCATTAAAAATATCTCTCTCCTCTCACACCAGTTAATAAATTGTAATTGTATTATATAGTACTCTATCGGTGCATCTACACTGCACCATACATCGAAATAAGAAAAAAAAAAAAAAAAAAAAAAAAAAAAGGCCCCCACCGCATTTCGTCGAGCAAAAAAAAAAGGCCCACTGCCGCATTTTGTCGAGCACCAACTGGGAAACACTGATCTAGGAGATTGAAAGGAGGCATTTTAGTTAGTGAACAGTTAGTTGTACAGCACTTTGAATATATATTAAGTACTATAGAAATGTGAAGTGCACTTTGCTGTCCCTCTTCCTGAATTTTAACATGCATCATTGATTGGTTTCCTCTTTTTCCTTCTAAGACCATTAATTTACTTCTTACATTTTGGACATATTAAGTGATACAAAGAAAAGATCAAGAATATAGAAAGACCGTCATTCATATTTCACTGAAGACCTATATGAAAAGAAGACAATGTGACTAAGTCACCGTTACATTATTCCATTTTGATACCAGTATAACGCTATGAGGCAACAGTAGTGAATCAGTCCAAGTGCGTAATAAAGAGTAAACAGAAAAATGCAGGTTTTTGTATGATGGTAGACTTGGATTCAGAAACAGAGAAGGACAAGTTTCTTTATTGGTCCATAAGAGTTTAATATGTTTTAAATGATTGGTGTGAATCCTCAGCTGGTATAAAATGGTGTCGTTTCATTGAAGTCAAGAGCTAGGTCAGTTTACCCTAGCTGAGATAATGGTTTTTGGGGTGCTTAACTGGAAAAAGCTTAATGTGATCTGGCTTTCAGAAATTACTGAACGCTTGAGCACATTTTATTGTAAAAAATAGAATGTAAATTTACAAAATAGACACATGCCCAGATTGGATTATATTATATATATTATTTATATTATATATTAGTAAATAGGTAAATACATCATAATAATGATTATTAATAAAAATATAGCATTAAGCCTACATTACTGGATACATATACTACTGTTGAACTCCAAACACCTGTACTTATCTGATTTATTTTAAATAATGTTTCTGTAGCTTCTTTGAGTGTTCTCTTTCAGCACTATGTTCTTTTTAACATAATGGTATTCTTTCTAAAATCATTCAGCGCCTGACTTTCCATTTGCTAAAGTCTTGTTTATAATTTTATATCCTATAACTCAACGAATTCATTTGTCAGTCTCATTATTTTTGCCATAGATTTCCAGCCTAGCTGCTCTTTCTTTCCACTTTCACAAAGGAGCCTTTTGGGTGTCTTAATCATTCTGTTTACTTTCTGCTGTAGAGTATCTCTATCATGTTCAGAATAAGAGAATGGGAACTAAATGCAATATAACAAAGTTGGCCTCAGTAATCTTATATAAAATGCAAGATCAAGTTAAATTTATGCTATGTGTAAGCAAGCACTGGGTATTTTTTAATGCTTTTGAATATTGTGTGGGAAATATTATAGTTCTCATAGCCAAAAATGTATTCATATTCTTCCCCAGATTTATGATACTCTATGTAGTTTATCACCTCTGAGAAAAACACTTATTCCCTTGACATGTTTTTAGTCCCTATTTGTGAAAACACTGAATACCACTGAAAACTCCTACTTAGTCTTATAAGCTGCCTATGACTAGCTCTGAATTTTATTTCTCCTTTCATTGCTTTGACTAAACCTCCTTCCCCATGATCTGACTGCACATTTCTTATTTCAGGTCACTGAGGTAGAAAGTAAACAAAGTATTGTGAGATCCTGATACCAGTCTGGGAGTCTCTGTCTAATATTTCATTAGTCAGACCTGAGTGTACTCTCTTCTTTCTTCCCTTGAGCACACAGTAATTTCACTTTCCTTTTTTTTTTCCATTTTCCACACTGCTCTTCCATCCAACTGGCTTCTACCCAACACAAGTATGTACTGTACTTTTCATGCAGTAAAACACTGTTGGCATGAAGTAGGTGTGACGGACCAGGTCGGGTCTGGGCACCTCTAAGAGCATCCGCTCAAGGCAAATTGCTCAAAACAAGGGCTCTTTACAGCCCCAGACTGGTCACAAACCGGTCACACTGAACAAAACCCATCAGACATCCCAGCTTTCCCTGTGCCACAATCATCCCCAGGCCTACCGCACAGGTGAGGGGTTATAGAACCCAATCTCACCTACCCCGAATGGGTCTCTCTGGTCCCAAAGAACCAGCCACAAATCCCCAGTCAATTTACACTTTAGATCTTACCCACAGAATCATGCTGAGCCAATCCCTTAGGCTACGTCTAGACTGCACACCTTTTTCGACAGAGGCTTTGTCGACAGTATCTGTCAACAAAGCCTCTGTCGAAAAAGAGTGTCTAGATTACATTATGTGGATCGAAAAATCGATCCTGTTTTTCGAAAAAGAGCTTCCAGACTGCCAGACTCTCTGTTGACAAAAGAAGCCACCTGGAAGTGCTTCTGACAGGGCATGAGCAGGTGGAGCTGGGGGGACTGAGAGGAAGGAGAGAAGGGGGGCTGGAGGAGCAGCAGGAGCAGGTGCCTGGTGTTCAGGAGGAGCAGTGCCCGTGACAGGGGCAGGCAAGGTGATGAGATGTCTCATTGTGGCACAGATGGTAGTGCGTTGCTGGACCAGCTTGTCTAGCAGTCTCGTGCACCACTCGGCCTCTGCCTTCGTCCTCTACTGGAGGGTCCTGCTGAGGTCCTGCAGGGCCACAACGTGCTTCCTCAGCAGGTCCATGTACACACGCCAGTGCCTGCGGGTGTCACAGGTCTGGGATGGTGGTGTTGTGGGTGTGGTCTCCCCTGTTGGGTAGAGGGTCCTGCTGTGGATGAAAAGAGGAAGAGACAATCACTGTCTGTTTGCACTCCTGCTGTCCCCGAGGGCATGCCATGGCTGTCAGGGGCTCTCCTTTGGACAGGAGACTCAGGGGTGTTACACGTGACACCGCATGTGAGTTGGGCATCAGCCTGAAAGCCTCACAGGGGCTCTACAGTGGCAATGGAGCTAGCTGGCCCCCCACACTGCCAACCCACCCGTGTGTGGTGACCCCTCAAAGCACTCACCTGATGTTCCCTCCCTGATGTCCATGGACACCTGGGAGTCCTCTGGGGTCTGGATCCCTGCTGCCTCCTCCTCCACTTCCTCCTGGTGCAGCTCTCCTGCTTCTCCTGCCTGGTCTTCCTCCCTCAGAAGGGTTCGGTCCATGATGTGGTGGGGTAACCCGGACTCCACCACATGCAGTGGAGTCTAGGCTACCCCACGGCTCAGGATCTGCTCCAGCTCCTCATAGTAAGAGCAGGTTTTGGGGGCTTCCCCGGAGCAGGAGCTCTGGTCCCGGGTCCTGGCATATCTCTGCCGCAGCTCCTTTACCTCGGCCCTGACTTGTGCCATGGTGCGGGGGTGATACCCTTTGGTGGCCAGTCTCTGGGCCAGGCGCTCATAAATGTCTGCATTCCTGTGGCATGTTTGCAGGGCTTCTTCCTGGGACCAGAGCTCCAGGAGGTTTTTGATTTCTAGCCCTGATCAGGCTGGTGCCTGCCTTTAGGTGCCCCTGGGTGGGTCCTCGCCTCTGTCCCAAGAAGGGCTAGGGGGACCTTGAGGCTGGGACATGACTGCCATGGCTGGCATGGGTGCTCTGGCTAGCTGCCAGATAGCAAGGCCTGCCTGGGTGCGTCTGCCTTTAAGAGGCTGCGGCCAGGACCACAGAGGTGTTGTACCTGTAAAGGCCAGATTGTCCACCAGGGCTTCTTCCTGGAGGCCTTTTTTGTCGACAGAACTGTCTCCCTGCGTCCACACACATCTTTTGTCAATAGATCTTTGTCGACAAAGGCATTCTTCCTCATAAAATGAGGTTTACCACTGTTGACAAAACTGCCGCGTTCTGTCGACTTACTTTGGGGCAAACCCTCCCCTACTATGGGTGCAGCAATGATCTTTAAAATCCAATAATGTGATAGTAGGGATTACTGCCATGGACTATTCTCTTTTCATGATTCTTCTATGACAAACATATTGAGGTCTGATCAGAGGAAAATTGAAACCTTTTCTCCCTTTCCATTTCTAGAATTGGCTGTAGAAATGTTCTTCCGCCCTTTTGTCGGATAATTGCCACAAGGCTGAATTCTAGCTTTTTCTCTGCAATGATCATCTCCCTTTAGAAGTCTTGTTATTTGCTTAAGCCTAGATCACCAACTACCTGAGGGCGACATGCATCTCTGCACCTCCCCCAGCTCATTCACTCTCTGCTTTCATTGGCTGTCTCAGCTTCTGGCTATAGCATAACTTCCTTCCGGTGGGTAAACAGAAAAATTCTGTTTTGTCCAATGTCAGTCATTTGGCTGTCTCTGGGCTCAGTTCAGCCCCTAACTTGGCTGCTTTTAAAACCAGTGGAGCTTTCGAAAGTGAGATTGGGAGAAGATATGCAAATTCTGTGGGATTTTGCATATCCTCTTTTGACACTTTAGAATACAGTAGTCTAGATGAGCCCTAATAGTTCTCATGTACATAATAGTTGTTAAAGGAGAAGGGAGAAAAAAATGTTCTCTTTAACTTCTTAGCATCAGACAAGAAGCAATGGGCTTAAATTGCATTATTTGGGAGCATGAGGCTCTAATTTATGTCCCACCAGAGCTCTATGCTCTCTTTCTCTCACTCATAATTTTGGATTTCATCCTACTGCGCCATCTTCACCACTGCCGTTTCCAACATAACCTGTTAATATTAAAGGAAAAGTGCTGTGTCAATGTAACAAAACCCTTATAGCACTCCGCTCTATTCCCATTTTTTTTAAAGTAGAAAAGTAACATTATTGTTCTCTTCTCTTTGCTAATGTTAAAAGAGAGCAGACAGACTTAAAGCCTGTGTCTTGGTATTCCCAGGCTAAGAATATAAAATCATAGAATCATAGGACTGTAAGGTACATCTAGAGTGCAGCGCTTTTTCTAGATATTTAAAGTATCCCAAAATGGTAATGCCATGTCTTTAAATACGTCCGCTATTTCAGGACATAGTGGGCATGCTATTCCAGCGTTCTTATAGCCCTCGTTCCATGAGGGTTAAGGGATTTGTCAGATTAGTGCCTCATTTTGAAATTTGGTGCTGTCTACACAGCGCCAAATTTCAAAATACACTCTTTCAACCTAGACTCGGAATAAGCTGCTACGCAATTTGCATAGCGCAAAGTGCTTAGCTTATTCCAACAGAAGGATGCTGCCTAGACACACCCTAATGAACCTTAAGATGTCTCCTACCCTCATGGCAGGACTAAGTATTATTTAAATTTTTCTTTGACATGTTTATCTAGCATGCTCTTAAAAATCTGTGATAGGGGTTCCACAACGTCCCTGTGCAACTTATTCCAAGGCTTAATCACCCTGACACAAAGCTTTTCATAATGTCCAACCTAAACCACCCTTGCTGCAATTATATGGGCTTAAACTGCCCATATAATTTGAGGTTCCCTCAAATATATTGTGAAATTTCCAATGTCCCTGGGATTTTTCAGAACATCTGCTGTTAAAGTAAGTTTTTACGTATTATGATGTAAGAAAACACCTGTTTTGAGTGTATCATATTTGCTGGCCCAGATCTCTTGTGGAAACTTTTATCCTTGCCAAATTCAGTATATACTGGTCAGAGATACCTAAAGTACAAAAAGTAGAATTGTATAGTATGTTCATGGAGCTTAAGAAAAAATGTCAGTGACTGGCAAAGCTCTGTCCATATGTATTCAACACTGTATGTTTGGACCAGTAGTTGGCATGGCAAGGCATGGAAGGGAAGTATGGGATACCAGCCTCTTTTCAAAGTACAGACGTTTGCTTTAAAAAAACAGACAAAGAAACCTCTTATGACTGCAGCTCTGTCAGGAAAGAAGGTTCATTGCTCCTTTTATTGTCTGTAAAAAGAGATTTTCAAAGAAATAGCAATAAATGTGAAAAAGGACCATTCTCTTCCCTTTACCTTATCACAGTGGCACATTAGCTTGCAGTGTGGTTTGGCATCTTTTTTTTAAGTATTGGAATAGGTCAGGAAAGTCTCTTTGTACTAACAGAATGCTGACAGTTTTTTAAGAATTGACTTTTTAAATATTCTGCATACAGAGGCTACTCATGCTGTCAGTAATACTAACATTTAATACAAATGGAAAGTGCAAGAGTCAAACGTATTTCTGCAAAATATCATGGAGCCCATTTATTCAAAGACATATCAATGCATCAGGTAAAAAGCGACATTTCCGATCCTCAGAACCAATGTGCGGAAATCCATTGAAGCTTATTGAATTAAATACCAGATAAAAGAATAAAATCAATGAAGATAAAGACATCAGGACTAATTTTGCTAACCCAGAGTACTCTGAATAGTCTTATTGATTTCAGTGAGATTACCAGGCAGGGTCAGATTCTGCCACTGTGAAACATACACGTACTCCCATTAAATAGTACCTTCCTCTACTAATATATACCCATTGAAGTTAATGGGATTATCAGAGTATTAGGCACTTGTTAGAATCAAGCCACTTCTATTGGCTTTAGGATTTTGTGTATCACTCAGAATATATGCTATATACTCCTTGCACAAGTTAGTTGAAGCCTTTGAATTTCACTCTGTAATGTTTTATTCAGGGCCATCCTGAGTGGGCTGTGGGTCCTGGGGGAACCCCTCAGTGTCCCAGGCTTGGGACCCAGGGCATTCCCCTACTGCAGGCCCCATCCCCAGCCTACTCCAACCCTTCCCCAAACCCCACCCTGGCTCAGCCCCTGTTCTGTTTTCTTACCCCTTCCCCTAGGGCCGGAGAGCTCTGCTTCATGCTTCCACAGAGAAACTGAGCACAGCAGGCCGGGAGAGGGTGCCATGGGGGCAGAGCAGGCTTCTGGACTATTCCAGCTCTCACTGCCTGTATAGTGAGTTCAGGGGGACAAGCCAGGCCCCCATTGTCCTCCAGACCCTCCCATTCATAGGCTCTGTTTTATCATCATGGAAGATTTATTGCTCTCTAATAATAAACTTACCATTTACTAATTCGTTCCTTACCACTTTTGCCATGCTGTGTTGAGTAGACACAATTTCAGAATACCGAGACTAATTCAAAGGTGTATGTGAATATGATTTTACGATTCTTTTAATCAACGGTGGGGAAACATAAGTCCTGGGAAAATGGGAAAGTAAAGACACAATCTTGTGAACATCACAGAGAGGGGCCCTGTTGGACATATATTCTGGCGGGGGGTTGCTTTGTGTTATAGATCTTGTGTGACTCAGCTAGAGGGCTCCAAAGGACTCAGTCACCAAGGAGCCACCACAAACAGAGCAACAAAGTGTAAGCACATGCACTTGGCTGGGGAGTTCTTGTGAGAGGTGAGTGCACCCCATTACAAGCACCCATCTACAAGGACATTGGATGGTTAATTAAACTGGCAATGGAAATAAGATCAAATCTCATCCAGCTGTTTAGTAAATGAAAGCTGTATGGTTAATGATCTAATGCAGGGGTGGGAACCTAAGGCCCAGGGGAGGAATGCGGCTCCTGGATTGCCTGAATATGGACCCCATGGCTCAGAGCTCCCCACCCCACCCTGCCCCACCACAGGACCGGAGCACACAAAATCTGCTAGGTTTTCCATGGGTCAGAGACCTCTGACCCAAAAAAGTTTCCCTACCCCGATCTAATGGCATCCATGGCCAACTGATCAAACTTGGGTGCCTAAAGTCAGCCCCTGAAGCCATGTACAGATGCATAATTAACTAGGGCTTGATTTTTCAGAATTGCTGAACTCCTATATTTTTCTGGAAGTTGTGGTGCAGGGCACCTCCTAAGTTCAGACCGTTTATCCAAGTACAAATTAGAAATTACATGACTCAGGTCAAGTTTACAGCTAGCTACATGAGGTACAGTTTGAACTTCTCTAAATGGGGACTCTCTGGTCTGGCAACATCTGTGATCCAGCAGGGCTGCCATGGTGGGGCCAGAAGGCACAGCACTGGGGCCAGAGGCTGTCACAGTGAAGCTGGCAGAGTTGGGAGCCTGGCAGGACAGCAAGACCGGCAGCAAGGGGAAGCTGTACCAAGAGTGGAACAGTGCTCAGGGTGGGAGGACTAGTGTCAGAAGGGCCAGAAATAACTTCCCCATTGCTGGCAAAATCCCTTGTTCGGTACCAAACAGGGAGGACCAATCTGTATAAAAATTTTAGTTAGGGGTGTGTTTTTATGACATTTCTATACTGGGTAGATGCAGTTGTAGCATCATAACATTACTTTTGTTTTTACAGCTGATTTTGTTTGGGGAACTGCTATGAACCATATCAGCAAAAGCAATCTTTTGCTTCTACTCTAGCAGAGTTTGTCAGTATAGCAATAAAGGTGAAATCTATCTATCAGACACCTGACATAATTTTAAAGTTTAAAAAATTTGGCATAGAATTTCAATCTTTAGTCAGAGGGAAAGACCCACTAAACTATTTAAAAATAAATCTTTCTCTCATCAACCAAATCAGAAGAGCACCATAACATTATTTCTCAATCATAACTCATACTAAGAAGGATCTTTTGTTTGAGCTGTCCTCCCTCCCTCACTCTCTCAGTCTTTCCCACTTCTCTCTTGTATATTTAACTTTGAATGTTCATCAAAAAAACAAATGTTTCAGGTTTTCAGTTTTTGTCAAAAAGTTGATTTTTTTTCATAGAAAAGCATCCACCTCCTGTGAAAACCTTATTTCATGGAAAAACCAATTTGCCATTGGAAAAACACTGTTGGTGGAAGATTTTCAACCAGAAGCTAGGTAGGTCAATTATGGCACAAGACCTTTTCCAGTGTCTTTAATTATCGGAATTGTTTTTACCAGCATATTGAACAAATCATGATCAAAGATAAATGAATAGTTCCTCACCCAACCCCCTGCATTCTATTTATTGACTCAGATAATAGCTTGCTCTCTCTGAAGAATTGCACAACTACTCATAGGGCATATTCCTCAGATGAATTGTATTTTGAGTAGCATTTAGACCTGCACAAAATGAGTGCAAAACATTACCAAAGGGTGCATCTAGACTACATGGCTCCGTCGACGGAGCCATGTAAAGTAGTTTACTCGACATAGTCAATGAAGCGGGTATTTAAATAATCACGAGGCATACTGGAGCAGTCAATAAAGGTTTCCCTTGCCACGTCTAGACTGCCATGCTGTGCCGGATCAGCTGATTGTTGGCACAGCGCGGAGGTCTTTTTTATTTTAATGAAGTGGGGATTATTTAAATCCCTGCTTCATTGACTGTGTCAAGTAAACTACTTTACATGGCTCTGTTGACGGAGCCATGTAGTCTAGACGCAACCAAACAGAATGATTAGTGTAATGTAGAGGAATGGGTAGTATCCCTTTAAATAATTTGTGTGTGTTCTAGTGTTGATCACAGTGATATGTGACTTGGAAGCCACCAGAAACCAAGCAAAGCTGCCATGTGTATGGTCCTAGACCTGAAATCTTTTTGTATATTGAGGCTATATTAATGGTTATTTGGTACTGTGACCAAATAATTTCTTAAAATTGTTTTTCCTGTGTGAAGAGCAAAAGACCAGTTAGATAACATGTGGTTATTTATATGGTAGTATTAGAAGACTTAACAAGCATTGCTCAGGCAGGGTAGTGTGGTGGTCTCAGGGCCGGAGGTTAGGGAAGTGGGGGGGGGGGAGTTGCAGGAGTCAGAACAGGAGGTTTGAAGGAAGGGAGGGCTCAAGGGAGGTGTGAGGTTCAGGGGAGGGGTTTGCAGGAGGGCCTCCGGGGAGAGGGTTGAGGCTCAGGGTTAGAGTTGGGAGAAGGGGGAGGTATCAGAATAAGGGGTGGGGTGGCTGTTGTCTTCATCCAAGGACTGGCCCAGGGAGGGGGCGGGGATGTTTACTCTGCCCTCTGGCTTCTCCCCAGAGCCAGGATGGGAGGGACAAAGCAGCAAGATGTGGGGGCTGCACAGGCCAGCTCTGCTGCCTCTCCTTGGTCCTAGTCTGAGGGCTAGAGAGGAAGAGCAGAAACCATCCCAGAATGATAGGAGGCAGGCAATGCTGGGCTACCCTGGCGTGGTGAGGGGCAGGCCATGGCTCCTCCAGGGGGGTAGAGCTGTGCTGCCCGGGCCCAGCAGTGCTTCCTGGGGGGATACCACAGTGATGGGGCCAGCAGGGCTTCTATGCTCCCCCCTCAGGCCAGTGGGACAGGTTTGGAGCAGAGGGCTCAGTTACCTAGGCCAGCCAACAATATGGTGAACCCCAGCTCCAGCTGGTCACTTTCTTGACTGGAGATTGGAAAAGGGCAAAGATAGTGCCCATCTATAAAAAGGGAAATAAGAACAACCCAGAAAACTACAGACCAGTCAGTTTAACTTCTGTGCCAAGGAAGATAATGGAACAAGTAATTAATGAATTTATCTGCAAACATCTGGAAGATAACAAGGTGATAGGTACCAGCCAGCATGGATTTGTAAAGAACAAATCATGTCAAACCAATCTGAAAGCTTTCTTTGATAGGATTACAAACCTTGTGGATAAGGGGTAAGTAGTTGACGTGGTATACCTAGACATTACTAAGGAATTTGACATGAACTCACATGACCTTCTTATCACTATACTAGCGAAATTCATCCTAGAATATGGAGGGTGCATAATGGGCTGGAAAACCATTCTGAGAGTAGTTATTAATAGTTTACAATCATGCTGGAAGGGCATAACAAGTGGGGTTCCTCATGGGTCCATTTTGGGACTGGTTTTGTTCAGTAACTTCAACGATTTAGATATTGGCATAGAGAATACGGTTATTAGTTTGCAGATAATACCAATTTGGGAGGGGTTGCAATGGCTTTATAGGACAAGGTCATAATTCAAAAAATTCTGGACAAACTCAAGAAATGTTCTGAGGTAAATAGGATGAAGTTTAATAAGAGCAATTCAAAGTACTCCACTTAGGAAGAAACAATCAGTTTCACACATACAGAATGGGAAGCGATTGTCTAGGAAGTAGTACTGCAGAAAGGGATCTAGGGGTTATGGTGGACCACAGGCAAAAAAACCAAACCACCAAAAAAAAAACCCACCACCGTGATCCTGGGATGCATTAACAGGAGTATCGTGAGCACGACATGAGAAGTCATTCTTCCAATTTACCCTGTGAGATTAGTCCTCAGTTGTAGTATTGTGTCTAGTTCTGGGCACTACATTTCAAAAAAGATGTGGATAAAGTGGAGAAGGTCCGGAGAAGAGCAATCCAATTGTTTAAAGATCTAGAAAACATGACCTATGAGGGAAGATTGAAAGAACTGGACTTATTTTAGTTTAGAAAAGAGAAGACTGAGAGGTGACATGATAGCAGTTTTGAAATATCTAAAAAGGTGTTACAAGGAGGAGGGAGAAAAATTGTACTCCTTTGCCTCTGATGATAGGAAAAGAAACAATGGGCTTAAATTGCAGCAAGGGAGGTTTAGGTTGGACATTAGGAAAAACTTCCTAACTGTCAAGTCAAACACTGGAATAAATTGGGCATGGAAGTTGTGGAATCTCCATCACTGGAGATATTTAAGGGAAGTTGGATAGACAGCTATCAGGGAATATCTAGATGGTGCTTGGTCCTGCAGTGAGGGCAGGGTACTGGACTTGATGACCTCTTGAGATCCCTTCCAGTTCTAGAGTTCTATGATTCTTCCTTATGCAGGAGACCCCCTATGGTCGCTGTCCAGTATATCTGTCTCCCGTGCCCACTGTTCCCAGTGGTCATTGGGGAGCTTAACTCTCCCTCTTATCTGACCCCTCCCTTTCCATGTTATGGAAAACAATCCCATTCCATTCCAGACGAGCTATGCATGTTGTCCAAAGGCCATAGTTTGCTTACAACTGCACTAGAGTAAGTTTGAGCAAGTTTAGATCTCTCTTTTTGCTCTTTCTTCTGCCTTTGTAGGGATAACATATTAATGTATTGAAAATGATTCCCCCAAATGGAAGTGACTCCCCATAATTTGTTCCCCACAACTTAAAGTGTTTAGATTTATTAGGATTCTTCTTATTATTATTATTATTTGTTAAGATTGTTAAATGTTTAGATTTATGATTATTATTGCCCCTTTAGAATATAATATATTAGGTCATGTAACTTAGAACTGTTAAAAATATAATCCTAACTGTT